>NC_091292.1:29051902-29210927 GCF_038502225.1 Cherax quadricarinatus | reverse complement strand
AAGATAAGACACTATCACGTGTGGTAGAGCTCCTCATCTGCCGTCGTCTACGTGAAGAAATTAGCTTTCAACATTATTTTTGCTGTTATACTCACAGATTAAGTAGGTTTATTTAGGTACAGGTACACAAAAGTACAATTATACATAGTGTTAATTACCTGGATGACCAAAAAAAAAAAAGTCATGATGAATTATTTCCATTGGGGTCCTCTTAATATCTTCTTATTTAAACCTTGTACGTTGTTTTATCTCGCTCTCACAGTTATGACAAATATTTAAAGTAACCTTACTGTAAAAATTAATAAAATCTATAAAGTATGTAAATAAATTTTTCATGGGTTTAGGCTGTATAGGCACAAATTTGGTTGGAATCTGTGCGCTAACTGAAGAATGAATCTTCTGGTCTGCTTTTCACTTAATTCAACTCCCGAGGACATACCAACTTAATGTGCTGTTTATTTTATGATATTTGTCTCTGAGGTAACGAGAACACGCGTCTTCATTTTAACATCAAAGATGGGATCTCTTAATGGATGGTTTGAACTAGTTTTGACCTGCTTATGTCCTAGTTTGTCATTTTTTTTATTGAAACTGAGATATTAGTTTCCATATAACGACTTATGACTGCCTCATCTAATTTTCTTCAGATCTCCAATGCAAATATTGACCTCCACTACAAACTTAATCCGCTTTCAGCATTATTCCAGTCACGTGCACTGAGGTACAAGGAACTGGGATCATCCAGTACGGGGATACCTTCCTCGGCAGAAGCAGACTGGGTCTTAAAAACCGGCCCGGGCATCGTCACCTATCGGTCGGCTCTTTAACTGCTGAGGGCCAGAGGCGTGTTTTCACTGCTCAGCTAAGGCGCTTTCCATTGTCGTTTCAGTCTGTGCAGCGGGTATGACTTCAATTTTTCGTGACATTTTTTCAGCTTTTTTTTTCTTATTTACCCAGCCAAGCGGTCCATCGGGTATTGCCCGACTGACCAGTCTGTCTCTGTTCTTCGGGTCCCGCAGCCACCAACATACAGGTAGTCTCCCTAACAGTCTGAGTGATGGAATATTTCTCAGAGTTGGAGACTGTGGGAAATATTCCATCAGATTGTGCAAATTGTTGTGATATGAATAGCAACTCAACCCACCCACCCCTATCTATACAAGTGGGAGATTTCTAGAACAATTTTTGAATGCGTTGGTGAGAAGTTTCTTGTAGACACTGACCGGTTTTGGAAACTACGAAAATTGTTCCTTTATCTACTTAAAACCACGACACATCTACTGTAGAGCGTTAGTTTGAGATTATACTTATAAAGCCAATTTGCTTTTCACGATCGAAGAGAATTTCGCCGGGGTCTCCTGTTAGTAAGATTTCCCACTATGGACAGCCAACTCGTCATAGTGGAGAAGGCTGTGAGCTTCAGTGGAGTTTTCAGTAGTACTGACGAGGCTATCCCGTGCCAGGGATGCCATGACTGGAAGCCTCCATGTGTTTCTATGAGTTTTCCGTTACGTAAACTATGAACCCACCATTAGATAAGTGTCACACTGGTGGGCAAGAACGATTCTTTAGTAAAAGAAAAGGACATGGTGGAAACACGGAAGTTTCAGAGATTAACCTGCTGAATCTGAAAGCTGATTAGTTTTGACAGTTCAGTTATTCCATACCATTTACTAATGTGGGTGAGGCTGAGTTTTATTGGTTAATTATGAGTACTTCTCCATTACCTCGGGGGCTCTTGGTCTGGCTGTATTCAGCTGTGGTCTTGTATTCAGCGGCGGTCTGGCTGTATTCAGCAGTGGTCGTGTATTCTGCGGTTAGTCTAGCAGTATTCAGTGGTGGTCTGGCTGTATTCAGGGACATGTCTATTTACAACCAGGTATGTGATATAAACAAGTCGAGGTCACGCGAGGAAGTGAGGAAATACTTCCGTGTTGACTTACGTGTACTGTTCATATAGTATTTTTGTGTTTACCGGTGATCTGGCTGCATTAATTTGTTAGACTGATAAAGCCCCCGGGTTAATGATGTCCCTGGCTTGATAAAGCTCCTTGATTTATGGTGCCCTCCTTGATTTATGGTGCCCCTGGCTTGATGTAGTTCCTGACGGGAGGACCGTGTCTCATAGTTACCCAGATGTTACACATGTGCCTTATTCGTCAGCTGATCGATTTATACACATTTGATTTTATAATGTAATATATCTGTGTTAGGGGTGTTCTGAATGCATTCAGCGTCGTTATCTCTGAATTCACCTGTGATCTGGCTGTATAAAGCGTTGATCTGGTTGTTCCGTGCTGGTCTAGCTGTGAATAGTAATACAGGCTTCAAGCCGTTTCAGTAGAGACGTATTTAGTAAGGCAGCCTACACACCGAGGCTGAGGTGGAACCAACGCTGGTCAGGATGAACTGGACAGAGAGTACGATTATCAGACGGATAGATCCTCCAGACTCCACTACCCTTTCATGATAGAGCTTCACTCGTTCAGTGCTTCACGTGTTTAGTGTTTCACTTGTTCCGTGTCCGGTGTTTCACGTGTTCAGTGCTTCACGTATTCCGTGCTTTACGTGTCCGGTGTTTCACGTGTTCAGTGCTTCACGTATTCCGTGCTTTACGTGTTCAATCTTCACATGTTCAATGCTTCTTGTTCCGTGCTTCACATACGGCAATTACTGTACTTGAAGCAAAGACAGGTTGCGGAATCAACTTGAACCGGGACAACGTTTCGACTTGATTAAACTGCAACAGAGCAAAACGTTGTCTCGGCAAGGCTTCCCCGAACGGCTGTACTTTTCCCCGAAATGCATTGCCTACTTTGTATAGTTTTTTTTTTTTCAAAATAGTGAATTTATATACAATGTTTAGAAATAAAAATTATTATTCACCCTTTTAACACCATTTTTTTGACACCCCTTTACATAAATTTCGACAGAAAATAATTCATACGGATGAGAACGAAGAGTTATAGTGTTCGCCCATTACTTGATGACACGCCTAAATTGCACCTATACACTATATCAGACACAACCTATGTTGCCCGAAATTTATGTGTAACTCATGCAAATTCGCGCGTAAATTTGCATTGAAACAAGCAGAGGACGAGATATAAGGCCCCTCCTGTGCATAATTTCGAGATTCGCCTGGTAATATATTGTTTGTAAGTCGCGTAACTTGCACCGCGTATATTCCAGTGTCTAGGTAGAGACTTGGTTCGTCCACTGGCATTAGTTGACACGCAGTCGATTCTCACACCTCCAGTGATGGACGTTCAGATTTGAACGATTCCTGGCTCTCCTGGGCTGCCTAGTTGCCAGGCGTGTCAAAACCGATTTGAAAATTATGCTTATCTGTAGTGAAATGTACTTTGTTGTTGGTTGTAAGCTAACCTAACCTAAAATAAAGAAAATATGGTTTGGAAATTTGCAGGAAACATGAAATTAACGTTGACTACCAGCTCTGGAAAGTGATATAGTTTAATGAGAATAAGTTGTGTGTGGCTGGGTGTATCTGGAGGTGCTGGCTTGGTACATCTGGAGGTGCTGGCTTGGTACATCTGGAGGTGCTGGCTTGGTACATCTGGAGGTGCTGGCTTGGAACATCTGGAGGTGCTGGCTGGGTACATCTGGAGGTGCTGGCTGGGTACATCTGGAGGTGCTGGCTGGGTGTATCTGGAGGTGCTGGCTGGGTGTATCTGGAGGTGCTGGCTGGGTGTATCTGGAAGTGCTGGCTGGGTACATCTGGAGGTGCTGGCTGGGTACATCTGGAGGTGCTGGCTGGGTGTATCTGGAGGTACTGGCTGGGTGTATCTGGAGGTGCTGGTTGAGTACATCTGGAAGTGCTGGCTGGGTGTATCTGGAGGTGCTGGCTGGGTGTATCTGGAGGTGCTGGCTGGGTGTATCTGGAGGTGCTGGCTGGGTGTATCTGGAGGTGCTGGCTGGGTACATCTGGAGGTGCTGGCTGGGTACATCTGGAGGTGCTGGCTGGGTACATCTGGAAGTGCTGGCTGGGTGTATCTGGAGGTGCTGGCTGGGTGTATCTGGAGGTGCTGGCTGGGTGTATCTGGAGGTGCTGGCTGGGTGTATCTGGAGGTGCTGGCTGGGTGTATCTGGAGGTGCTGGCTGGGTACATCTGGAGGTGCTGGCTGGGTACATCTGGAGGTGCTGGCTGGGTACATCTGGAGGTGCTGGCTGGGTACATCTGGAGGTGCTGGCTGGGTACATCTGGAGGTGCTGGCTGGGTGTATCTGGAGGTGCTGGCTGGGTACATCTGGAGGTGCTGGCTGGGTACATCTGGAGGTGCTGGCTGGGTGCATCTGGAGGTGCTGGCTGGGTGTATCTGGAGGTGCTGGCTGGGACAGTATCTGTGGTGGTAACTTCGAGGTGCTTGATGCCGTCATGTTGAGAAAATGGACACTTAAGAAAACACTTAAGACATTTTAATGGAAGCGTTTCTGGCCTGGGACCTTGTTATCTCCATCAGTCTGGAAGTTAGGTTAGGCAAGGTTCGTCAGGAAAACAGGACAAGTGTTTCTTGACGCCAGTAAGTCATATGATGACCCGCAGCTGGAGCTTTTGGTCATCTGGCCGAGGCCTTCCGCTGGCTTACCGGTCCACCCCTCCCTTTAAAAATTATAGTTATAATTAAAACTAATCTCGAGCCGGGATTGTCAGTAGAGAGTCGACTTGTGTCCAGTGAAGACCCGCTTAACTTGTTCCTTGTGTTTGGGTTCTGAAATGTTTTTAATGGTTTCTCGGAGCTTTGAACAACTACACAACTCGACTTTAAGCTGGAGGAAGCTAGGAAAAAGATACAGCTTCTTAAGAGAAGAGTATGAGATTCTTACCACCGGAACTAGGAACAAGAAGCCAGCTGAAACGACTGGAAACTGGTGGGCAAGAGAGGAGCAAAGCTGAAAAATTAGGAAGGTTCAAGAAACTGCTGTAGTGATCGCAAATTCGTTTGTTGTTGTTCTAGAGCAGAGCTACTCAACTACTTTGAGCAAAGGTCCACTTGAACAAGTACCGATGTATGCAAAGGTCCAGATACATTTTTTACACGCAAATCATGAAAAGCAACAAATCCGAGTATAGGTCATTGTACTCATCATTGTACTCATCAGTGTACTCATCGGTGTACTAATCAGTGTACTCATCATTTTCTATGAACTTCATTTTCAGTCCTCGTCTTATAAAAATTCACAAAATATGAAAATAAACAGTGAGAAAAAATAATTTTTACATCATATCGACCAAGTTTTGGATTTTTTTACTCAAACTGATTTAAATGGAGTTGTCAAACTGAAAAATATATATATATATGCTGATTAACAGAATTATATACCTGGAGATGGTTAACGGGGGTCAACGCCCCCACGGCCAGGTCTGTGACCAGGCTTCACTACAACAGGATTTGAAGCTTTACTTGAAAAAAAAAATCCGAATTTTAAAATGAAAAGATGAACAAGACTAATGTAATGTGTGTCTGACTGTAGGTAAGTTGTCTGTGAGGTGTATGTGTTTATGTACTATTTTTCTGTTATGTTAGTTTAGTGAGAGAAATGACACTTCTTGCTTCGTGTTAATTCCCGAAATCTTGGTACTAATTTAGTAGTAGCTAGTTGAAGACAGTGGTGGTGGTGTTCACTGGTCATACAGGAGCGGAACTTGTTCTTCACGAAGTTCATAGTTGAGAACACAGACTGGCAGCAGTAGGTGGACTCAAACATTGTGAGAATCTGGACTGTTATCCTGTGAAGCGTGGGAAAATTCGCAGGGAATCCTTCCTTTGACCAATATGTTTCTGGTGCACAATCACAGAGTACTTGTCTCAGCGTCACATTCTCTCGGAAGTCAATGGGTTCCAGTTGAATTTTTGCAGCATCTACCCATTTGAAGGGATGTTTTGCTTCAACTGAGAATTCTGTAATATCCGCCACTAGAAATGGTTTTGAACGAACACCAGCAACTGTTTTCCAAGAACAAAGTCATCAAAGCATAACTTGAATTTTTTTATCAGATTCCCAATAAAATAGACATATTTAATATCTATTTCATCATTACGTTGCTCCAAAAGTCTGGGGAAATGTAAAAGTTGGCTCTGAACATCGTTAGCGAAAGGTTCCAAGTTCTGGAAACCTAGAATTGTTAGATCATGTTAAAGAGCGTGTGTTTTTCCCCTTGCAGTTTAAAGT
Source organism: Cherax quadricarinatus (assembly GCF_038502225.1). Taxonomy (NCBI): domain Eukaryota; kingdom Metazoa; phylum Arthropoda; class Malacostraca; order Decapoda; family Parastacidae; genus Cherax; species Cherax quadricarinatus. The sequence goes on along the minus strand of NC_091292.1, from coordinate 29,204,736 downwards.
TAGGATCATTCAGATGTGACATTGTCTGCCAAAAATCCAACTTTCCATTTTCTTGTCATCTTTCAAGAAAATCCGAAAATATCTTTGCTTTCACAATTTTGATCCTTGAGGAAAGTCTATAACTCTTTCCTGATTGCCCAAAATCGCACTAAAACCCTTCCCTTACTCATCCACCTCACATTGTTTACCTGGAGTTTACCTAAAGAGGGTTTCGGGGGTCAACGCCCCCCGGGCCCGGTCTGAGACCAGGCCTCATGGTGGATCAGGGTCTGATGAAGCAGGCTGTTACTGCTGGGGTGCGCGCACGCAAGCTGACGTACGAACCACAGCCCGGTTGGGCAGGTACTGACTTTAGGTGCCTGTCCAGTGCCTTCTTGAAGACAGTCAGGGGTCTATTGGTAAACCCCCTTATGTATGCTGGGAGGCAATTGAACAGTCTTGGGCCCCGGACACTTATTGTGTTGTCTCTCAGTGTACTCGTGGCACCCCTGCTTTTCATCGGGGGAATGTTGCATCTCCTGCCGAGTCTTTTGCTTTCATATGGAGTGATTTTTCGTGTGCAGGTTTGGTACCAATCCCTCAAGGACCTTCAACCGTTCCCAGTAGTTTAGGTGCCTCATCGCACTTATGTGTGGCGTGAAAGCACTTTGTACAGTCTCCAGGTCTGCAATGTCGCCAGCCTTGAAGGGGGCCGTTAGTGTACAGCAGTATTCCAGCCTAGCGAGCACAAGCGATTTGAAGAGAATCATGGGCTTGGCGTCCCAAGTTTTGAAAGTTCTCATTATCCATCATATAATTTTCTTAGCAGATGAGGTAGATACATTGTTGTGGTCTTTGAAGGTGAGATCCTCTGACATTATCACTCCCAGGTCCTTCACATTACTTTTCCGCTCTATTGTATGGTTAGAATTTGTGGTATACATTGACACATTTTTAATTTCTTCAGGTTTTCCATATCTGAGTAGCTGAAATTTCTCCTCGTTGAACTTCATATTTTGAGTGGCCCATTCGAAGACTTGGTTGATGTCCGCTTGGAGTCTCGCAGTGTCTTCGATGGAGGTCACTGCCATGGTGATCCGCGTGTCATCCGCAAAGGAAGACACGGAGCTATGGCTTACATCTCTGTCAGAAATGAGGATGAGGAATAGAATGGGAGCGAGCACTGTGCCTTGTGGAACAGAGCTTTTTACCGTGACTGCCTGGGACTTTACTCTGTTTACTATTTCTCTTTGTGTTCTATTTGTCAGGAAGTTATAGATCCATCTACCAACTTTTCCCGTTATTCCTTTATCGCGCATTTTGTGTGCTATTACACCATGGTCATACTTGTCGAAAACGTTTGCAAAGTCTGTGTATACTACATCTGTATTTTGTTTATCCTCTACAGCATCCAGGACCTTGTCATAGTGGTCCAGTAACTGGGACAGGCAGGAGCGACCTGCTCTAAACCCGTGTTGTCCTGGGTTGTGTAACTGATGGCTATCTAGGTAGTTGGCTATCTTGCACAAGTAACTCGTCATAGCATCGACCTCAGTTAGAAAGCTTCGGAGTAGACGGTGTTGTAGTGCTGACGTTGATCGAAGGAAGTTTACTAGCCAAAAAATTCAATTTCATTGCACAAGTGATAATTACCAATATGAAATACCATTGAATGAAAGAAAGTATCACTGTTTAGCTATGCTAGAATACTGTACTCCATTCAGTGTTTCCATTCCATTCGGATAGAATAATGTATTAATCCCGCTCTTGTGTACCACCTGATCCTGAACCTGGTAACAGCTGTTATTTAACTAACGTTTCTCCTGAAGCCCGCGGTCCAGCTACAACACTCAAAAAAACCATACCACGGGCGGGAGTGAACCCGCGGTCAGAGTCTCAAAACTCCAGACCGTCGCGTTAGCCACTGGACTAGCTAGCCACAATAAGATTCGTCCAACTAGGTATATTTCTACACCATAGGAAGGTTAGCATAGGCACCACTGTGACCACAAATGCAAGTTTTTTACAGACGAATCTCCAGCTAGCGTGGCCGTGACGAACTCTAGCTCAAGTCCCCTCAATGCCGGGGACTTGAGCTAGAGTTCGTCATGGCCACGCTAGCTGGAGATTCGTCTGTAAAAAATTGCATTTGTGGTCACAGTGGTGCCTATGCTAACCTTCCTATGGTGTAGAAATATACCTAGTTGGGCGAATCTTATTGTGGCTAGCTAGTCCAGTGGCTAACGCGACGGTCTGGAGTTTCGAGACTCTGACCGCGGGTTCACTCCCGCCCGTGGTATGGTTTGTTTGCAATCGTGTCATTACGATTTCGTGAGTCATGCAAACACTCAAAAGGTCTGGATTCGGACCGCGGGCCGCCAATTGAGTAGCCCTGTATCTAGAGTGTGGCTAGGTCATCAAGATCGACACAATGAAGACCACTGATTAATGAGTAAGACTAGTGTGCCACACTAGGAATCTTTATTAAGGAAACGGTTTGCTTGCGCTGGTTTCATCAGTTGAATGCAGAGATGAATAACACTCCTGGAGGTATCAGTCTTGGTGGAAGAAGTAGACGTAGTGGAGAGGTAGTTTGATGTAATCAGTCCATCACTTGGTGCAAGATTATCTTGCCCCAGACTACCTCCCTCCTCCATCTTCCACCAAGACTGTTTCCAGGAGTGTGATTCATCGGCGCAGGCGACATGTTTCGTCATTAAAGATTTCCAGTGTTGCACATATGACTTACTCATCAACTTGTCGGTATTGTGTATCATTTACGGTGGCCCTTGGCCTGGTGGCAAAAGCTCTCTTCAAACGCTGAGGGTCCGGGTTTGATTCCAGACAAGGGTGGAAACATTGTACGTGTTTCCTTACACCAGTTGTCCAATGATCTTCAGAAAGATTATGCTAGTGTGTCGTGGTTCGAAACGCGGTAGATGCAGTTCATTATGGAAAAATGAAAAGGTCCTAATCCTTAGTAATTAAAATAACCTTCCTACTAATGAACTAGGTGATGTAGAGCTTGATCTTAGAGAATGTGAAATTGACGTTGAGAGTTATGATGAGCAGAAATCAAAACCCAGTACAGCAGTACCTATGTATTCATAATAAGACTACCAGATTACTTGGACTTACAGGCCATCCAAGAAAATGGAACATACAGTGAAAATGAACTCCTATCCCGTAATGAGTTTGCAGCCATTGTTGTTGGGCCAGTAAATGATATTACTTAAAACTGAGCTTCTTGCTTGAAAGCTTCAGTATATTGTTGTACTCTTCCGGGTTTAGTAGTTAATGTGAATGAAATAACATGAGGTTCTCCACAATCATTCTATAGTCAAAGCTCATTTCTCTCTCTCTCTCTCTCTCTCTCTCTCTCTCTCTCTCTCTCTCTCTCTCTCTCTCTCTCTCTCTCTCTCTCTCTCTCTCTCCACTTTTTTCTCCTTTTCTCTCTTAATAATATTTAACCTATAAGAACTTAGAATAATAGATTCAAGTTTGATAAATTCAGATATAGAAAGTATAACAAAGTACTGGTTTAACAGTTTAACCGTAGATGAGTGGAACATTCTGCCAAGTATTCATTGAAATTAAAATGGTGAGTAGCTTTAAAAACAGGTTAGACAAATGAGTGAGAAGGATTGCAGGACGCCCTACCTAGCATGGGCAAATATACATACGTACTGCAGTGCTCTAGTCTTTTGTCCCTGATGGTAGCATTTTCGTTGGGTAAGTAAGGTCATATTGGCGAGAATCCTGGAGATGTTACAAATGGTATATAATATCGACAAGTTGAAGAATAAGACCGCACTAGGAATCTTTATGGACGAAACGTTTCGCCTGCGCTGCGGGCTTCATCATTCAATGATTAAAAACACATCAAATGTCCCCTAGCCTAATGCAGAAGCAAGTGGCCAGTTTATGTACTGGAATTTGAAGTGTAGCAGCTTGCAGACCAGGTCACAGGTGAGTTAGGCCTACTAGTGGAAACAGGTCATGCTAAATAGTTATTAGCAATATAGTTGCGGAAAACATCCCTGATGATGGATTTGATTACATGAACTACCTCTCCACTTCGTCTGCTTCATCTTCTACCAGTGATGTCCTTATAGTCAACTGGTGAAGTCTGCAACGCAGTCGAAACATTTCGTCAGTAATGACTCCAAGTGTTGGTCATGTGCCTTACTTTTCAGTTCTGGAGATGCTAAGCTTCCTGTTTTGTGTGATAATGTTTAAAATCGAATTCATTGAGGTTTAAGTCATGAACACAGGGTTTAAGGCATAGACACAGGGGTCGTCCCACAGCTGCTAAAAACAACAGACATAGCCCCACTCCACAAAGGGGGCAGTAAAGCAAAAGCAAAGAACTACAGACCGATAGTGCCAACGTCCCGTATCATAAAAATCTTTGAAAAGGTTCTCAGAAGCAAGATCACCACCCATCTAGATACCCATCAGTTACAGAACTCAGGGCAACATGGGTTTAGAGCAGGTCGCTCCTGTCTGTCTCAACTACTGGACCACTAAGACAAGATCCTGGATGCTCTAGAAGACGAACAGAATGCAGATGTAATATACACAGGCTTTGCAAAATCCTTTGACAAGTGTGACCATGGTGCAATAGCTCACAAAATGCGTGATAAAGGAATAACAGGAAAAGTTGGTAGATGGATCTATAATTTCCTAACAGATAAAGCAGAGTAGTAGCAAACAGAGTAAAGTTTGAGGCGGCTACGGTGAAAAAGCTCTGTTCCACAAGGCACAGTACTCGCTCCCATCCTGTTCCTAATCCTCGTATCTGGCATAGGGATGTAAGCCACAGCACCGTGTCTTACTTTGCAGATGACACCCGAATTTGCATGACAGTGTCCTCCACTGAAGACACCGCAAGACTCCAGGCGGACAACAACCAAATCTTTAAATAGGCCGCAGTAAACAATATGAAGTTCAATGATGAGAAATTTCAATTACTCCGATATGGAAAACGTGAGGAAATTAAAACTATATCGGAGTATAAAACAAATTCCAGCCACACAATAGAGCGAAAAGCTAATGTAAAAAATCTGGGAGTGATCAAGTCAGAGTATCTCACCCTCAAAGACCCTAACAGTGTATCAATTGCATCTGCTAGAAAAATGACAAGATGGATAATGAGAACCTTCAAAATTAGGGATGCCAAGCCCATGATGACACTCTTCAGGTTGCTTATTCTATCTAGGCTGGAATATTGCTGCACACTAACAGCACCTTTCAAGGCAGGTGAAATTGCTGACCTAGAAAATGTACAGAGAACCTTCACGGCACACACAACTGCGGTAAAACACCTAAATTACTGGGAACGCTTGAAGTTCCTGAACCTGTACTCCCTACAACGCAGGCGAGAGAGAGACATGATTATAAACACTTGGAAAATCCTAGAGGGATTAGTACCAAACTTGCACACGAAAATCACTCCCTGTGAAAGCAAAAGACTCGGGAGACGATGCAGCATCCCTGCAATGAAAAATAGGGTGCAACTAGCACGATAGGAGAGAACACAGTAAGTGTCAGGGGCCCAAGACTGTTCAACTGCCGTCCAGCATAAATAAGGGGGATTACCAATAGACCCCTGGCTGTCTTCAAGAAGGCGCTGGTCAGGCACCTAAAGTCAGTACCTGACCAGCCGGGCTGTGGTTCGTACGTCGGGTTGCGTGCGGCCAACAGTAACAGCCTGGTTGATCAGGCCCTGATCCACCATAAAATGCGACCAGGCCGCGGGGGCGTTGACCCCCCGAAACCCTCTCCAGGTATACTCCAGGTAAATCACTCTGAGAAGTTCTGTTTCCCCCACATGATGTGACCATGTGTGGTACAATGTGACCATGTGTGGTACAATGTGACCATGTGTGGTACAATGTGACCATGTGTGGTACAAAGTTAGACATTAGTTTTTCATACCCATAGTTCTGGCTGTTTCCTCCATGTAGATTTCTCTCATTCCTCTCAAATGATGATGATTGATTATAATAATAATGATTATGATTATAATAATAATAATCCTCTCAAATGATTCTGCACACACCAGCACTGGTTTCTGCGATGCTGACGAGTTTCAGTTTAACCAGGCCCTTGATGTTGACTAAGGCCCTTGATGTTGACTAAGGCCCTTGATGTTGACTAAGGAACTAATAATACAATACAATAATGATAATATTTTATTTATTTAACGCATGCAAATAACGTAAATACATGGGAAGGTGCATGAGCAAAATAATAGGCACAAAAGAAAACAACTAATTATGAGATGTATTTCGGGCAACTAATCGTAAGACTTACATACTACTAAAGAACTAGACATAGCCTGTAAGACTTGTGTAGTTAGGTACGATCATAAGTACAGTAAGAAAGGAAACTAATGACAAAGTAATTAGTTACAAAATAATTACATATTTAAACTTGCTCAATGATCTTCAGTTTTATTGCGTGATTTAATAGAGATGGTGAAAATACAGTAAGCTACTTCAATTACAATACAAATCCAAAGGAATAATATATATTGGCAGTTTTATGTAGGAGTTGAAGGAAGGCGGGAAGTACATAGACAAAAGTGAATGAAGACAGGTATTGTTTGACTAGTATATAACTGTATTGCTGTCTGGATTACATAAAAGATACGAGATGTTTTTTTTAGCAATAGCTAATGACCGATTTGCAGATAGGGAACCCATGGAGACCTCAGACAGGGAGTGCCATATTTTAGGGCTTTTTATGCGCACTGAATATCAGGAATATCAAAGACGTATTTGTCTTGTTTTGCATAATTATGAGTTCTATATTGCGATAGTATTTTATGAGTTCGTTGCAGCTATCAAGGAAGAGTTTCAGACGAGGATTTATTTCAACTGTTATATATATATATATATATATATATATATATATATATATATATATATATATATATATATATATATATATATATATATAATCTCGTGCCAAATATGTAAAACTGGTCAATTAGCAAGAACTCATTTAAAATTAAGTTTTCTCTAAAATTTTCTCTTATACGTTTAAAGATATATTTTTTTTCATTAATGTTGATGTAAAAATTTTTAATTTTGCACCAAAAGGAACTTAGTAAACTTACCTAACCTTATTACAACAAGCGCAATTTATTTTAGCCTAACCCAACTAAATATATTTTAGATTTGTTTACAATAATTTAATACTTAACAAACACAGTGAAATATATTTTTTTCGTTAGGTTCAGAATGATTTTGGCGAAATTATTGCATACACAAATTTTCACTTGTCCTATATGGCAAGATGAGCGTTGCTATTTAAGCCAAGATCGCAAGTTCTGCCTATTCGGCACGATATATATATATATATATATATATATATATATATATATATATATATATATATATATATATATATATAGATATATATATATATATATATATATATATAATCAAACCGGCCGTGTGGAAAATTAAATTTACTTGGATGAATCTCATTAGATACATACCAGTAAATGGTAAGAAAGATAATTATTGTTTATCAAAGTTAGAGACAAGTAGGAATTTTTAGGACACCTAGATGGCAAAAAATGTCCCCCTTCGGTACCTACTACAATCTATATCTCCACAAGTCACTCTGGACCTATATTACTTTCAGATGAAATATACATCACCAGGAATTCTGGTAAAACATTAATGTAAATATGTGGACTGTATATTAAATTTAAAAAATGAATACATATACATTGAAGGAGAATTTATCTTAATACCACTCACCAATTAGTCTGGAGATTACGGTGTCATACACAAAACCCCCTTGCCTAAAATATGTAGAAAATACTGGCCAGAATTACAGCTCCCGCTTCACACACGGAGGGCCCGGGCTCGATTCCCGGCGGGTGGAAACATTTCGACACGTTTCCTTACACCTGTTGTCCTGTTCACCTAGCAGCAAATAGGTACCTGGGTGTTAGTCGACTGGTGTGGGTCGCATCCTGGGGGACAAGATTAAGGACCCCAATGGAAATAAGTTAGACAGTCCTCGATGACGCACTGACTTTCTTGGGTTATCCTGGGTGGCTAACCCTCCGGGTTAAAAATCTGAACGAAATCTTATCTTATCTTAACATAAATAGACATCGACTCAGCTGTGGTAATATCTGTTTCCATCTAATTATGAAATCCTGTCCAGTTGCCTAATTCTCACATTCTGCAGGACTGCAATTCCAACAATTTTGGCTCCTATTTGAGAGGTTTGAAGCCCAATATAACCTCTAGGGCGACGAAAACTCTTCCGATTTTCACTAACGTTTCTCCATCAGTTCAAAACAATGGCGACTCCCCCCCCCCCCCAGCGATGCTCACCAATTTCGCTGGTTCTTTATTTACAAATTAATTTTTATTACCTACAATATATTCCATCAATTTACATACAAAAAACACCGTATTTTTGTATCCCACCGAGGCAGGGTGGCCCAAAAAGAAAAACGAAAGTTTTTCTTTTTAAATTTAGTAATTCGTACAGAAGGGGTTACTTCTGGAAAATTACATTTACCTGGATGAATCTCATTAGATACATACACGTAAATGGTAACAAAGATAATTATTATTTATCAAAGTTACAGAGACAAGTAGGAATTTTTAGGACACCTAGGTCGCAAAAAAATGTCCCCCTTCGATACCAACCATCTATCTCTCCACAAGTTGCTCTAAACCTATATTAATTGCAAATGAAATGTACATCAGAAATTCTGGTAAAATTTAATATAAATTTGTGGACTGTATTAAAATTAATAAATGAATACATATACACATTTATATAACAGAAGGAGAATTTATAATCATAACACTCACCAATTTGTCTGGAGATTACTGTGTATCATGTACAGAACCCCCCTCTAACTAAATTTATGATGATAATACTGGCCAGAATTACTGTGGAGAAATTTTCTCCAGGAGGGGAGTATCAGCCCCCTTCAGCCCCTTTCAGCCCTTTCAGCCCTGAGGGGCCCAGCCCTCTCAGAAGGGGCAAGCATCTTGTTTACTGCTACAGCGAGTAATTGATAGCAGATGCAGTATGAGTATGGGACGTGGTCGCTTCGACCGACGCTCCTTGCAGTGTTGCAAAGTGTAGTTTAATAAAAGACAGTTCATCTCTTACCTTAGCAGGACAATTAAGGAAAATCCTGCTCCCACTTTATTACCATAGTAAAGATAGTGTACATTGTTGTCTATGCTTAAGACAGCAAGAAACAAACATTCTGCTTTGCTTCATCAAGGAAGTGGCAAGGAAGCAAAAGTACTAGGTCAGCTCTTCCTTTGTGCTGGGGGCAGTGACGGCGAGGGGCGTTGTGGCATCTTCAGAATACTTTGACTCTACTGAGAGTGACACTGACGCCAGGATAACCAACAAAGAACGATCTGTGCATTAATGTGAACAAAGTATCTCATAAAACATAATAAACACTTAAGAGAAGTGTGATCAGCTTCTTTAGTGATAAGATTGTGAACAATAAAGACAAATCTTGTTGAACATAGTGTACCAGTGTGCGTATTCCTAGACTATGGAAGACATGGACATCCAAGGACACTTCAGCTTCTATCAAGTCACCGATATCTGTCGAAGGTGTGAAGAACACCATAGCTCATGCTACAAGAGCAAGATAGGTTATGAATTTCTTGTACAGGGGACTGCGTAGTTCTTGAGTCGCAAGGAGTTTGTAATCAACCTATTGTCGGCAGTAAGGTGCGGACTTTTGAGTTCAAACAAGTATGTAATTTGTCAGCAATCAATGAATGAAATATGCTGACATAACACCCCCTAGGGGTAATTTATAATCTTACAAATTATAACTCTTTACAGCCCGTTGAGAGATGACTTTGACAGCTTCTCAAGACCTCATCTGAAGGGGCGGCTGTGCAGGCAATGAGCTGTCTTTCTAAATTAAGTTTCCCTATATTTCAACTTAACTGGTAATCCCATTTCTCAACATATTGGTCATGCTCGAACTGGATAAAGGCCACACTGTGGTCCAAATATGTTGTACTACAGTGTACAAATAACCTACGAGCCAAGGTCCTTCGAAAAAAGCTGTAAAACTAGTGTTTCACAATATAAATCAGTATGAGTCCCTCCAGACTCAATCACAGAGAATGGGCAGCCAAAAGAAAACGGGCGCTCACCCAGCGTTCACCCAAAGCAAATGGGAGCTGGGTGACTCACCTGGAGACCTGGAGTTTACCTGGAGAGAGTTTCGGGGGTCAACGCCCCCGCGGCCCGGTCTGTGACCAGGCCTCCTGGTGGATCAGCGCCTGATCAACCAGGCTGTTGCTGCTGGCTGCACGCAAACCAACGTACGAGCCACAGCCCGGCTGATCAGGAACTGCCTTTAGGTGCTTGTCCAGTGCCAGCTTGAAGACTGCCAGGGGTCTGTTGGTAATCCCCCTTATGTGTGCTGGGAGGCAGTTGAACAGTCTCGGTCCCCTGACACTTATTGTATGGTCTCTTAACGTGCTAGTGACACCCCTGCTTTTCATTGGGGGGATGGTGCATCGTCTGCCAAGTCTTTTGCTTTCGTAGTGAGTGATTTTCATGTGCAAGTTCGGTACTAGTCCCTCTAGGATTTTCCAGGTGTATATAATCATGTATCTCTCCCTCCTGCGTTCCAGGGAATACAGGTTTAGAAACCTCAAGCGCTCCCAGTAATTGAGGTGTTTTATCTCCGTTATGCGCGCCGTGAAAACGGGGGATGGCACCCTGCATCCACTGCTCCAATCTCGAAAATCGCTGACTAAGACAACAACCCAACTGATGTTCACTTTGTCTGAGTGTATATACACATAGTGTTTATAATGTTTGTAAACAGAAATTAAGAGACAAGATTGTGTTAAAATTTGTTTATTATGGGTTTAGAACAGGTCGCTCCTGTCTGTCTCAACTATTGGATCACTACGACAAGGTCCTAAATGCACTAGAAGACAAAAAGAATGCAGATGTAATATATACAGACTTTGCAAAAGCCTTCAACAAGTGTGACCATGGCGTAATAGCGCTCAAAATGCGTGCTAAAGGAATAACAGGAAAAGTCGGTCGATGGATCTATAATTTCCTCACTAACAGAACACAGAGAGTAGTCGTCAACAGAGTAAAGTCCGAGGCAGCTACGGTGAAAAGCTCTGTTCCACAAGGCCCAGTACTCGCTCCCATCTTGTTCCTCATCCTCATATCCGACATAGACAAGGATGTCAGCCACAGCGCCGTGTCTTCCTTTGCAGATGACACCCGAATCTGCATGACAGTGTCTTCCATTGCAGACACTGCAAGGCTCCAGGCGGACATCAGCCAAATCTTTCAGTGGGCTGCAGAAAACAATATGAAGTTCAACGATGAGAAATTTCAATTACTCAGATATGGTAAACACGAGGAAATTAAATCTTCATCAAAGTACAAAACAAATTCTGGCCATAAAACAGAGCGAAACACCAATGTCAAAGACCTGGGAGTGATCATGTCGGAGGATCTCACCTTCAAGGACCATAACATTGTATCAATCGCATCTGCTAGAAAAATGAGAGGATGGATAATGAGAACCTTCAAAACTAGGGAGGCCAAGCCCATGATGTCACTTTTCAGGTCACTTGTTCTATCTAGGCTGGAATATTGCTGCACACTAACAGCACCTTTCAAGGCAGGTGAAATTGCTGACCTAGAAAATGTACAGAGAACCTTCACGGCGCGCATAACAGAGATAAAACACCTCAATTACTGGGAGCGCTTGAGGTTCCTAAACCTGTATTCCCTGGAATGCAGGCGGGAGAGATACATGATTATATACACCTGGAAAATCCTAGAGGGACTAGTACCGAACTTGCACACGAAAATCACTCACTACAAAAGCAAAAGACTTGGCAGACGATGCAACATCCCCCCAATGAAAAGCAGGGGTGCCACTAGCACGTTAAGGGACCATACAATAAGTGTCAGGGGCCCGAGACTGTTCAACTGCCTCCTAGCATACATAAGGGGGATTACCAACAGACCCCTGGCAGTCTTCAAGCTGGCACTGGACAAGCACCTAAAGTCGGTTCCTGACCAGCCGGACTGTGGCTCATACGTTGGTTTGTTTGCAACCAGCAGCAACAGCCTGGTTGATCAGGCTCTGATCCACCAGGAGGCCTGGTCACAGACCGGGCCGCGGGGGCGTTGACCCCCGGAACTCTCTCCAGGTAAACTCCAGGTATACCTGTTATATTAAAGGAACTTATACATAAAGTGCAAGCTTTCAAATACATATTAACAGTGACATTTATATATGTGTAAGTAATATTCACGTGTGATTTACAGTTATACAGTGACATTTATAGTGTATAGTGAATGAAGTGTATAACGCTATTTACGATTAATCATCGTTGTCAGGCTGACACAGCAAACTCAAGCTATAAACACCAGCCATATGTACTCTGTACCCTTCATGGTCATTGACCCTGAGGTTAAGCTTAGTGGGTCAGTAGTGTCTGACTGATTATTGCTGAATTAAGCATAACAAAAACTCAGCTGTTTATAGCAGTACAGTGTTTTTTAAACATTCTATGTGTGGTGCTAGAATTTTCAGTATACCATTAAAATGGCTTGTTTGAAAACTCAGTTTCAGTCTTTACAGACTAAGATTACACAATTAGAAAATCTAATTTCAGTCTGTATAGGATTAACTCAAGATACAAACATAGATTTTGATGATCTTGAGGTCAAATTTGAATTACTTACACGACGTCTGAAAATAATTAATTCAGACTATACACATTATGAAAAGGAATTTCTTGAATCAGATCCGCCTGAGGATGAAATTAAAAATGTTTTGGATACTTTTAGTAATCAACAATTAAGGTGGACAGGAGTACAGGCTATCTGCCGCAAAACTCTGTCACAGAAACCTACTGTAACTAGTGGTCAAACACCTGTTACACCTGTAACAACAACAAGTGTCCCATTACCAAGCTTACCTACATTGTCATTACCTATTTTCCAAGGTCATAATTATGAAGAATTCATTAGTGGTTTTCAGTCCATAGTAAATTCGCGAACTGACATAGATGAGATTGCTAAGTTCAATTATCTTAAATGTCTTGTGAAGGGAGAACCCTATGAACTGATTAAGTCATTTCCGGTGGTTAAAGGCAATTATCAGATAGCCTTACGTGTCTTAGCAGACAATTACTTAGATGCTGACAAGGCCAGAGTTAGACATGCAGTCTTAATATCAAGCTTGAAGCCACCCAAACATTGTTTTTCAGACTTACAGGCATTTAGAATCACATTAGACAATAGTCTCAGATCTCTAGGTGCTAAATATGACCTAAGGCAATGTGATTGGTTTATCAGTGGTATTGTACAAGATAAGTTGTCACCACAAACTATTGAACGATTAAATATTATGTTCAATAAACGCTATTTCACTTGTGAAGAAATTAGCAATGGTTTACAAACAATAGTTTCATGCATGCAAGCAACGAGAGAAGATGAAAAATCCACAAATCCCGTGGATAACAAACCTTCAACTCAGTATAAAAAGAGTATACCTATTCCCACTAAATCACAGAAGGGAAAATCCCATATAGGCATTTATCAAGCTGTGAATACAACTTACAGTAAACAGACTGTCATACATAAACGTACTCCAAAATGTGTACTTTGTGATGGAACACATTGGGCACAGTATTGTATTCAATACACATCAATGGAGGCACGTAAACAACGTGTTCATCAGCTGGAAAGATGCATCAAGTGTTTAGGTGAACACAAGGGAGGTAAATGCTCACTGAAGAAGTGTTTTAAATGCAAGGGTATGCATCATACAGCATTATGCCCAAATACTTTTGCTGAACAGCAGCAGACTTCCACAGAATCAGGAAGTCAACAAGCAACAGCATTGAATGTGAGAGATAAGTTTAAAGCAACTGCTCTCCCGATAGCTCGAGTTGAGTTATCTGTTAAATTACACAAAACCAATGTGCTAACACTATTTGATCAATGCTCACAAAGGTCCTTCATAAGAAGAACAGTGTTGCAGAAACTGAATAAACAACCCTATGCCAAAATACAGTTAGATATAGCTGGTTTTTTCCACAATTCTGGTAAACAGACATATGACCTAGCCAGAATCACTGTTGGTCTAGGAAACAGGAAAAAGACAGAAGAAGCTGTGGTAGTAGATGATTTGCCTAAGTCTGTGCAGATCCAGGGATTAAAAGAAACAGTTGCAGCACTGAAAGTAGCTAAGGTCAAGTTAGCCTGTCCTGACATACAGACGGACACAATTAGTCCAATTGATTTAATCACTGGAAGTGATTATTATCACTGTTTTGTGCAAAATATAGTAAGTAAACATGATGTTCACTTGCTGAAAACAGCAGGAGGCCACATGATATGTGGTCCCATTCCCTCTCAAAGTGGGAAAGAAGCTGATATTGATTCAGTGGAAAATGTACTAGTTACGAGAATAACCACTGATCATGTACCACAGCAAAAATTATCATTACTGGAAGAAATGAATGAACCAGTTGATAAGTTGTGGGATTTAGATGCGATAGGTATTGATGTAAATAAACCAAGCCCACAAGAGTCTCAGACTTATAGCCAATATTTGGACACTGTCAAATATAAAGACGGACAGTATTGGGTTAGGTTACCATGGAAATTAAATCCACCACATCTGCCAAGCAATTATCGCATGGCTTTCGGACAGATGAAAGCACAAATACATGAGCTCAGGAAGAATCCAGAGCTACTGACTGTCTGTGATAATATCATACAAGAACAGTTGGACAATAAATTCATTGAGGAAATAGTCGAAGATAAGTTGAAGACAGAAGCTCATTATCTCCCGCACCATGGAGTCGGAAAAGATTCTGAAACCACTCCACTACGAGATCGAGATCGAGATCGAGGACGACGAGAGCTGTCGTAAGATGGGAAGGAAGAAGGATAAGGAAGGATGGAAATAACTGGAAAAGGATGGGGAGGAGGGGAAGAGGAGGAATCAAGGCAAGTGGCCCAACCACTTTGGGACATGTGGTACAAAAGTACTGGAGACGTAGATAGAGAGGCTTGACTGATGTCATTGCTTGGCTCACTAGGAGAGGATGGCGAAGGCAGCGGCAGGAGCTGGGAGTGTCAGAAGGCAGCAAGCAGGATGAGTTGGTTATGGTCTTAAACCGTTTATCAGTGCGGTAAATTGTTTTCGAGAGAGTTGTATCACACTTATGGGAGAGCTGTAGTAGTATTCGTTGGTTTGGAGTTGGTGGAGTATCTGGTTGTAGGTAGGGAATGGTCTTTCTTCGCTTTGGTACGATACAGTGTTGTCTTGGAGGTGTTGGATGAGTTCTAGGCGAGTCATGCTTGCAGGGTATAGCCTCGTGGTGTAGAATATGAGTCCTTTGTGTTTAACCCATGGTGTTCCAGGAAATCGACGTGAGCTAAGTAGAGAAGGCGGTGGTGGAGTAGAGGAAGGTGGTGTTGCTTCGTTTTCAACTTCAGTAGACGAATTAGAAGATGTTTCTGGTGGTAAGGCTTCTGACTGGTTGGATTCAGTGAGAGATGGTGGCGGTGGAGGCTTCTCATTGGTCGTTGTTGGATTGACGTCACTAGTTGGTGGTGTTGATGGAACTTCTGCAGAAGAGTTGGCGATTAAGTTTTTGGTGAATTTGAGAATTTCTTCAAAAGGTGGAGATGCTGGAAATGTAAATGAAGGCATATTATTTAATGCAAATAACTCGTTGATGGTAGAGTTAAAGGATCCAGGTACAGCCATGTTCTGCATGTGAGCGTATAGTAAGCAGTAGTGGATCTTGGTTACGTCACATGTTGGAGGAGTGATGATGGTGGAGGCGGGCTGAGTAGATGCTTGAAGTAATTTTGTAGTCTTTGCTTGTATCTTTGCAATTGCTGCATACGTTGGAGTGTTGCTTGTAGGTTTTTTCTTTGCTGCATCTTGTGTTTTCTTCATAATATCCTTTCTTGTAGGACATTTTGCTGCCAGTGTATGGTGGTCATTACTCTTGCAGTTTAAGCACGCTGGTTGTGATGGAGCAGCAGCGTTGCAGGAACTGAAGGTGTGTCCCTCACTACCACATGTAGTGCAGAACTTCTTATCTTTTACTGGACATGCTTTGGTGGTGTGATGGTATGAATAACAATTCCAGCAATGTTGAATGTAGTGGTATCTCTCTGCTCAATGTAGGTAGGACTGATATAGTAGTAGTAGACAGCAAGACCTTCGTTCAGAGCAGTGGCAGCCATGTTCACGTCGGTGAAGGTGACCTTGAGCATGGACGTTGCATTTGGGATTTTTGTAATGCTGTCAACAGTAGCCCAAGTATTTTGCGTCTCGATGGATGACTTGAGTTCAGCAGTTGATTGAGAAGTCAGAATCTTGTCAAGTTTTTTAAGGAATACTGATTTCCTTGCCCTGAGGGCAGGAGATGATGTAACAGTAAACCCTTGAGCAGTAAGAGTAGTGGTGGCTTCTGTAGTAAGTAACTTCTATGCTTCAGCATCATCGTGACACACAACAATGAATGCTTCTTTCAGTGACAATATGGTGTTGAATTTTACTTGCAGTGCTCCTTGAACAATAGTTGCAAGAGCAATCTTTGTTGAATCATCAACGGTACCGTTTGTTGGTCTGATCTTTACACGATCTGCGTAGCTCATCGTGTAAGTCAAGGCGAAGACGACGCTGGTAAAGGTTCCCCTCCCCAACGGGGATCGTAGGGAGACAGAGTAAGGAGAGCTGCTATGACCTGCCTGGGCGAGAGTCAAGAGCAGAATGATTTGTGTTTCATTTCTATTTTGACTCCACTACGTGTTGTATATAATTGCAGCGCACGTGCAAATAAAGATGTAGCAAGTCTTAATATTTATTAGACTGTCTGATGACCGGACCTTCACTAACTGAGAAGCTTGGAGACGTGCTTATGAAATTTCGCACAAACCCATATGCCTACACGGCTGATATTTCCAAGGCTTTCTTAAGAGTAGGACTACAAGAAATAGAGATTATACTCGATTCTTGTGGCCTGAAAATCCACATGATCCTCAAAGTCCTGTGAAAACTTATCGTTTCAAATCAGTATTATTTGGTGCAACATCCTCTCCATTCTTGCTAGAAGCTACTCTAAATATACATTTGAAGAAATCTGAAAGTCCCTTCAAAGAAATCTTAAAGAAAAGTTTCTATGTGGACAATCTTCAAGGTACTGTGAATAAAGAGGAGGATTTGAAATCCTTATACAGAAAAGCTAACAAGGAGATGAAAGAAGCAAATATGCCTCTAAGGATGTGGAATACAAATTCAAAGCAATTAAGGGAACTTATCAAAGAAGATTTCCCTGAAGCTGAAATTCCTGATTGCAACAACATGCTGGGACTTAATTGGAACACACAGGAAGATACTTTGAGTCTTAAAAAGATAAACAATAAATCATGCAGTACACTCACTAAACGTAGTTTACTGTCAGAGGTATCACAATGTTTTGATCCTCTAGGACTCGTCTCACCAATTACCATAAAGGGTAAAATACTTATGCAAGATGCATGGAAGCTCAAAATTGGATGGGATGAGAACTTGCCTCTAGAAATGAGTCAAGCATGGGATGAAATATCCAGGGAATTTAAACAACTTCATCAAATTAAATTTCCCAGACAAATAGGTCAAGAGGGAAACAAGTACACATTACATGTGTTCTGTGATGCGTCAACCAGAGGTTATGGCGCTGTAGCTTACATGAGTAATGTTGAAGGAAGTACACTAATTACTTCAAAGGCCAGGGTAGCACCCTTGAAGGTCAGAACAGTACCACAATTGGAACTGACAGCACTCTATGTAGGTACAAAATTAGCTGTCTATCTCAACAAAGTACTTGATCATCTCACTATTGAAAAAACAGTGATCTGGAGTGATAATGAAGCAGTTCTCCAGTGGTTAAGAAATAATAAGAGTAAGTTGGTCTATGTACAGAACAGAGTAGCAGAAATAAAAGAGATGCAGGGAGATTATCTCTTTCTCCACGTCTCTACCCAAGAGAATCCAGCTGACATGTTGTCACGTGGTGTCCCACTCAAGAAATTTGTGGATAATAAATTATGGCTCCACGGATCGAACTGGCTCTCTAATGAAAATAGCTGGCCTCAGCAAAAAGCTCACATTATGCCAGAAGAAACAGTCTGCTTGAACACAGCAGAAATAAGTTGTGTAAATACTGCAGACACAACAGAAATAGTCATTGATGGCTCTAAATACTCATCTTTGGGTAAACTCTTAAGAGTTACAGCTCTTGTCTTTAAATTCATTAAAGGAATAAAACCTGATTATGAATGTCTTGAACCCATTAAATACTGGGTGAAACTAATACAGAAAGATGTTTTCTCTACAGAATATAAATTTCTAGAAGCACAAGATAAATCCCCAAAGAAACCTGTTATGATTAATTCTTTAGGACTTTATCTCGACTCAGAAAAGATTATAAGATGTCGAGGAAGAATTCGTAATTCTTCACTACCTAAAGAAGCCATACATCCAATATTGATCCCAAGTATCATTGGCTAACAAAACTGATTGTGCAAAACGCCCACAGTAACGTGTTACATGGTGGGGTAGCTGACACACTTTGTCATATACGACAATCCTACTGGATACCTCAAGGTCGACAAAGTGTGAAAAACAAATAAAGGACTGTATTACTTGTCGTCACTACGATATGCGAGTATGTCAGTATCCAGGTCCACCTCCATATCCCTCTGAAAGAGTTTGTCATGTCACTCCATTTGAGGTGACAGGTGTAGATTACACTGGACCAGTAATTTTAACCAAAACAGTTGACAAAGTTCCCATCAAGGTGTACATCTGTTTGTTCACTTGTGCTACGACTAGAGCAGTACATCTAGAAGTAGCCACTGACATGTCTGCTGAAACCTTTATCAAATTATTCAGAAGGTTTGCAGCCAGAAGGACATGTCCCAGACTGATGATTTCAGACAATGCAAACAACTTTGCTGCTGGTGCTGCTTATATAAGCAAGATCTTTGATCAACCAGAAGTACAACAGATGCTGAATCAACGCAGTTGTCGTTGGAGATACATTCCTCCTAAATCTCCATGGCACGGCGGATTTTATGAAAGAATGATCGGCATTGTAAAACGTTGTTTAAGGAAGACTCTTCATCGTTAGAGAATAGACTTAGAAGAATTCCGTACAGTTGTGATTGAAATAGAAAATAGAGTCAACAACGGACCTCTAACTTATGTTACCGATGATCTGGACAATTTAGAAGTGTTAAGTCTATCTCATTTACTCCATGGCAGAAGGCTCGAACCTGTTCCTCCCATGAATGATAAAGAAATCATAGAGGATCCTACTTATTTCGAACCTGAGCAACTCAGACGTAAATTCAAACACCTTAATAAAGTGATTGAACGTTGGGAGAAAATTTGGCGAGAAGACTATCTCACCTCATTGAGAGAACACTTCTATGGAGCTGGTGTTCCTGAAAATCATAAGTCCTTAAGACCTGGTGACATAGTGATTATTGACAATGATGGTCCGAGGTCCCAATGGCCACTTGGAAAAATTGTGACCATATATCCTGATGCAAATGGAATCATCAGGACAGTTGATGTTTTAAGCAAAGGTGTAGTGAATAAGCAGACAATAAATAAACTAGTGCCGTTAGAATTACACAATGTTGAAAACAAAATTATTGATTCTCCAGAAACCACACAGACTAAAGCTGTTCAGAAAAGACAAGCAGCAGTGGTGGCGAGTGAGAAAATCAAATTAATGTTAAGTGATGAATAGTTCACCTGCAGCAAACCTCCGCCACCCCCCAGTGTGGAGAAATTTTCTCCAGGAGGGGAGTATCAGCCCTCTTCAGCCCCTTTCAGCCCTGAGGGGCCCAGCCCTCTCAGAAGAGGCAAGCATCTTGTTTACTGCTACAGCGAGTAATTGATAGCAGATGCAGTATGAGTATGGGATGTGGTCGCTTCGACGACGCTCCTTGCAGTGTTGCAAAGTGTAGTTTAATAAAAGACAGTTCATCTCTTACCTTAGCAGGACAATTAAGGAAAATCCTGCTCCCACTTTATTACCATAGTAAAGATAGTGTACATTGTTGTCTATGCTTAAGACAGCAAGAAACAAACATTCTGCTTTGCTTCATCAAGGAAGTGGCAAGGAAGCAAAAGTACTAGGTCAGCTTTTCCTTTGTGCTGGGGGCAGTGACGGTGTGGGGCGTTGTGGCATCTTCAGATTACTTTGACTCTACTGAGAGTGACACTGACGCCAGGATAACCAACAAAGAACGATCTGTGCATTAGTGTGAACAAAGTATCTCATAAAACACAATAAACACTTAAGAGAAGTGTGATCAGCTTCTTTAGTGATAAGATTGTGAACAATAAAGACAAATCTTGTGGAACATAGTGTACCAGTGTGCATATTCCTAGACTATGGAAGACGTGGACATCCAAGGACACTTTAGCTTCTATCAAGTCACCGATATCTGTCGAATGTGTGAAGAACACCATAGCTCACGCTACAAGAGCAAGGTAGGTTACAAATTTCTTGTAGTACGGGGGACTGCAGAGTTCTTGAGTCGCAAGGAGTTTGTAATCAACCTATAGTCGGCAGTAAGGTGCACACTTTTGAGTCCAAACAAGTATGTAATTTGTCAGCAATCAGTGAATGAAATATGCTGACATAACACCCCCTAGGGGTAATTTATAATCTTACAAATTATAACTCTTTACAGCCCGTTGAGAGATGACTTCGACAGCTTCTCAAGACCTCGTCTGCAGGGGTGGCTGTGCAGGTGATGAGCTGTCTTTCTAAGTTAAGTTTCCCTATATTTAAACTTAACTGGTAATCCCATTTCTCAACAATTACAAACATAATTTAGATAGCTTATCTGAGGTTCCTGGAGCTGTCTTGTACATCTGTTTAATGCTCAAGTTATGCAGGAATGCACATCCAACAATTCTGGCTCCTATTTGAGAGGTTTTAAGCTTAATATAACCCCTAGAGCGACAAAAATTAAGCACATTACATTAGAGTGCCTGTAACACATTCAAAAAACAATGGCGTCTCCCCCCTGCCCTCCAGCGCAGACACAGAGCTTCCCTCTCGAGTCTCTTTTTCATTTACAAATTAATTTTTATTAAATACAATGTATTACACTAATTTTCATATACACGCTGGATTTTTTTGAAAAATACATTATTTTCCACACTGTGGCCGGCCGGAGTTCATTGCTAAATGACTCAAATTACTCCTTCCTTTAGGAGACGATTCCAGCCATATCTGGCTTGAGTGGCTGTTCTCCTAGTAGGTCTTACTACAATTTCATCTTCCAGCATCACTTGGGCAGCGTTATCTTCAATATCACTCGTCACTTTCCCTTAGATTTTCATTTACGTTTGATTGAATACCATTTAATTCCAAGGGAGTCAATTTATTAATTGTGCGTAAACTTTCCTGGCCACGACACAACACTTTGACATTCCTGACAACACCTTGTGCATCTGAGTACAATGTCAATACTTTGCCCAGAGGCCACAATGTTTGATGTTGTTCAGTAGCAATTAACACAATGCCACCTGGTTGAATGTTCTGTCGATTTACTGCCTCTGTCGCACCATAAAAGTGTTCACTTAGTGTAAGAAGATATTCCTTACGCCACACATTAGACCGAAGATCAATTACTTTATTTAACATTTTAAATTTATCACACAACACTGCCGCATCATTGTAATCTTCATCACTTTCTTCAGGATTATTTCTATAGACAGGGGCAGCTTCCAATTTCCTTCCACATATTAGGTGAGAAGGTGTTAATACATCTGCATCAGGTGTATCACTCATGTACGAGAGAGGCCTATTATTTATACGATTCTCCGCCTCCACTAACACTGCACGGAATTCTTCCAAATTAATTCTCTTCCGGTGTAGTACTTTACGGAGACACCTCTTCACTGTGCCTATCAGTCTTTCGTACAGCCTCCCCTGCCAAGGGGCTCTAGGAGTAATAAATTTCCAGGTACACCCTCGTTGGGTTAACAGAGATTGAACCTCGCTACTATTATTTAATTCTATTAGGTGTTGAGCACCTGCTACAAAATTTGTAGCATTATCCGAAATTATCAACCTCGGACAGGATCTCCTAGCTGCAAATTTTCGAAACAGCTGTATAAACTGTTCTGCAGAAAAGTCCTGAGCCACTTCTAAATGAACTGCCCTAGTAGCAGTACAAGTGAACAAGCATGCATACACTTTCAGTGGAATACCATCTAAAGTACATGTTAAAATGATTAGACCACTATAGTCTACACCTGTTACATCAAATGGTTTCACTAATTGTACACACTCCTTTGGCAATATTGGAGGACCTGGGTACATATAGGATCTGGCATCCACACGGCGACATATTACACAAGATTTAATCACCCTTTTTACACTTTGCCATCCTTGTGGAATCCAGAAAGTTTCTCTAATACAATTTAAGGTATCTTGTGCCCCACCATGCATTACATTTTTATGGGCATTTAAAACAATTAAATTTGTGAGATGATGAGTTTTGGGCAGTAAGATAGGGTGTTTAGCATAATCACCCAATTCAGCATTTTGCAACCTACCTCTGCACCTAATTACATTGTTCTCTAAATACAACCCCAATTTCTCTATTATGGAACCTTTCACAATTTTTCTTTCCATCATCAATTTAATCTCATTTCCATAGATTTCTTCCTGTACCCTCTTTATCCAATATTCAAAAGGATGTGAAATTATTATTATTATAATCAAAAAGAAGCGCTAAGCCACAAGGGCTATACAGCGCTGCAGGGTAGAAAAGGAAGCGAGGGTATTGGGCGGCAGAAGGGGGGAGGGGCGATCAGTAGGTTACAGAAAACAGCCGGGCAGGGGATAGTGCAGGGTAGAGGGTAGCAAGAAATCGAGGTAGAAAGGGCTAAAGGTATCATCAGAGTTTGTGAAGTCAGTTGTTGTCAAAAAGTCAATGAGAGAGTCCGGATGAAAGGTGGGTCCATCAGCGAGAAGGGAAGGTTGTTAGGTAAGACACATATGCAACAGTTAGACAACTTTATTCCGAAACGTTTCGCCTACACAGTAGGCTTCTTCAGTCGAATACAGAAAGTAGGCAGGAACAGTAGAGATGGGAAGACGATGTAATCAGTCCATCACCCTTAAAGTCGTAGAATTTGAGGTTGTCAGTCCCTCGGCCTGGAGAAGTTCAGTTCCATAGTCAGGAACTATCTGAAGATCAAGCGACAGTGCGGAGACTTAAATACTGTCGGAAGGAGAGGTGCAGGGTAGTAGTAGTAGTAGTAGTAGTAGTAGTAGTGAGAGGCCACTGAGAGGTCATGTCCCTCTCAGATCCAACACTTCTCACTTGAAAAGCTTGTCCAAGGTGTTTTCTGTACCTAGATGCCACGTGTTGCAGTGTCTGACAAGATGAACATCAAAATGGTATACAATACCGACAGGTTGTTAGGTAAGACACATATGCAACAGTTAGACAACTTTATTCCGAAACGTTTCGCCTACACAGTAGGCTTCTTCAGTCGAATACAGAAAGTAGGCAGGAACAGTAGAGATGTGAAGACGATGTAATCAGTCCATCACCCTTAAAGTCGTAGAATTTGAGGTTGTCAGTCCCTCGGCCTGGAGAAGTTCAGTTCCATAGTCAGGAACTATCTGAAGATCAAGCGACAGTGCGGAGACTTAAATACTGTCGGAAGGAGAGGTGCAGGGTAGTAGTAGTAGTAGTAGTAGTAGTAGTAGTGAGAGGCCACTGAGAGGTCATGTCCCTCTCAGATCCAACACTTCTCACTTGAAAAGCTTGTCCAAGGTGTTTTCTGTACCAAGATGCCACGTGTTGCAGTGTCTGACAAGATGAACATCAAAATGGTATACAATACCGACAGGTTGTTAGGTAAGACACATATGCAACAGTTAGACAACTTTATTCCGAAACGTTTCGCCTACACAGTAGGCTTCTTCAGTCGAATACAGAAAGTAGGCAGGAACAGTAGAGATGTGAAGACGATGTAATCAGTCCATCACCCTTAAAGTCGTAGAATTTGAGGTTGTCAGTCCCTCGGCCTGGAGAAGTTCAGTTCCATAGTCAGGAACTATCTGAAGATCAAGCGACAGTGCGGAGACTTAAATACTGTCGGAAGGAGAGGTGCAGGGTAGTAGTAGTAGTAGTAGTAGTAGTAGTAGTAGTGAGAGGCCACTGAGAGGTCATGTCCCTCTCAGATCCAACACTTCTCACTTGAAAAGCTTGTCCAAGGTGTTTTCTGTACCAAGATGCCACGTGTTGCAGTGTCTGACAAGATGAACATCAAAATGGTATACAATACCGACAGGTTGTTAGGTAAGACACATATGCAACAGTTAGACAACTTTATTCCGAAACGTTTCGCCTACACAGTAGGCTTCTTCAGTCGAATACAGAAAGTAGGCAGGAACAGTAGAGATGTGAAGACGATGTAATCAGTCCATCACCCTTAAAGTCGTAGAATTTGAGGTTGTCAGTCCCTCGGCCTGGAGAAGTTCAGTTCCATAGTCAGGAACTATCTGAAGATCAAGCGACAGTGCGGAGACTTAAATACTGTCGGAAGGAGAGGTGCAGGGTAGTAGTAGTAGTAGTAGTAGTAGTAGTAGTGAGAGGCCACTGAGAGGTCATGTCCCTCTCAGATCCAACACTTCTCACTTGAAAAGCTTGTCCAAGGTGTTTTCTGTACCAAGATGCCACGTGTTGCAGTGTCTGACAAGATGAACATCAAAATGGTATACAATACCGACAGGTTGTTAGGTAAGACACATATGCAACAGTTAGACAACTTTATTCCGAAACGTTTCGCCTACACAGTAGGCTTCTTCAGTCGAATACAGAAAGTAGGCAGGAACAG
Source organism: Cherax quadricarinatus (assembly GCF_038502225.1). Taxonomy (NCBI): domain Eukaryota; kingdom Metazoa; phylum Arthropoda; class Malacostraca; order Decapoda; family Parastacidae; genus Cherax; species Cherax quadricarinatus. The sequence continues at coordinate 29,179,775 of NC_091292.1, read as the reverse complement.
TAGAGATGGGAAGACGATGTAATCAGTCCATCACCCTTAAAGTCGTAGAATTTAAGGGTGATGGACTGATTACATCGTCTTCCCATCTCTACTGTTCCTGCCTACTTTCTGTATTCGACTGAAGAAGCCTACTGTGTAGGCGAAACGTTTCGGAATAAAGTTGTCTAACTGTTGCATATGTGTCTTACCTAACAACCTGTCGGTATTGTATACCATTTTGATGTTCATCTTGTCAGACACTGCAACACGTGGCATCTTGGTACAGAAAACACCTTGGACAAGCTTTTCAAGTGAGAAGTGTTGGATCTGAGAGGGACATGACCTCTCAGTGGCCTCTCACTACTACTACTACTACTACTACTACTACTACCCTGCACCTCTCCTTCCGACAGTATTTAAGTCTCCGCACTGTCGCTTGATCTTCAGATAGTTCCTGACTATGGAACTGAACTTCTCCAGGCCGAGGGACTGACAACCTCAAATTCTACGACTTTAAGGGTGATGGACTGATTACATCGTCTTCACATCTCTACTGTTCCTGCCTACTTTCTGTATTCGACTGAAGAAGCCTACTGTGTAGGCGAAACGTTTCGGAATAAAGTTGTCTAACTGTTGCATATGTGTCTTACCTAACAACCTGTCGGTATTGTATACCATTTTGATGTTCATCTTGTCAGACACTGCAACACGTGGCATCTTGGTACAGAAAACACCTTGGACAAGCTTTTCAAGTGAGAAGTGTTGGATCTGAGAGGGACATGACCTCTCAGTGGCCTCTCACTACTACTACTACTACTACTACTACTACTACCCTGCACCTCTCCTTCCGACAGTATTTAAGTCTCCGCACTGTCGCTTGATCTTCAGATAGTTCCTGACTATGGAACTGAACTTCTCCAGGCCGAGGGACTGACAACCTCAAATTCTACGACTTTAAGGGTGATGGACTGATTACATCGTCTTCACATCTCTACTGTTCCTGCCTACTTTCTGTATTCGACTGAAGAAGCCTACTGTGTAGGCGAAACGTTTCGGAATAAAGTTGTCTAACTGTTGCATATGTGTCTTACCTAACAACCTGTCGGTATTGTATACCATTTTGATGTTCATCTTGTCAGACACTGCAACACGTGGCATCTTGGTACAGAAAACACCTTGGACAAGCTTTTCAAGTGAGAAGTGTTGGATCTGAGAGGGACATGACCTCTCAGTGGCCTCTCACTACTACTACTACTACTACTACTACCCTGCACCTCTCCTTCCGACAGTATTTAAGTCTCCGCACTGTCGCTTGATCTTCAGATAGTTCCTGACTATGGAACTGAACTTCTCCAGGCCGAGGGACTGACAACCTCAAATTCTACGACTTTAAGGGTGATGGACTGATTACATCGTCTTCACATCTCTACTGTTCCTGCCTACTTTCTGTATTCGACTGAAGAAGCCTACTGTGTAGGCGAAACGTTTCGGAATAAAGTTGTCTAACTGTTGCATATGTGTCTTACCTAACAACCTGTCGGTATTGTATACCATTTTGATGTTCATCTTGTCAGACACTGCAACACGTGGCATCTTGGTACAGAAAACACCTTGGACAAGCTTTTCAAGTGAGAAGTGTTGGATCTGAGAGGGACATGACCTCTCAGTGGCCTCTCACTACTACTACTACTACTACCCTGCACCTCTCCTTCCGACAGTATTTAAGTCTCCGCACTGTCGCTTGATCTTCAGATAGTTCCTGACTATGGAACTGAACTTCTCCAGGCCGAGGGACTGACAACCTCAAATTCTACGACTTTAAGGGTGATGGACTGATTACATCGTCTTCACATCTCTACTGTTCCTGCCTACTTTCTGTATTCGACTGAAGAAGCCTACTGTGTAGGCGAAACGTTTCGGAATAAAGTTGTCTAACTGTTGCATATGTGTCTTACCTAACAACCTGTCGGTATTGTATACCATTTTGATGTTCATCTTGTCAGACACTGCAACACGTGGCATCTTGGTACAGAAAACACCTTGGACAAGCTTTTCAAGTGAGAAGTGTTGGATCTGAGAGGGACATGACCTCTCAGTGGCCTCTCACTACTACTACTACTACTACTACTACTACTACCCTGCACCTCTCCTTCCGACAGTATTTAAGTCTCCGCACTGTCGCTTGATCTTCAGATAGTTCCTGACTATGGAACTGAACTTCTCCAGGCCGAGGGACTGACAACCTCAAATTCTACGACTTTAAGGGTGATGGACTGATTACATCGTCTTCACATCTCTACTGTTCCTGCCTACTTTCTGTATTCGACTGAAGAAGCCTACTGTGTAGGCGAAACGTTTCGGAATAAAGTTGTCTAACTGTTGCATATGTGTCTTACCTAACAACCTGTCGGTATTGTATACCATTTTGATGTTCATCTTGTCAGACACTGCAACACGTGGCATCTTGGTACAGAAAACACCTTGGACAAGCTTTTCAAGTGAGAAGTGTTGGATCTGAGAGGGACATGACCTCTCAGTGGCCTCTCACTACTACTACTACTACTACTACCACTACTACCCTGCACCTCTCCTTCCGACAGTATTTAAGTCTCCGCACTGTCGCTTGATCTTCAGATAGTTCCTGACTATGGAACTGAACTTCTCCAGGCCGAGGGACTGACAACCTCAAATTCTACGACTTTAAGGGTGATGGACTGATTACATCGTCTTCACATCTCTACTGTTCCTGCCTACTTTCTGTATTCGACTGAAGAAGCCTACTGTGTAGGCGAAACGTTTCGGAATAAAGTTGTCTAACTGTTGCATATGTGTCTTACCTAACAACCTGTCGGTATTGTATACCATTTTGATGAGAAGGGAAGGTAAAGAGAGAGCAGCGGAGCGAAGACGACGTTGGAGGTAAATTCTGCGTGCTCATTGATAAAATGGGCAGTCTAACAGAATGTGGCTGACCGATAATGGAACTTGACAATTCTCACAAAGAGGAGCAGGGCGCCTCTCCATGAGATATCCATGAGTAAGACGAGTATGGCCAATGCAGAGACAGGAGAGAGTAGTCTCCCAACCTCGGCACTGGTGACAAGAAGACGGCCAGTAACCTATACTCGGTTTAATAGATAGAAGTTTGTTACCGAGTAGAGTAGACCAACGTTGTTGCCAATGGGTGTGAAGGTGGGTAGCTATTGCAGCAAAGTAGTCCGTAAATGGAACACCTCTATATGAAACTGGTAGGTCATGTACTGCTGACCGCGCAGTACATAATATATATATATTATATATATATATATATATATATATATATATATATATATATATATATATATATATATATATATATTATATATATATATATATACATTATATATATATATATATATATATATATATATATATATATATATATATATATATATATATTATATATTATACAGTGCTAGTCATGGCATTATGCCGCCACTCCGCCACAGGCGTACCAAAACACAAACATACCACGAAAGATTATAATATATATATTTGTACACTTACTGAGGTTTTAATACTGGATGCTGTGTCCTTTATGCTTAATCACGTCCCTCAGCCATGTAGGAAGACAAATTCTTGAGGGTTTGTGGAGGTACATTATTCCATGCTTCATCTAGAGCAACCTCCAACCACGGGATGGAATTGATATCCTTGACCAGTAAACTTCGTTTCACTATTGACAAGAGGTTCTCAATAGGGTTTAGGTCTGGATAATTGCCTGGCCAGTCATTGAAGAACCTCACTTCAGCCCTTTAGCCACTCAGCTACAGATTTTGTGGTATGACACGGTGCACCGTCCTGCATAAAAACCATAGCCCCACACGTGTCAAATGCTTCAGGTAAATTGTCACACAACTCCAGGTAGTTACACTGTTTCATATACTGGTTTTTGGGAAGCACAAAGAGTTCAACACTGAGTGCTGAAACACCCCCAAACCATGAGCGAGTCTGGGTGTTTGGTGGTCCCACAGGTTACTACCTCAGGGCCGGTACACATATCCTACCCCCAGTTACAGGTGATGGTGAAGCTTGCTTCATCACTCCAAAGTACTTCAAACCACTGTTGAGAATGCCAGTGAAGATATTTCTTTGCCTTCGTTTCTTCTGTGGCTTGAAGAGGATCGGTTTCTTAACCTGGTGGTGACTACTGTAGCCCAGTTCTGACACACGTCTGTTAACAGTTCTTACAGACACCTCTGACAGAAGATGTGGGTTCTTTTCTTTCAATTCTCTAGCAGTTATCTTAGGTGTACTCTCTAACTGCTTCTTTAACAAAGTACAATGTCTTCTTCGAGGGGTCAGGCTGAGGTTTGGCAGACGGACACCCCCACCAGCCTTGAAACGCTGCACCCAGTTCCTCACCAAACGCTCACACACACCAACATTCTCTACTATTTCTTTCGTCTGATGCTCACCTTTGTGAAACAATGTGATTTGAGCTATAGTTTCAGGTGTTAAAGACTTCCTTTTACCCATAATCAAACTTGTATAGCCCCAAAACCAAAGGGAACACCAGACAAAAGATAGGGCAGATGAGAGACAAAAGTGCAACACTTTCTCTCACTACTGCAGCTACGTGAGCACTGAAGAGTCACTGTGGAGTGTGGCAGCAGGCCGTGACGTCGTGCTAACGGCTGTTACCCGGTATAATGCACTAACAAAAAAAGACCCCACCCCCGTGTGGTAGGCCTTTGATTTTCATCACGGCATTATGCTGTGACTAGCAGTGTGTGTGTGTATATATATATATATATATATATATATATATATATATATATATATATATATATATATATATATATATATATATGAGAGTATAGTTTTACCAACGCTCCTGTATGAGTGTGAAGCATGGGTGACGAATGTTGCAGTGAGGAGAAGGCTGGAGGCAGTGGAGATGTCATGTCTGAGGGCAATGTGTGGTGTGAATATAATGCAGAGAATTCGTAGTTTGAAAGTTAGGAGAAGGTGCAAGATTGCCAAAACTGTTGTCCAGAGGGCTGAGGAAGGGTTGTTGAGGTGTTTCGGACATGTAGAGAGAATGGAGCAAAACAGAATGACTTCAAGAGTGTATCAGTCTGTAGTGGAAGGAAGGCAGGGTAGGGGTCGGCCTTGGAAAGGTGGGAGGGAGGGGGAAAAGGAGGCTTTTGTGTAAGAGGGGCTTGGACTTCCAGCGGGCATGCGTGAGCATGTTTGATAGGAGTGAATGAAGACAAATGGTTTTTAATACTTGACGTGCTGTTGGAGTGTGAGCAAAGTAACATTTATGAAGGGATTCGTGGAAACCGGTAGGCCGGATTTGAGTCCTGGAGATGGGAAGCACAGTGCCTGCACTCTGAAGGAGGGGTGTTAATGTTGCAGTTTAAAAACTGTAGTGTAAAGCACCCTTCTGGCAAGACAGTGATGGAGTAAATGATGGTGAAAGTTTTTCTTTTTTGGGCCACCCTGCCTTTTTGGGAATCGGCCAGTGTGTTAATATATAAATTATATATATATATATATATATATATATATATATATATATATATATATATATATATATATATTATTTTTTTATTATTATCACACCGGCCGATTCCCACCAAGGCAGGGTGGCCCGAAAAAGAAAAACTTTCACCATCATTCACTCCATCACTGTCTTGCCAGAAGGGTGCTTTACACTACAGTTTTTAAACTGCAACATTAACACCCCTCCTTCAGAGTGCAGGCACTGTACTTCCCATCTCCAGGACTCAAGTCCGGCCTGCCGGTTTCCCTGAATCCCTTCATAAATGTTACTTTGCTCACACTCCAACAGCACGTCAAGTATTAAAAACCATTTGTCTCCATTCACTCCTATCAAACACGCTCACGCATGCCTGCTGGAAGTCCAAGCCCCTCGCACACAAAACCTCCTTTACCCCCTCCCTCCAACCTTTCCTAGGCCGACCCCTACCCCGCCTTCCTTCCACTACAGACTGATACACTCTTGAAGTCATTCTGTTTCGCTCCATTCTCTCTACATGTCCGAACCACCTCAACAACCCTTCCTCAGCCCTCTGGACAACAGTTTTGGTAATCCCGCACCTCCTCCTAACTTCCAAACTACGAATTCTCTGCATTATATTCACACCACACATTGCCCTCAGACATGACATCTCCACTGCCTCCAGCCTTCTCCTCGCTGCAACATTCATCACCCACGCTTCACACCCATATAAGAGCGTTGGTAAAACTATACTCTCATACATTCCCCTCTTTGCCTCCAAGGACAAAGTTCTTTGTCTCCACAGACTCCTAAGTGCACCACTCACTCTTTTTCCCTCATCAATTCTATGATTCACCTCATCTTTCATAGACCCATCCGCTGACACGTCCACTCCCAAATATCTGAATACGTTCACCTCCTCCATACTCTCTCCCTCCAATCTGATATTCAATCTTTCATCACCTAATCTTTTTGTTATCCTCATAACCTTACTCTTTCCTGTATTCACCTTTAATTTTCTTCTTTTGCACACCCTACCAAATTCATCCACCAATCTCTGCAACTTCTCTTCAGAATCTCCCAAGAGCACAGTGTCATCAGCAAAGAGCAGCTGTGACAACTCCCACTTTGTGTGTGATTCTTTATCTTTTAACTCCACGCCTCTTGCCAAGACCCTCGCATTTACTTCTCTTACAACCCCATCTATAAATATATTAAACAACCACGGTGACATCACACATCCTTGTCTAAGGCCTACTTTTACTGGGAAAAAATTTCCCTCTTTCCTACATACTCTAACTTGAGCCTCACTATCCTCGTAAAAACTCTTCACTGCTTTCAGTAACCTACCTCCTACACCATGCACTTGCAACATCTGCCACATTGCCCCCCCCATCCACCCTGTCATACGCCTTTTCCAAATCCATAAATGCCACAAAGACCTCTTTAGCCTTATCTAAATACTGTTCACTTATATGTTTCACTGTAAACACCTGGTCCACACACCCCCTACCTTTCCTAAAGCCTCCTTGTTCATCTGCTATCCTATTCTCCGTCTTACTCTTAATTCTTTCAATTATAACTCTACCATACACTTTACCAGGTACACTCAACAGACTTATCCCCCTATAATTTTTGCACTCTCTTTTATCCCCTTTGCCTTTATACAAAGGAACTATGCATGCTCTCTGCCAATCCCTAGGTACCTTACCCTCTTCCATACATTTATTAAATAATTGCACCAACCACTCCAAAACTATATCCCCACCTGCTTTTAACATTTCTATCTTTATCCCATCAATCCCGGCTGCCTTACCTCCTTTCATTTTACCTACTGCCTCACGAACTTCCCCCACACTCACAACTGGCTCTTCCTCACTCCTACAAGATGTTATTCCTCCTTGCCCTATACACGAAATCACAGCTTCCCTATCTTCATCAACATTTAACAATTCCTCAAAATATTCCTTCCATCTTCCCAATACCTCTAACTCTCTATTTAATAACTCTCCTCTCCTATTTTTAACTGACAAATCCATTTGTTCTCTAGGCTTTCTTAACTTGTTAATCTCACTCCAAAACTTTTTCTTATTTTCAACAAAATTTGTTGATAACATCTCACCCACTCTCTCATTTGCTCTCTTTTTACATTGCTTCACCACTCTCTTAACTTCTCTCTTTTTCTCCATATACTCTTCCCTCCTTGCATCACTTCTACTTTGTAAAAACTTCTCATATGCTAACTTTTTCTCCCTTACTACTCTCTTTACATCATCATTCCACCAATCGCTCCTCTTCCCTCCTGCACCCACTTTCTTGTAACCACAAACTTCTGCTGAACACTCTAACACTACATTTTTAAACCTACCCCATACCTCTTCGACCCCATTGCCTATGCTCTCATTAGCCCATCTATCCTCCAATAGCTGTTTATATCTTACCCTAACTGCCTCCTCTTTTAGTTTATAAACCTTCACCTCTCTCTTCCCTGATGCTTCTATTTTCCTTGTATCCCATCTACCTTTTACTCTCAGTGTAGCTACAACTAGAAAGTGATCTGATATATCTGTGGCCCCTCTATAAACATGTACATCCTGAAGTCTACTCAACAGTCTTTTATCTACCAATACATAATCCAACAAACTACTGTCATTTCGCCCTACATCATATCGTGTATACTTATTTATCCTCTTTTTCTTAAAATGTGTATTACCTATAACTAAACCCCTTTCTATACAAAGTTCAATCAAAGGGCTCCCATTATCATTTACACCTGGCACCCCAAACTTACCTACCACACCCTCTCTAAAAGTTTCTCCTACTTTAGCATTCAAGTCCCCTACCACAATTACTCTCTCACTTGGTTCAAAGGCTCCTATACATTCACTTAACATCTCCCAAAATCTCTCTCTCTCCTCTGCATTCCTCTCTTCTCCAGGTGCATACACGCTTATTATGACCCACTTCTCGCATCCAACCTTTACTTTAATCCACATAATTCTTGAATTTACACATTCATATTCTCTTTTCTCCTTCCATAACTGATCATTTAACATTACTGCTACCCCTTCCTTTGCTCTAACTCTCTCAGATACTCCAGATTTAATCCCATTTATTTCCCCCCACTGAAACTCTCCTACCCCCTTCAGCTTTGTTTCGCTTAGGGCCAGGACATCCAACTTCTTTTCATTCATAACATCAGCAATCATCTGTTTCTTGTCATCTGCACTACATCCACGCACATTTAAGCAACCCAGTTTTATAAAGTTTTTCTTCTTCTCTTTTTTAGTAATTGTATACAGGAGAAGGGGTTACTAGCCCATTGCTCCCGGCATTTTAGTCGCCTCATACGACACGCATGGCTTACGGAGGAAAGATTCTTTTCCACTTCCCCATGGACAATAGAAGAAATAAAAAAGAACAAGAGCTATTTAGAAAAAGGAGAAAAACCTAGATGTATGTATATATATATATGCATGTGCGTGTCTGTGAAGTGTGACCAAAGTGTAAGTAGGAGTAGCAAGATATCCCTGTTATCTTAGCGTGTTTATGAGACAGAAAAAGAAACCAGCAATCCTACCATCATGCAAAACAGTTACAGGCTTTTGTTTCACAGTCATCTGGCAGGACGGTAGTACTTCCCTGGGTGGTTGCTGTCTACCAACCTACTACCTATTGTATATATATATATATATATATATATATATATATATATATATATATATATATATATATATATATATATATATATATGTATTCTGTTTATTAATAAATGTTCACATAGAATATCAAATACACGGATAGGGGGTGGTAGGAGAAGAAAATATTCAAACAGCTCTGGGGAGAACCTTGAGTTTTCCCTAAGGTACGTTCATTGTCTTCTCTGAGGATGAGGGTCCCATACTCCTTATTTCCTCCATTCACCATCTCATTTCGATGTCCTGCTACACCGATACGGTTCTTATTCCAGCAGGACGAGGTATCCGTCGGTTTGTCCCGGTTTAGAAGTCGTGATTCCATAAAGCTTCACTATCCTCGGTACGAGAATCACGCGTTCACTCGGAGCAGGGCGATCTATTTCACATCCCGCATTCTCTTAACTCAATGTTATTATCACTGATTACATTACCATTCACAAGTCGATTTAACGTCTCATAATTATTATACACATTAGAGGTCACTCCATTAAGATCTGAGGCCGATGAGCGAGGATTAACACACCATGGCCGCGCACCAGTCACACCCCAGTGGAACCATTATTCACTAATTTTACCACCTTTTTACGGTGGTCCCATAAATCACGTTCCCTCACTCTTCACCAGGAACAGTTACGACACTTCCTATTATGAAATGAGGCCTATATTAATCCTTAGGCCGCCGTGAATGCCAATTTCCTGGTTCCATGCTTTCCCAGCCTCCTCACCACATTCAAAACACTCCCGCCTCCCCCATGGCCCCAGTCGACCTATACCCCCGCACATCAGCGCATGCACAAAGGGAACTCTTGGTTCTATCCTATTGTCAAATACATTTTTGACTCATATCGACACATTAAACACCTATTAGGCGCTATAGCTTCGGAAAATCAAAAATTTTCCACACTGCGGCCGGGCGGAGGTCATTGCTAGACGACTTACATAATGTGGAGTACAATTTTCCCATCTTCACTGGCCACCTGGCTTGGGAACTCCAACATTGGTATTTACATAATCACCCATTAATTCTTTCCACCTGTTAACTCCTCAGGTAGGGCTCCATCCAAAGCACACTCAAGCCTCCATGCTTCTGGTATTAACAATTTCCCTCTTATTGTAAGGTGTGACACTAAGTCTATGCTCTCGGGGCTAATTTGTTGGGCATACTGGAATTATGAGACTTTACAATAACAAGTCTCTCTCAGTATCCCAAGTCAGCCCCAGCACATTAATGCATATAGGCACCAACTCCATGGCCATCCATATTTATTGATCCCTCAAAATGGACTAATTAGTGTTCCATTCTCTCAGGGGCATAAGCCTATTCTCCCTGGATTAATTTATTGGGCATACTGGAATTATGAGACTTTAACAATAACAAGTCTCTCTCAGTATCCCAAGTCAGCCCCAGCACATTAACTCCATTAGATCCAGTCATGGTTAGAGAATTATTAATCACTGATTATACAACTTAAGTAGGCACCTTATAAGAGTAATTCTTGCACTTTACTCTTGTATAAATCCTAGCCACACATGTGCTAGCAATTAATTGGGCTAATTATCATCCATCACACGATCGATTAAACTTGTGCACCCTACACCCACTTCCTTCAATCAGTCACTTAATTATTAAGTAATTAATTCAATTAATTTTTTTTTTCACTGATTGCATCCGGTTCGAAGGACCAACGGGCAGATGTGGAAAATTTTATAGGGTGCTTACCTGTATGTACCTCAACATTATATACATACAAGTAATCTCATTGGGAGACAACCATATTGTTTACTGTAGTCACCCCGTGTAGACATGTGAGAAAACTTAACCACCTCTGGTCACTACAGGTGGCCCCTCGACCCTCACAATCTTGTCCACATCTATCCGAGACCAGTATAAATTGGGTAGCACCCTCAAGCATGGCGCTATTAATTAATTGTGGACTGTGTAGATTATATTAGTTTAACTGAATGAAGGGGGGGGTAGGATACACATGGATACATCCATCAAGGAAAAACATTTGTACATAATCCCACCACTTACCAGATATTCCCTGGTGGTCACTTGATGTGGCTGGATCACCCTTAACCTATCCAATTAAAACATACCTAACTGGCCAGTATCTGTCTGCTATAACTAGAAGGGTTACTTAACTGTGGGTGATTGATACTCCTTATTTCCTCCATTCACCATCTCATTTCGATGTCCTGCTACACCGACACGGTTCTTATTCCAGCAGGATGAGGTATCCGTCGGTTTGTCCCGGTTTAGAAGTCGTGATTCCATAAAGCTTCACTATCCTCGGTACGAGAATCACGCATTCACTCGGAGCAGGGCGATCTATTTCACATCCCGCATTCTCTTAACTCAATGTTATTATCACTGATTACATTACCATTCACAAGACGATTTAACGTCTCATAATTATTATACACATTAGAGGTCACTCCATTAAGATCTGAGGCCGATGAGCGAGGATTAACACACGGGTATTTCCCCTGGACACACACCATGGCCGCGCACCAGTCACACCCCGGTGGAACCATTATTCACTAATTTTACCACCTTTTTACGGTGGTCCCGTAAATCACGTTCCCTCACTCTTCACCAGGAACAGTTACGACACTTCCTATTATGAAATGAGGCCTATATTAATCCTTAGGCCTCTGTGAATGCCAATTTCCTGGTTCCATGCTTTCCCAGCCTCCTCACCACATTCAAAACACTCCCGCCTCCCCCATGGCCCCAGTCGACCTATACCCCCGCACATCCGCGCATGCGCAAAGGGAACTCTTGGTTCTATCCTATTGTCAAATACATTTTTGACTCATATTGACACATTAAACACCTATTAGGCGCTATAGCTTCGGAAAATCAAAAATTTTCCACAGTATGCAGTGCTTTACCAATCTACCAAACGTGTAGCGCAAGCTACATGCCAAGGTATTGTCCAGTGTGGGTAGATTGGTAAAGCGTTGCATGTGGAAATTTTTTTGGTCCCTAAAGTTCCACAGGACAGATACAGCGCACAAAGGGGTCCCAGCATGGCCGTAATGGAACGGCTGAGCTGGGTGGCCCTTACACCCACCCATAAACAAAAACATATTCTCTCCCGGTTTGGCGTGGTTGGATGGTAAGCACTTATTAATTTATAGATTTACCTTTCAGGGAAGAAGTAGGTAGTTTACTGTTAGTACACTTATATTAGGATTATTGAGGCAACTGTAGATAATAATAATGTCGACCTAAGACCTTAACAGAGGTAGTAATAGGCCGATAATGTAGGCAAACACTAGGTTAAGTTAGCTAGGGAGAACTGGCAGCCCTAGTTTGAATGACGAGGTGTGGGTCTGGGAGGGATCAGCTCGTTCTTCTATGACTATACACCACCTGGACAAGACGTGCCGTGATCAGCAGACAGCGCCCTCCACGTGTCTTCACATATGAGACCTGGGGAAATCTGGTAGAGGCACCTTGATGTACCGTAGATGACCTCCTCCATCAGGCCCATACAGTAAGACAAAACCTCCACTTTCTCTTAGGATTTCTGGCCAGTGTCTGGGGAAAATTGTGAGTGAGTTGATCTGTAGGCCCTGTGTGCAGCTGGCAGTGCATGCTCAGTACATACCAGTGTCTCTTGTCTATCTAGAAGCTAGTGTCCGTGTCTGCATAGTTGTACTAGGGGATACACACCCTTTTGGATATAGGAATTTCTGAGGTGCAGGCAGGTCACTAATATCGACTGAATATTGCAGGAATTAAGGCTCCCGGTTGCACGTGGTTTCTGAGGGAAAGTCCAAAGGGACTAAGCTTAGGAAGGTTGAAGATCAGGATATATGCTGCAACACCAAGTAAGTTAGTCCTTTATACGTGCATGCAGGCGAGTTTCTTGCAACATCAATCATTTGTGAAAACCTGTCCTATAAGCCACTTGTGAGGCTGAGGTACCGACCTCAGAGCTCGGTGTCAACAGAGCTTGCCAGGGTAGGCGACTCACTTGGCGGCAGTCCAGACAAGTTTTCACAAAGTGGTCCTTCAAAAACCGTGATGTGGAATAGCTAGGTTAAAATTAACATAGGTAAGTCACAGTTAGGAACCAGTTTAACAGAGTTAGGTTAAGTTAGCACACCTAGGCCCAGAGTTACACAGAGGCTAGGCCAAGCTGACTATACACAGAAGTTATTATTTGCATTAATTTACAGGCAGGCCAGGTAGGCTAGAGAAGCTTGTGAATTTAATTATTTACAGTGATTACAAGTAATCCAGAGTATGAGACTTGTGTGTTAATTACTTACAGTGGATTTGCAAGGTAGCCATAGTTAGGCTAGGCTTGTGCAATATTTACAACAGTTATAGTAGCTAGGACAGATTTAACCTAGTTATTATTTATAGGGAGTTCTAAAGCCAGGTAATTAAGCTATAACACACTAGCTACGTTAGGATTTACCTTATCCAACCATCCACGCTAGACTGAGTAAGCTAGGCCAAGCTGTTTACACATATTATTTATTTACTGTTTCACAAGTTGAATTGTTGAATTTATTTGGGCTACCCAAGTGATTTTAATTTGTATACTGTATTTTTATTGTGTGATTTTCATTGTCTTTGATTCATGTTAATGTGGGATTTGTGAATTGTACCTGAGACTAGGTTAAGTCCTGTAATTATTTGCTGGCATTGTACAGGAAATTGCTAGGTTAAGCTTACACACCGATACACATTTTGATTGGGATTTGAGAGCTAACAGTGTACATTTTAAATCAGAGTAGAGTCAATATAACAAAGGGAATTGTTAAGCTTGTTGAGAAACCTTGAGACTCGTTCATTCTTACCTAACACCGTGACGTGCTGTGGGATGGACTGGGTAAAGTACAATTAGTGTCACACTCCTTATTAAACTTCGACAATGGCAGATGGGAGTTCAGGAGAGTCTGGTTCAGTGTTAGCAAAATTAAAAAGATCAGTGGCGGCATACAAAGGGCATCTGAACAGAACGTGTAACAGGTGCAAGGCTACTTGCCAACGCAGTAACGTAGACTGCGATGATTACCTAGAGTTTACCTGGAGAGAGTTCCGGGGGCCAACGCCCCCGCGGCCCGGTCTGTGACCAGGCCTCCTGGTGGATCAGAGCCTGATCAACCAGGCTGTTGCTGCTGGCTGCGCGCAAACCAACGTACGAGCCACAGCCCGGCTGGTCAGGAACCGACTTTAGGTGCTTGTCCAGTGCCAGCTTGAAGACTGCCAGGGGTCTGTTGGTAATCCCCCTTGTGTATGCTGGGAGGCAGTTGAACAGTCTCGGGCCCCTGACACTTATTGTATGGTCTCTTAACGTGCTAGTGACACCCCTGCTTTTCATTGGGGGGATGTTGCATCGTCTGCCAAGTCTTTTGCTTTCGTAGTGAGTGATTTTCGTGTGCAAGCTCGGTACTAGTCCCTCTAGGATTTTCCAGGTGTATATAATCATGTATCTCTCCCGCCTGCATTCCAGGGAATACAGTTTTAGGAACCTCAAGCGCTCCCAGTAATTGAGGTGTTTTATCTCCGTTATGCGCGCCGTGAAGGTTCTCTGTACATTTTCTAGGTCAGCAATTTCACCTGCCTTGAAAGGTGCTGTTAGTGTGCAGCAATATTCCAGCCTAGATAGAACAAGTGACCTGAAGAGTGACATCATGGGCTTGGCCTCCCTAGTTTTGAAGGTTCTCGTTATCCATCCTGTCATTTTTCTAGCAGATGCGATTGATACAATGTTATGGTCCTTGAAGGTGAGATCCTCCGACATGATCACTCCCAGGTCTTTGACGTTGGTGTTTTGCTCTATTTTGTGGCCAGAATTTGTTTTGTACTCTGATGAAGATTTAATTTCCTCGTGTTTACCATATCTGAGTAATTGAAATTTCTCATCGTTGAACTTCATATTGTTTTCTGCAGCCCACTGATTTGCAAGACTGCTTGAAGCGTTTGGGGGAAAAATGGGAAGCCTATGAACAAGCATTCTCAGCATATGAGCTACAGGCTATTGAGGATGATGAAGCCCAGGATAGTCTTCGGCAGGCTCTGGACGAATTCACTAAGGATGATGTAGATTGTCATCAGGAGATGAATACGTACAAAGATAAGCTAAGTACATTAAAGGCTAGTATTCCAAGGGTGGTGTCGAACACCGCAGGTACCCCAAACAGCCACACCCCTGTCAATATGTTGCCCAGGTTGCCCCAGTTGAATTTACCGACATTTGACGGAACCCTAACTGAGTACATTGCTTTCTGGGATCAGTTTAAAGCCCAGATAGATGACAGGAACGATTTGTCAGGTGCCGTCAAATTGCAGCATTTGCGGTCACAAGTCTAAAGCCTTAGACTTGGTCCGGCACTACCAGATTACTGACACTAATTACCAACATGCCAAAGACCAATTAGAAGACATGTTTGGCAACACTGAAGAGATAAAAGTGGCCATACTTTATCGGTTGTTGGATCTAGAGGCTTGCCGACATGACCGTCAAAGCCTAGAGAAGCTCCGTATTGAAATTATGAGCTTGACAAATAGTTTCAGATTTGCATGATGATGATTCAGAATGGGTCCTTATCCAGGTGATTCAGAGGAAACTGGCTAGCACTACAGTGCATGAGTTGCACTTAAAATATCGGACGAATAGGTTCACGATAAAACAAATTATTGAAGGGTTAGGGGATCTCATATCTCACCTGAGCGTAGGTCAGGGGAAGAAATTACCTACCAAGGAGAAGTCAGTCAACTTCCCCAGACATTCGAGAGATAGACCTAAACCACCTCCTACTAGGGTCGGCACGTATTATGCCCAGGGCGAGTCCTCCGCCCACAGGGCCAAGGGAGAGGCCACTAAAGCGGCCAGTATGAGACAGTGCTTGTTTTGTGAAGGAGAACACGCTAGTTCAGGGTGCTCGAGCTTCACCACCTGTCACAAAAGGGTTCAACGACTAAGGGAGTTGAGACTTTGTTTCAAGTGTTGTGGAGAACATTTTGCCAGGGACTGTAGCGCCCAACTCAATGAGTGTCGGGGCTGCCGGAAAGGTAGGCACCACAGTGCACTGTGTCCTAATGACACCAGATCAGCACAAGCTAAGGAGAGCAAACCGCAAGAAAGGGCGGAGAGCAAGGACGAGTCGGAAGCAGTGATGAGTGTGGTGAGTGCGGCACCGGGAATTTGTTCTGATGAGCAGTTTCAATGTTCGGTGGCCTTGCCCACCATAATGGCAGTGGTTACGAATGGGAAGAAGTCTGAAATGACCCGTTTGTTCTTCGACAGTGGGGCACAGAGATCCTTTATAACAGAGAGTCTAGCAATTAGGTTGAAGCTGAAGACAGGTGGTAAAGTTGACATGAAGGTGGAAGGTTTTGGTGGGGAAGTCCCACGCAGGTCTTATCCTGTTTACCTGGAGTTTACCTGGAGAGAGTTTCGGGGGTCAACGCCCCCGCGGCCCGGTCTGTGACCAGGCCTCCTGGTGGATCAGCGCCTGATCAACCAGGCTGTTGCTGCTGGCTGCACGCAAACCAACGTACGAGCCACAGCCCGGCTGATCAGGAACTGCCTTTAGGTGCTTGTCCAGTGCCAGCTTGAAGACTGCCAGGGGTCTGTTGGTAATCCCCCTTATGTGCGCTGGGAGGCAGTTGAACAGTCTCGGTCCCCTGACACTTATTGTATGGTCTCTTAACGTGCTAGTGACACCCCTGCTTTTCATTGGGGGGATGGTGCATCGTCTGCCAAGTCTTTTGCTTTCGTAGTGAGTGATTTTCGTGTGCAAGTTCGGTACTAGTCCCTCTAGGATTTTCCAGGTGTATATAATCATGTATCTCTCCCTCCTGCGTTCCAGGGAATACAGGTTTAGAAACCTCAAGCGCTCCCAGTAATTGAGGTGTTTTATCTCCGTTATGCGCGCCGTGAAAGTTCTCTGTACATTTTCTAGGTCGGCAATTTCACCTGCCTTGAAAGGTGCTGTTAGAGTGCAGCAATATTCCAGCCTAGATAGAACAAGTGACCTGAAGAGTGTCATCATGGGCTTGGCCTCCCTAGTTTTGAAGGTTCTCATTATCCATCCTGTCATTTTTCTAGCAGATGCGATTGATACAATGTTATGGTCCTTGAAGGTGAGATCCTCCGACATAATCACTCCCAGGTCTTTGACGTTGGTGTTTCGCTCTATTTTGTGGCCAGAATTTGTTTTGTACTCTGATGAAGATTTAATTTCCTCATGTTTACCATATCTGAGTAATTGAAATTTCTCATCGTTGAACTTCATATTGTTTTCTGCAGCCCACTGAAAGATTTGGTTGATGTCCGCCTGGAGCCTTGCAGTGTCTGCAATGGAAGACACTGTCATGCAGATTCGGGTGTCATCTGCAAAGGAAGACACGGTGCTGTGGCTGACATCCTTGTCTATGTCGGATATGAGGATGAGGAACAAGATGGGAGCTAGTACTGTGCCTTGTGGAACAGAGCTTTTCACCGTAGCTGCCTCGGACTTTACTCTGTTGACGACTACTCTCTGTGTTCTGTTAGTGAGGAAATTATAGATCCATCGACCAACTTTTCCTGTTATTCCTTTAGCGCGCATTTTGTGCGCTATTACGCCATGGTCACACTTGTCGAAGGCTTTTGCAAAGTCTGTATATATTACATCTGCATTCTTTTTGTCTTCTAGTGCATTTAGGACCTTGTCGTAGTGATCCAGTAGTTGAGACAGACAGGAGCGACCTGTTCTAAACCCATGTTGCCCTGGGTTGTGTAACTGATGGGTTTCTAGATGGGTGGTGATCTTGCTTCTTAGGACCCTTTCAAAGATTTTTATGATATGGGATGTTAGTGCTATTGGTCTGTAGTTCTTTGCTGTTGCTTTACTGCCCCCTTTGTGGAGTGGGGCTATGTCTGTTGTTTTTAGTAACTGAGGGACGACCCCCGTGTCCATGCTCCCTCTCCATAGGATGGAAAAGGCTCGTGATAGGGGCTTCTTGCAGTTCTTGATGAACACAGAGTTCCATGAGTCTGGCCTGTAGTCAATGTGACGGTCAGGTTAGCCGGCATCGACGGGAAATTTCAGCCTTGATAGTGAAGAAGCTGCCCAATATCATTACCACTAAGGGACTGGCCGCAGCAGTCAAACATTTGAAGGAGTTGGGTGTGAAGCTAGCAGAACCAGACCTTGCTACAGACAACGTTAGTAATGTAGGAATCTTGGTAGGAGGAGATTACATAGACGAGTTCGTGTCCACGAGAAGAGTTATCAAGGAGGGTGTTGGCCTGTACAGGACTCCAGCGGGGTACATCGTAGGAGGCAGGATACCAGCTCATTTCCCTGTGACCCCGGGAAAGGAGGGCTCTGGTATTACAGCAGCTGAGGCTGTACTGGTGATGCAGATTGGGGTACACGAAGACCTGTCAGAGACGCAAGTTGGCATATCTGACGGTGAGCCGGTCCATAAACTATGGGATCTGGATGTAGTAGGGATTAAGGGTGACCAGCCGCCCCCTGAACACGAAGAGACGTATCGAGATTACTTGAACCATGTGCAGTTCAGGGACGGACAGTACTGGGTGCGACTCCCATGGAAACCGGTACACCCAATGCTGCCCACTAATTTCAAGAAGGCACGGGGTCAGTTGAATTCATTGGTGAACAGCCTGACCAAGAAGGGTCTGGTGGGGAAATATGATGATATTATTAAGGAACAGTTGGCCCTGGGTTCATTGAGAAAGTGCCCAATGCCAGCCCTGGGGAAAACACCCATTATCTTCCACACATGGCAGTCACCAAGGAGTCAGTAACCACTCCCATCACAGTAGTCTTCAACTGCAGTTCACAGGCGAGTCCCCGAGAGCCATTGTTGAACGACTGTCTGCTCACAGGGCCCTTCCTGACGCAGAAATTAGCAGATGTGTTGTTGAGATTCAGGACAGAACAGTATGCCTATGTGGCAGATATTAGCAAAGCCTTCTAGACAGGGACTACACAAGGTTCTTGTGGTTGTCTAACAGGGAGGTGCCCGAGCGAGGATATGATACCTACAGATTCAGGGCAGTATAGGTTACTAAGAACAGGTGAAAGAGGATTTCCCATTGCCATACCAAACTTCTGAGTGTAAAACTTATCATTAAATACAAATTTTGCATCAACAATGCAAAGTTTAATAAGTTTAATGATAGTAGGAACTGGCAATGGTAAATCATAGTTAACGAGTTCTTCAGATAAGAACCTTAATAAATCATCAACAGGAACTTTCGTAAACAAGGAAGTAACATCAAAACTAACCATGTTAAAATCATTTAAGTCAGTCAAGGAGCTTAATTTATCAACCAAGTCTATGTTGTTTTTAACATTAAAGTTAGAAATTCTGCCAACAATAGGGCTCAAAATATCAACAAGCCATTTGGATAATTTATATGAAACTGACCCTATGGCTTGTTGATATTTTGAGCCCTATTGTTGGCAAAATTTCTAACTTTAATGTTAAAAATAACATAGACTTGGTTGATAAATTAAGCTCCTTGACTGACTTAAATGATTTTAACATGGTTAGTTTTGATGTTACTTCCTTGTTTACGAAAGTTCCTGTTGATGATTTATTAAGTTTCTTATCTGAAGAACTCGTTAACTATGATTTACCATTGCCAGTTCCTACTATCATTAAACTTATTAAACTTTGCATTGTTGATGCAAAATTTGTATTTAATGATAAGTTTTACACTCAGAAGTTTGATATGGCAATGGGAAATCCTCTTTCACCTGTTCTTAGTAACCTATACATGGAATTTTTTGAAACAAGGTTACTTAACACAATCCTCCCTAATAGAGCTAAATGGTTCAGATATGTTGATGATATTTTGTGTCTTATGCCCAAAAATGTAGATATACACCATTTCCTTGGAAAATTAAATAGCTTAGCCCATTCTATAAACTTTACTGTTGAGTTTGAAGAAAATAACTCATTGCCTTTTCTAGATGTTTTAATTATTAAGGGTAATAATGAATTCAAATTTAAAACTTACAGAAAACCTACAAATAACTGTTCCTATGTCCACTATTATTCCTCGCATTAAGATAGAGTCAAACTGTCTGTTTTCTCATCAATGTTTTTGAGAGCTTTACGAATTTGTAGTCCTGAGTTCATAGATGAGGAAATATCCAAAATTTATGAATTATTATTATAATCAAGGGGGAAGTGCTAAACCAAAATTTATGAAATAGGTAATGATTTAAAATACCCAAGAAATGTAATTGATAAATCTTTTAAAGTTGCTAGAAATACTTTTTACAATCCAAAAAGGGACAACCAGCCTTATTCAACTAAAAATATGTTGGTTCTCCCTTACCATGAAAACTTGGCTGATATGCCTTCTCTTCTTAAGACTTTTAATATTAACGTTGTATTCAAAATCTTGATACAGTAAAAAAAAAAAAAAAAAAAAATTTATAAAGAATTCCCCCCAAAATGCTGATGGATGTGTCTATAAGATTCCTGGTAAAAATCTCGAACTAAGATTAAAACAACATAAATATAGCATTAGAACTGGACAAGATTCCAATGCTCTATTTATTCATGTAAGAGATTTTAACCATCCAATTGATTTTCAAAAAGTTGAGAAAGTAGTATCAAGCAAGTCCATGGTCGACAGAAATATAATTGAATCTTGTTTCATAAAAAGCAGTTTTGACAATAATATGAATATTTCCTTTGGTTTATATAAATTAGATTGATTTATAATTAATAGAATTTGGGAAGAATTTAATAATACACTGGACAAATAATAATTTTTAAATTTTCTTGGGTAGAATAGTTTGTGGGTGAGTTGTGCAAAGCACCTATCCAGTTGGGTCGGCGCGCGTCAGGTGTTTAACCGTTGTGGGATCTGATAGTGAGGTGTTGGCCAGACCCCTTATATAGCTTCCTTGGATGCTTTACTTTCATAATTCCTTGATAATGTGAGTAGTCACGAAAGCGCTTGGAATTTCTCTATTCTTTCAGAGTGGTTGTTTTGCATATATATATATATATATATATATATATATATATATATATATATATATATATATATATATATATATATATATATATATATATACATACACACACATTATATATATATATGTTGTGCCGAATAGGTAAAACTGGTCAATTAGCAAGAATTCATTCATATAAAGTCCTTTCTAAAATTTTCTCTTGTACATTTAAAGGTATATTTTTTCATCAATTTTTATTGTAAAAATTAATAATTTTTTACCAAAAGAACCTTAAAAAACTTACCTAACCTTATAACAAGCACAATTTAGTTTAGAATAATCCAACTAAATATATTTTAGATAAGTTTACTATAGTAATTTAATAATAAACAAACACAATGAAATATTTTTTTCGTTAGGTTCAGAATGATTTTTGCGAAATTATTGCATACCCAAATTTTCGCTTGCCTTATTCGGCATGGAGCTTTGCTGTTATAACAGTTTGAATGCATACTATGTATATTAAGCAAGTTTAAAGTTCTGAAGTCTTGGGGAGTATGTTATCTGGCATTGGATTAAGTAATCGTTCGTACAGCGGCTTTTTGTTGCTATTGGTTTTAGGTGATTTGACGTAGTAGATTACCCTGGCACAAATACCATGGGAGATTAGAGGGTAGTACAGTGTACCAAGTAGTGCTGTTTGACATACAAACTAACATGTCATGGACAAGATGTGGGTATTAAACTTCGAGTTGCTGTCCAGGTTCAGACCTAAGACCCCTCAAGGGAAGCTCCTTGACGCTGGTGAGGGGCTCTTGATCTAGAGAACTCGATCTATGCTCCAGTTACCTGAATTAAGCCTGAATACCTTCCATCCCCCCACAGGCCCTGTATAATCATACAGGTTTAGCGCTTCCCCATGATTATAATTCAGACCTAAGAGTTTTCCCCTCGGTTTGTCTTGCAGTGAACGTTTGTACCTCTGTTCCCAAACACCAGGTATAACGTTTTGTCAATATTAAGAGTGAGTTTATTGATAGGCATACATGTACAGTGGACCCCAGGTTATCGGCCGGTTTGGTTATCGGCCAACTCGGTTATCGGCGGGTTTTTTGGCGCCCGGTTATCGGTTGTTTTGGACATGTCCATCCGCTGGCTAGGACAACTTGCACTTCAGTTTGGCTTTCTCTCTCGGTGGCTGAGGAAACTTCTGCTTATACATCCAAACATTTCATTTGTTTACCATTGTTTTTAGTGGTTTTTCTTGCAGTGCAACTGTGAAATACGTAACCATGGCTCCAAAGAAAGTTCCTATGGTAAAGAGAGTGAGAAACACCATGGAATTTAAGCGTGAAGTGATAGAAAAATTTGAGAGTGGTATGAAGGTAGTGGAACTTTCCAGGATGTACAGCAAGAATAAATCAACAATTACATCCATCCTGGCAAAGAAAGAACAAATCAAAGATGCTAATGTTGCAAAAGGAGTAACTTTTCTAACTAAACAAAAGCCATCAATAATGGAAGAGATGAAAACGTTATTATTATTGTGGATTAAGGAAAAAGAATAAGTGGGAGACATTGTTGTGGAGTCAATTATTTATGAGAAGGCAAAGCAGTTGCATGAGGATCTTGCAAAGAAAATGCCTGGAACAAGTGCTGCAGTTTGTGAATTTATGGCCAGCAAAGGATGGTTTCATAGATTTAAGAAGCATAGTGGCATTAGTGGCATACACAGTGTTGTAGGGCATGGTGAGGCTGCAAGTTCTGACAAATGTGCAGCTAATCAGTATGTTCACGAATTCCAGGACTATGTAAATGCTGAAGGATTCGAACCCCAACAAGTGTTCAATTGTGACGAAACAGGCCTGTTTTGGAAGAAAATGCCAAACAGGACCTACATTACCCAGGAGGAAAAGGCACTGCCAGGACACAAGCCTATGAAAGACAGGCTTACTCTTTTGTTGTGTGGTAATGCTAGTGGGGATTTCAAAGTGAAGCCTTTACTCATGTATCACTCAGAAAATCCCAGAGTGTTCAAGAAAAACAATGTCATGAAGAATAGATTGTGCGTGATGTGGAAAGCTAATCATAAGGCATGGGTCACAAGTGGGTTAATGATGTGTTTGGCCCAAGTGTGGAAAAATACCTCCTGGAAAAGAAATTGCCACTCATGTGCCTCCTGGCACTGGACAATGCTCCTGCACATCCTCCAGACTTGCAAGACCAAGTGTTTAAGGACTTCAGTTTCATCACAGTGAAGTTCTTGCCTCCTAACACCACTCCTCCAGCCCATGGACCAGCAGGTCATTTCTAACTTCAAAAAACTCTACACAAAAGCAGTGTTTAAAAAGTGCTTTGAAGTGACCTCGGATACTCAGTTGATCCTAAGACAGTTCTGGAGGAATCACTTCACTATCCTCCATTGCATAAGCCTTATAGGTAAGGCTTGGGAGGGAGTGACTTCCAGGACTTTGAACTCTGCTTGGAAACTGTGGCCAGATTGTGTCCAAGAGAGGGATTTTGAAGGGTTTGAGGCTCACCCTGACCCTGCCGACCCTGTGGACTCTTTTGTGGCACTGGGGAAGTCCCTGGGGTTGGGGGTGAGTGCCAAGGATGTGGAAGAGTTGGTGGAGGACCACAGGGAAGAGCTTACCACTGAAGAGCTGTAAGTGCTTCAACTTGAACAGCAACAGACTGCAGCTGTGGAACTTGCTTCAGAGGAGGAGGAAGAGGGAGTGAAGGAGGTACCTTCTTCAGAGATTAAGGAGGTGTGTGCAATGTGGACTAAGGTGCAAGCTTTTATAGAGAAACACCACCCTGACAAAGCTGAAACAAGCCATATCTGCAACATGTTTAGTGACAAAACCCTGTCCCACTTCAGGGAAATCTTAGAGATGCCAGAAACAGAGCACTGGACAGTTATTTTTTGAGACAGGGGTCCAGTGACTCTCAAGCTGGTCCTGGTGGCAATAAAAGACAGAGAAGGGAAGTAACCCCAGAGAAGGCTTTGCTACATCAAGTCTTTATGGAGGGGGATTCCGCTTCCAAACACTAACTCCTCCCTCTTTCCTCCTCCCTATCTTCCAAAAGCCAGCATTAGCCTTCAATAAAGGTATGTAATACTTACATAATTGTTAAAAAAATTATTTTTGTGAATATACAGTGGACCCCCGGTTAACGAACTTTTTTCATTCCAGTAGTATGTTCAGGTACCAGTACTGACGGAATTTTTTCCCATAAGGAATATTGTGAAGTAGATTAGTCCATTTCAGACTCCCAAACATACACGTACAAACGCACTTACATAAATACACTTACATAATTGGTCGCATTTGGAGGTGATCGTTAAGCGGGGGTCCACTGTATTTGTTTGGAACGGATTAATTGTATTTCCATTAATTCTTGTGGGAAATATTAATTCGGTTATCGGCCATTTCGGATATTGGCTGACCTTCTGGAACGGATTATGGCCAATAACCGGGGGTCCACTGTACAAGTTTTTAGGAGCTACTCATCAATATTGTTGTTGAAAGAAGTCTGATTTGAGTGGTTTGCTAAGTTTAATATCTTTATTATGCACACCATACCCATCATGTGACTGATAGTCAAAAGATTACAGAGGTACATAATGGGTCCAGGGACTGGGCCCCAAAGTTTTGAGAGCTGAACAAGTTACAAAGGTGGAAATATAAACACATAAGCAATACATTGTGATCCTTTATTGACAAAATTTCACCCACACAGTGGGCTTTATAAAGTTGCAAACAGATCTACCTGGGTGGAAGGTACGTGAGTATTTATAGGATGAAGTCAGGTTGAGAATGCTGGGTCAGGTGAAAAATGCTGCATGTGACAATTCTCCACCTGACCCAGCATTCTCAACCTGACTTCATCCCATAAATACTCATGTACCTTCCACCTAGGTAGATAGATCTGTTTGGGACTTGATAAAGCCCACTGTGTGAGCGAAACATTGTCAGTAAAGGATCACATTGTACTGCTTATGTGTTTATATTTCCATTGTGTCAGTACGTATTTTATACCATTTCCAAGTTACAAAGGTAATGAACCATCTACACAGGGTCACAATCATGAACAAATTACGAAGTAATGACCCATTCACACATCCACACCCAGTCACCACTGTAATGAGTTATTAGTGCGCACACACACACACAAACACACACACACACACACACAAGGCTAGTTCCGAAGCTCAAGGAAGTGTCCTATGAAGAAAGGTTGAGGGAAATCGAACTGACGACACTGGAGGACAGGAGGGTCAGGGGAAACATGATAACGACATACAAAATACTGCGTGGAATAGATAAGATGGACAGAGACAGGATGTTCCAGAGAGGGGACACAGAAACAAGGGGTCACAATTGGAAGCTGAAAACTCAGACAAGCCACCTTCAAAACTAGGGAGGCCAAGCCCATGATGACACTCTTCAGGTCACTTGTTCTATCTAGGCTGGAATATTGCTGCACACTAACAGCACCTTTCAAGGCAGGTGAAATTGCCGACCTAGAAAATGTACAGAGAACTTTCACGGCGCGCATAACGGAGATAAAACACCTCAATTATTGGGAGCGCTTGAGGTTCCTAAACCTGTATTCCCTGGAACGCAGGAGGGAGAGATACATTATTATATACACCTGGAAAATCCTAGAGGGACTAGTACCAAACTTGCACACGAAAATCACTTACTACGAAAGCAAAAGACTTGGCAGACGATGCACCATCCCCCCAATGAAAAGCAGGGGTGTCACTAGCACGTTAAGAGACCATACAATAAGTGTCAGGGGCCCGAGACTGTTCAACTGCCTCCCAGCACACATAAGGGGGATTACCAACAGACCCCTGGCAGTCTTCAAGCTGGCACTGGACAAGCACCTAAAGTCAGTTCCGGATCAGCCGGGCTGTGGCTCGTACGTTGGTTTGCGTGCAGCCAGCAGCAACAGCCTGGTTGATCAGGCTCTGATCCACCAGGAGGCCTGGTCACAGACTGGGCTGCGGGGTCGTTGACCCCCGGAACTCTCTCCAGGTAAACTCCAGGTAAACAGGGATGTTAGGAAGTATTTGTTCAGTCGTAGAGTCGTCAGGAAGTGGAATAGCCTAGCAAGTGATGTAGTGGAGACAGGAACCATACATAGCTTTAAGATGAGGTATGACAAAGCTCAGGAAGCAGAGAGAGGACCTAGTAGTGATAAGTGAAGAGGTGGGGGCCAGGAGCTGAGTCTCGACCCCTGCAACCACAATTAGGCAAGTACACACACACACACGAGCACACACACATTTCCTTGAACTGTAAGAAGGCCTTCGACACAGTTCCTCACAAGAGATTAATGCAAAAGCTGGAGGACCAGGCATGCATAACAGGAAGGACACTGCAATGGATCAGGGAATACCTGACGGGGAAGCAACAAGAAGTCATGGTACGTGACGAGGTGTCAGAGTGGACGCCTGTGACAAGCGGGGTTCCACAGGGGACAATCCTAGGACCACTGCTGTTTTTGGTATACGTGAATGACATGACGGAAGGGATAGACTCATAAGTGTCCCTGCTTGCAGACAATGTGAAGTTAATGGGAATTAAATCGGATGAGGATTAGGTAGGACTATAAAGAGACCTGGACAGGCTGCAAGCCTGGTCCAGCAACTGGCTCCTTGAATTTAACCACACCAAATGCAAAGTCATGAAGATAGGGGAAGGGCAAAGAAGACCACAGACAGAATACAGGGAAATTGGCCTGACGACACTGGAGGACAGGAGGGTCAGGGAAGACGTTATAACGACGTATAAAATACTGCGCGGAATAGACAAGGTGGACAAAGACAGGATGTTCCAGAGATGGGACACAGAAACAAGGGGTCATAATTGGAAGTTGAAGACTCAGATGAGTCAGAGGGATGTTAGGAAGTATTTCTTCAGTCATAGAGTTGTCAGGCAGTGGAATAGCCTAGAAAGTGACGTAGTGGAAGCAGGAACCATACGTAGTTTTAAGGCAAGGTTTGATAAAGCTTGTGGAGCAGGGAGAGATAGGACCTAGTAGCGAGAGGACCTAACACCAATCTTCTGGATGCTAAAGCATCCAGAAGTTTGTAATTAGGCCAATTTTACACAAATTAGAGTAGTTCTGATGGTTGAATGAGCAGTTTCTTGTGCTTGATAGAATGGAAGACATAATAAACATAATAGCCAAGAGCCAAGTTGATTTGAGCAATGGAATTGGCCTAATAGGCCTTAAAATGGCTGGAATCACAGCCCCATAAGTGCTCCCAGCCTTCAACTTTGCACCTGCGTAATCCCTCTTTTATTATTGTGTCATTGCATTTAGAAAGAGATTCTCTACCATTTTAGAAGATAAAATTATTTTTTTAACACACCGGCATCTCCCACCGATGCAGGGTGATCAAAAGAAAAACACTTTCATAAAGTTCTTTTTACATTTAACAATTTTTGCAAGAGAAGGGGTTACTATCCCCTTACAGCATTTTAGTTGCCTGTTATGACATGAGCCAGGATACTTCTCCACTTCCCCATGGAGAATTATTATTATTTTTTTGTAAATTGTAACACTGATGGGATTTTTAATTTTGGGGGTTGTAACAGTGAAAGGGTTAATATTACAGCTACTCCTTTAGCTCTCATTCTCCCAGATACTTCCGATTTAATCCCACATATGTGCTGCTCCCTTTTTTTAAACTCAGTGCTAGACATCCAGCATACTTTCATTCATAGTAATATTGCATGTTTATGGGAAAGTACTAAACCCACTAGGGGGTCACACACTGTCAGGGGAATGCAAGATATCTGGTTTGATTCAAGGAAGGAATAGGTAGCACCAGTTCCTTTGATTAATTAGTTCTTAATATCCATACTACATATACAATCAAACAGCCCTGTGGATTACCTATGACTGACTTTAGATATTTTCTTTTGTATTAATAACATGAATTTATGAATTATGGTACAGCCTCTTCTCGCTTAACGATGGAGTTCCGTTTCTAAGACTGCGTCATTAAATGAATTCATCACTAAGTGAGGAGCATACTATAATGGTAGTGGGTTTGTGTCAACCATCTTTGATGTTTTAATGTCACCTTTGCACTGTTTATAACATTCCTGATATATTTTTTAATGTCTATACAGTAGTGTACTGTATATTGAAATAAACAGAATAGAGGAAATCAGCTCTATACATTATGTAGGTATAAATACTGATCAGAGAGCCCGTCATAAGTCCGAGGCATCAGTAAACAAGTATGTTGCTAAGTGAGAAGAGGCTGTATTGTATATTTTGTATGTATAAGGGTTTCAAAAAATACTAAATAATTACAAGTTACAGTATTACAAGTTTATTTACAAAATTTGTATAAAACAATAGCTGCCATGGCAACCATACATTCATCCATAAAAGTGTTTTAATATAACCATTACTCCTGTATTAGTTCACAGTAAAAATATGAATTCCTCCTTTACAGAGTACAGCTATTATCACAATTACTTCGGTTAGTAGAGTAACCTATCAGGAACGGAATGGTAAAGAGGATATGACAGCTGGAAAAACAGCAAAAACTCTGAGTACACTGTATGTGGCATGGCCAGCAACATGCAGCATCCATCAGTAACCCTAAATTTAACCACATAATTACCAGAAAAATATAAATTAATCACTTTACTGTACTTCTGAGCCATATTTGCAGGCCTCGTCACACAAGGAAAATTATCTGAATCTCCAGTTACAATGCATGTGTATACAACTGAATAATTACGCATTGTATAAAAAAAAACATTCCATAGATAGAGGAAGCCTTTTCTGGGAAGCTGTTTAGAGATTTACAATGGAGCAGATTAATAACTGTTAATGAAATACAAAAAATACATAATTATACTTCATACAAAAAGCCCTTAAATTCCAGTTAATCTTAATAGTTGCAAGAAACACTCAGGGCAGCTAGAACATGGGCCAACATCATACCACAGCGTATCAGACACAAAGTAAAATGTCTCTCGTCAATCAGTGACCCAAATCTGTTCTGCTCTGTTCAAGGACACTTGTGGAAATAAATGACTTGCCTTTGGCACATGGTAGATTAAAAAATGCAATACCCTCACAAAACAGTAATTTCTTCAAGTACTGTACTGTTAAATAAAATGTTTCCAAAAAAGTTAATTATACAGTATTTAAATTCTCTAACTCAGTGACCATAAAATAATACTGTACAGTACTTTAATAGATGAAATTGGTTTTGAGTGGCAAGTTATTGAAATGACAAAAATACTAAAAGACTGCTACATCTAATGCAGACTAGTGGATCATTCAGCCGAGCTGTGATTGGTTGCATACCCAGAATCATCGCAGGCAGCAAAACATACCTGAAAGATCTAACCCTGTCTGTTTGCTCTGCAAAAAATATAAACGTTCTGTGGAACACATTTTGGAAGTTATATACAATGAAATATAAGTTTTGTATTTACACATTTATATACACAACACTCTTACATGGACCACTCGCCTCCTCCAGCAAACTGCCTTGTCTGCCAGGTATTGTTGCACTGTCTCCTCCAGTAGCACCATAGACCTTAAGACTATACATAGTACTCCAAGGAAACATTTCTAATTGTCACTTCCTGGATGACAAAAATGATCATATCCAGTGCTAGTAGGTCTAATTTACGGACATTATACATAAATAGTCCTTGCTTTTCTTTTAACAGATAAAAAATTGGCACTTTGCCCAAGGAATTGCAATTCAGAATTACACATGAAAATATGAGAACCATTCTGTCTTTATATGAATTAATGAAGACCTTGGGATATTAGGCACACTGGAAGATATACATATTATATTTGAATCCTTATTTTACTTAATCAGCATACAGGCACTAAGAAATGGCAGCTGAAAAATAGACAATCCTGTCAGTTTCTTTGTCACTCACTCTTAGTTTAATACATTTGTCCATCATTTAGGTTTTATTTAAAAAGTTTGCAGACTCAATGATGTTTTGATTTTTCATTGTATAAAAATATGCCATTCATACAGTTCCATTTGTGCGCTTCACTCAAAACATTTCAAGTTTATATGGTCAGTCATATTCTGAAGGATTCAAAAAAACTATGAACCCAGTTGAACTAATACTGTACTCATTATTCACTTCTTTGTTTTATCATCATTTTCAAATTCGGAGTTTACTTCTGAGTCCTCAATATCACAGACATTATCCAGGTCTGATGCAGATGTATTTGAAGCTTCACCTCCCCAAAGGGAGGCTCCCTCCTCTTCATCTTCCATACCGGAAATCACAGACATATCGCCTCCAAACTCGCTAAATCGTTTCACAGTATCGTGTCTGCGATTGCTTCGAATTCGATATGGAGAATACGTAACACCATCTCGATCCTCTGGGAGATGACTGATTGGAGCAGGCTGGTAATGTACACTGTAAGGGTCATCAAGTGTATTTAATAGCTTGCTTCTCTCATCTTCTGTTTCTGTTTCACTGCCAATTTGGTAATGTGGAAGGTATTGGTTGGGGTGAGTCTCATATCTGTAGAAAGAAAATGTATGTGTTTGACGAAATGTGTATGGGGTATTAATGCCCTACCAAGAGTCACATATCTGACTTGTGTTTTCTTTAACCTAGCCTGTACAGTGCAGGCACTCTACTTCTCAGCCTGATTTCTCCAAGTCTCTCCAAAGATGTATTACCCTGCTCACACTCCAACAGCATGTCAAAATTGTGTCTGAGAGCTAACAGGCATAATATAAGAACAAAACAACTTTTAAGGCAATAAATTTTATATTTGGGAGAAATGCTAAACCCATAGTAGGGTCATACAGGTTCTGCAGAATAGGATATAACCAAGTTTGATCCAAGAAAGAGGAGGGCAGCTTCAGTTCCTTTGTTCAAGAGCTCTTAACAATATTGAGGCATCCCTTATGAAGGGAAGGCAACTAGCACATTTTTACTTTTACCCAGTTGCTAATGTTTTCTTGAGCTTCCTCTTATCTGCTTTAATATACTGTATATACAGTAATTCATGGAGATTTTGCTTTTAGAATAACTACTAAATTAGAAAATAACAGACAGAGTAAGCATGTTCTTCATAGAATGGAACAATCAATCAAAATCTGTT
This sequence comes from Cherax quadricarinatus, assembly GCF_038502225.1. Classification (NCBI taxonomy): domain Eukaryota; kingdom Metazoa; phylum Arthropoda; class Malacostraca; order Decapoda; family Parastacidae; genus Cherax; species Cherax quadricarinatus. The sequence goes on along the minus strand of NC_091292.1, from coordinate 29,148,479 downwards.
GGACTGTTAACATGACAAATGATACCAGGTGCCCCTCCATGAGATGAACATGTATAAATTAGGTGTTACTAATAAGTTATAAAGTAAGACCATTTCCCACAACCGAAAGCAATGAAGGAAAGCAGATCAGACGTTTAACTGTGGTATGACTAAAAACAGGTTATTGGCCATTAATAACTAATGCAGGTCAACAAACTGCCAGTGGTTTTACAAGAGCAAGTCATACAATGTCAAATACCTGAAAAAAGGTGAAAGGTCTAGAACTACAGAAAGACAACCCTTTTGTGTCTACTGAAGATGAGGCACAGCTAGCAATGAATAGAAATGACAAGGAGATATGAGGGACTGAAGGTCTGAACTGCTCGAATGTAAAATGCCATACCACAATGAATGATGAGGCAGGAATCATCTCATGCCTCTAATAACCCAGCTACCACTCTAGGACACCCTTGAGGACACACTGACCTCAGCACCTTCACCTCCCTCTCCTTCCTTTGACTCTTATATTGTACTCTTGTCTAGTACTCTTTTTGCCTTCTTCCACATGGCGATCTTTCAGTATATCCTGTGCTTTCCCACCCACCACCACCTGATTTTCATGGTTTTGAATGATTGTCTAATCTGTGCAATTACTTCTGCTTTGATAAAACTTAACTGCCTCCCATTTCCAAGATGCTGAAAGACACTTGCCAACTCGAATATTTATCCCATCACAGCTGATTAGATGTGTTGGAAAATAGTGAGAAATGGAGTGAGGTGTAGGCTTAAAATTATCAAGTTAAGTGTGGGTCTAAGTATTTCAAGAGTGAGCTGCATAAGGTGAAGTGTGAGACTGAAAACACCCAGGATGTGATTGTATTTTGTCTGTATAATTGTTGTTTCTAGGCATTTCCTCCTAGCTCTGATGTGTCATGTTAATTACCAGCCTGATAGTATTCCACGTGGGTGAAACATTATGTAACATCCAAACAGGAATTCTGGAATACAGGTACTGTATATCTGTATAACCTATAACACCAGCAATATGCCTATCATACATCATTACATCTGCACATATCATTGTGTACAACAGTGCAAGGCTGGTAATTAAGGAGGATGACAGAATATGGAGGAGATACCTATAAACATCAATTGAACAAACACAAATCACCATCAAATAGAAACAGGGAGCTGTCAGCAGCTAACCACTTCATAAACAGGTAATTCTCCCCCCCCCCCCCCAAAAAAAATGAACTTATGCCTGACCATTAGACAGGCTGTGCTTCCATGTGTCGCTAACTCTCATTCACCAAATGTTAACTACTGTGGTGAGACATAAAAGTTTGACTTAATAAAGCCAACATAAGTAAAATGTCCATTAACCCTTTGACTGTTTCAGGCCCCTTTCTGAAACTGTCATTCTATGTCGCTCAATTTTTGAAAAAAAAAAAATTATTTTTTCTTATGAAATAATAATCTTTTCCCGATGGTAATGACACCAAAAGTTCGAAATTTGGTCGAAAACTCATGGAATTATGCTCCCGTGAAGTTAGCGGTCTCGGCGACATATGCGTATCGGTGATTTCGCAGACTTTGATCCCTATTTTCAGCCAATTCCATTGTTCCAGTTGACCAAACTCATAGCTATTTCTTTAGAACTCCATTTTATCTATCAGCTGAGTACAAGAAACCTCCCATTTACTAACTTGGACTACCCAATATGGTGGTCAGAAATTGGCAATTTGGCCAATTTCACGCAAATTAAAAAAGATGCCAATTTCAAAACAGGGTCCAGAATAAACAAGGTAGACATTCGTGGCACTAAAATAACATATGCTCTGTTCATTAGTCACATCTCTAGGCCCCTCTTATATTATTATTGCTTTCTATTTTGATATTTTATTCATACAATATATTATATTTATAGATGGGGTTGTAAGAGAAGTAAATGCGAGGGTCTTGACAAGAGGCGTGAAGTTAAAAGATAAAGAATCACACACAAAGTGGGAGTTGTCACAGCTGCTCTTTGCTGATGACACTGTGCTCCTGGGAGATTCTGAAGAGAAGTTGCAGAGATTGGTGGATGAATTTGGTAGGGTGTGCAAAAGAAGAAAATTAAAGGTGAATACAGGAAAGAGTAAGGTTATGAGGATAACAAAAAGATTAGGTGAAGAAAGATTGAATATCAGATTGGAGGGAGAGAGTATGGAGGAGGTGAATGTATTCAGATATTTGGGAGTGGACGTGTCAGCGGATGGGTCTATGAAAGATGAGGTGAATCATAGAATTGATGAGGGAAAAAGAGTGAGTGGTGCACTTAGGAGTCTGTGGAGACAAAGAACTTTGTCCTTGGAGGCAAAGAGGGGAATGTATGAGAGTATAGTTTTACCAACGCTCTTATATGGGTGTGAAGCATGGGTGATGAATGTTGCAGCGAGGAGAAGGCTGGAGGCAGTGGAGATGTCATGTCTGAGGGCAATGTGTGGTGTGAATATAATGCAGAGAATTCGTAGTTTGGAAGTTAGGAGGAGGTGCGGGATTACCAAAACTGTTGTCCAGAGGGCTGAGGAGGGGTTGTTGAGGTGGTTCGGACATGTGGAGAGAATGGAGCGAAACAGAATAACTTCAAGAGTGTATCAGTCTGTAGTGGAAGGAAGGCGGGGTAGGGGTCGGCCTAGGAAAGGTTGGAGGGAGGGGGTAAAGGAGGTTTTGTGTGCGAGGGGCTTGGACTTCCAGCAGGCATGCGTGAGCGTGTTTGATAGGAGTGAATGGAGACAAATGGTTTTTAATACTTGACGTGCTGTTGGAGTGTGAGCAAAGTAACATTTATGAAGGGGTTCAGGGAAACCGGCAGGCCGGACTTGAGTCGTGGAGATGGGAAGTACAGTGCCTGCACTCTGAAGGAGGGGTGTTAATGTTGCTGTTTAAAAACTGTAGTGTAAAGCACCCTTCTGGCAAGACAGTGATGGAGTGAATGATGGTGAGAGTTTTTCTTTTTCGGGCCACCCTGCCTTGGAGGGAATCGGCCAGTGTGATAATAAATAAATAATTCATACAAAAAAATACAAAATTTACTGTTATGCAGACTACTGCATTATTGTAAAAATGGTATAAATAATATCAGTGCACTAGTGAAAGAATATCAGACTCCCCAGTTGACGTGTATTGGACATGTGGTGTGATTTATTTACTCCTGAACATTGGTAAAAATCGAACATTTCCGCTACTTTGAGCTCAGTTTCAAGGTCGTTTTCATCGTCAAAGTAATGAAAATCATCTCTATTTCTGTAATATATTTTCCATTTTATCACCTAAGACCATGAAAACGCGAATACAACGATAAATACTATACGAAAATACACCTCAAAGTCGGTGTTTTATTCCAAAAAAACGATTAAGTTTTTTTTTTCTCATTACGCAATGTGTGCTGCAGGATTTTTTTTATGTGGTGTGCAGTGACCACACAGACCCATTCTCTCACATGTGGGCCTACCAGCTTTCTCCCTCTTGATTTGAAGCCGCTAGAATTATTGAGTATATATACGTCAGAAACATTGGCTCGTAAGACGTATTTATACGTCGAAAACAGTCAAAGGGTTAAAGGTTTACCATACTAAGTGCCTTTATTTTACCATGAATAGCAAAGCAAGAAAAATATTTAACCTTCATCATAGGTACACTAACATACTGAGGTGTTTGCTTAGATATTCTTTGGCAAAATAAATTTGCTTATTAAAGGTACAGGTATTTACATATGAGTACTGAGCAACAGGGTAAAAGAATTTCTGTTCGCACTGAATAAATATAAGAGACTATTATCAGGTGATTAGTTGTTCAAACAAGCTAGAGAGCTGCAAGTGCAGGGCAACCAGTAGTCAGAAATTTTCTCTACTCATAACCATATTCTTACCCACTAGCAGGCAATAATGAATGATCAAGCCCAGACAAGACAGTTACTACCACATAGTGTCACTGGAGTTTTATAAGAAGCTTATTTTGTATGAAAGTGTTTGTGAGAAATTGGCAGTCAAGTGTTTTGAGAAATGTAATATTTGCACAAAATAATAATACTGTGTGTATAATATCTAAAAATATACACTTAAAATTATAGATGCAAATTTTGTGCACACTCATTTACACACATTAATATACTATACTTAGTTATACTAGTTATTAAATTAAAAAGTAAAATTAAAAAAAGGCTCTTGATGAAGATGTGTACAAATGTAACCTTGCATATAATGCAGGAATGCTGAGGCTTAGTCAATATAATAATAATATAATCAAAGTAAGTGCTAAACTAGAGAGGGCCATACAGCATTAGTCAAAACATATTTGGAGAGGATGGGTTGATGTGTCATGTTAAATGGAATGAAGTTGAAAAGATAATTATGCAATGATACAGGTCTCCTTTCATGCAGGGATGTACCTTGATGCCTGTGAGGAGCTCTTGATTCAAGGAATTGGAGTTACTCTTCCCTTGGATCAAAATTAATTATTTGGCCATTCCTCTGGGTACTGTATGACACACAGACAGGTTTAGTGCTTTATTGCAAATAACAATAACATGGCTAAGTATTCCTTAATACAGTAGTTAATTTTTCTTATTTTTTTTTGCATTAGTGACAAAATATAATTTCAAACATTATATCCAGCTGAGCTCTATTTTGATTATATTATATTATATTTAATGTAAGTATTTTCTGTAAAAATTCTATTTATCTAGATTAAGCATTTTCAGACTTTTTTTTTATTAAAATGTGTATTGTAAAGTGACACTATTGCTTTTATATATGGTAACTTGAATTTTAGAGACTACGAGCTGCTGTTTCTCGAGGCCAAGCTCTGAGATGTAAGATCACCCACCAGGATGCCAACTATCACCAAGGTTCCTATATATACAGTGCCAGATACAAAATGGCAATAGGTGTGAGGAGATGATTTGCCTACATGTCTCATCTCACTGGGAATTTAGCCAAGGTACATTCAGTTGTGAAAGCTGAGCACTCTACTAATCAGCTATACTTGAAGAGTATAGGGCTCTTAATCCAAATAATTGAAGTTGGTTGGCCTTCCTAACTATCCCATCTTCGTATACTCTGCAGTAAAGCCTCCATATGTATTTATTACATATTTACTCACTAACTTTGGTGTCTTGGAATTGGGATTCTTTTGCAACACCTCTACTGAACAACTGTTTAGTATAATCTACTTCCACCATTCTGAAACAGAGGCTCACAGACAACCACAACCTCCTACTACCTCTCCAAAACGTCTTCGGTCTAATAGCGCTCTGTGTCAACTTTAACTTCCTTCAGTATAAAGTTACGACTGACCAGACTCAACCAGGAGGGGTGGTTTGAAGGAAGTAAATATTGAAAGCTGAAGAATGGTTTGAGCTGGTAAATCATTAAGCACTCTGACCTGGTAGATCATTTGGCACCTGGTTAATTCAACCTTTCATGGAGTCCAAGAGTATCACTGTCGGCACTCCACTCTGTTGTGGGGAACAGTGGCAACATTTCATTTTATTTTAGCTTAGCACACAGTGCCTAACTTGGAAGCTAATCATACGATTTTATTCACAATGTGCTTGCTAGATTTCCTAGGCTGATTTTTTGTTTTTTCATTAGCATTCATTTTTAAGAGTGACAGTATTAACTAGAGTAAAGCACGGAGATGTGACTAGAAAACATATTGGAAAGCTAACCCAACTATGGATTTTTCCTGAAAGTAAATTTCCAGTTTACCATTTCTGGTTCACCCTTGGTAAAATTGATTGGAAAGGTCTTACTAATACCTAAATATGGCCTTTCTCTTATGGGTTGGGTTCATATGATGATTAAAAAAAATTCTGTATTAATTGCATTGTTTTGTAGTCAAACCCCAGAATTTGTTAGCTTCATAATCAATGTGATTTGATCATCTTTTTTTTTTTTCAGAAGGCCATTTTGTGGTTAAGTATGATTATTCATGTTTGCCTTTCTCTATGGAGATTTTCATTTTGTAAATTTGTTATTATAAGGTATTTTATTTTTATTGGTAATTCTGTATGAGAGATGTACATTCACTGTATGCAGTCGGTATGGTGGGCAAAGCAGAGTGAAGATTCTTATTATGAGGAATTAAGTATTTATGGTCTTAACTGAGCTTAGTACACCTTCCTTATGCCTGGAACACATCTGCAGCATAAAATGAGGGACTCCTGTACTAAATTACATTTTATAAAAGGGTGGATAGGGGAGCAATGTGGTAGATTTTGCGAGTGCACAGAATAGGCAGTAGGTTACTGAAAGCGGTTAAGAGTTTTTATGAGGATAGTGAGGCTCAGGTTAGAGTATATAAGTGAGAGGGAGATTATTTCCCAATAAAAGTAGGCCTTAGACAGGGATGCATGATGTCACCATGGTTGTTCAATGTATTTATAGATGGGGTTGTAAAAGAAGTGAATGCTTGGGTCTTGGCAAAAGGTGTGGGATTAAGAGATCGAGAATTTTACACAAAGTGGGAATTGTCACAGTTGTTTTCTGCTGATGACACTGTGCTTTTGGGAAATTCTGAAGAGAAGTTGCAGAGGCTGGTGGATGAGTTTGGAAGGGTATGTAAAAAAAAAAATTAAAAGTGAACACAGGAAAGAGCAAGGTAATGAGGATAATAAAAAAAATTTGGGTAATGAAAGACTGGATATCAGATTGAAGGGAAAGAGTTTGGAGGAAGTGAATGTATTCAGATATTTAGGAGTGGATTTGTCAGCAGATGGGTCTATGAAAGACAAGGTGAATTACAGAATTGATGAGGGAAAAAAGGTGAGTGGTATACTGAGGAGTCTGTGGAGACAAAGAATGTTATCCATGGAAGCAAAGAGGGGAATGTATGAGAGTTTGGTGGTACCAACATTTTTACATGGGTGTGAGGGGTGGGTGGTGAATGTTGCGACAAGGAGAATGCTGGAGGCAGTGGAGCTGTGTATGAGGGCAATGTGCAATGTGAATATTATGTAGAGAATCCATAGCTTGGAGATTTGGAGGTGTAAGGTTTCTAAACGTATTATCCAAAGGGCTAAGGAGGAGTTGTTGAGGTGGTTCAGACATTTAGAAAGGGTGGAAATAAGTAGAATGACTTAGAGGGTGTATAAATCTGTAGTGAAAGGAAGGCAGGATAGGAGGCCATCCTAGGAAAGGTTGGAGGGAGGGGGTAAGGGAGGTTTTGTGTGTGAGGGGCTTAGACTTCCAGCAAGCATGTGTAAGCATGTTAGATAGGAGCAAGTGTAGGCAAAGGTTTATGACTTGATGTGCTATTAGTGTGAACAAGGTAACATTTATGAAGGGATTCAGGGGAACTGGTTAGGACTTGAGACCTTGAGGTGGGAAGTACAGTGCCTGCACTCTGAAGGAGGGGTGGAGATATGTTGCTGTTTAACTGTAGTACAGGTGCGACTGGCATGAGTGATAGTGAATGATGACGAAAGTGTTTCTTCTTTTTTGGGGTTACCCTGCCTTGGCGGGAAACGGCTGATGTGTTAATAAAAAAATATATATAAATAAGAAGAAAACTCTACCTTTGTGGCTGTGGAGTAAACAAGGATGTGTCTGATTCTGCACCAGCATCAGAATTAGGATCAAGAAGCTGAGAAGTATCCAGATCAGGCCGAGATTCTAGTTCAAATTCTGTATCACATTCACTGATAAGCTCATCAGCAGGCAAGGTCTCCATGTCACGACCAGGGTCTACAGGGCCCTCAACTGCAAAGACAACAATGAAATATGATTGTGTATTTATTTCTTAAGCACTAATAAATACAACATATTTGTTAGGATACTCTATTAGAGATAAACACTAATAACTTAACTACCCAGGATAATCATTTATTGCCTCACCCCCCCCCCAAAAAAAAAAAAAAAAAGCTGGTAAAATTTGCTTAGCGATTCAATAAAATTTAAATAATTTCGCTAACAAACTGCTAAATAATGATATTCTGGGCAAGACTACTAGGAAAATATTTACCATTGTAAGTCAACACTACAGTTATGTTAAACACGTACATAGTTGTGATTACCTCACACAAACCAAGGTTCTACAGAAAAAACCCACCTGGTGGCATCAAAGGCTGGTTTTTTGGTGGTTCCACTACAATAGATTCATTTGATTCATTGGAATGGTATGATGAAGAATCTCTCACTTCACCTCCAGGGACCTCCATGATGTTAGGAAGTGGATTCTGGGAGGGTCGTGCCCAATCTGAGCAATCCCAGTGGTAGCCTGCCACCGCGTGGACACCAGACATGTTAGTCACGACACAGTTTACATGAAAGCTAGCCCTCATTATCACATTATATACTACTGAAGACAACTACAACTGACACCCTCACCACCATCCCATAGTACTTCATTCACAGCAACAGTTTTGCTTAAATTCTACATTGTGAACTCGTTAAGGTATGATCACATTCGGCATTCAAGAGAGGTAGGGTATCTTTAAGTCTCCTTTCCTAGTAAGTATACTGTACAGTATACGATTTCCCTACATGACAAACCTTTTAAATATATATGATATGTAATAGTGGTTAAAGACCATGAATACATTAGGGAACATAATCAGTAGATGTGGTTGGAGGAATAGATTGGGGTCTGGAGTATACCTGGAGAGGGTTTTGGGGGTCAACGCTCCCACGGCCCTGTCTGTGACTAGGTCTATACACAACTCACACACGGTATTAAGTCAGGAGTATTTGAGAGAGCTAAGGAAGCGGTAGCAATAATGTTGAAGGATCAGTTATGGAGAGGGAAGAGAGAATATAAATGAATAAATTCAAGGATTATGTGGATTAAAATAAGGGTCAGATGTGAAAAGTGGGTCATAATAAGTGTGTGTGCACCTGGAGAAGAGAGGAGTGTAGAGGAAAGAGAGAGAGAGAGATTTTGGGAGATGTTAAGCGAGTGTGTAGGAACTTTTGAGCCAAGTGGGAGAGTGTGGTAGAGGACCTAAATGCTAAAGCAGGAGAAGCATTTAGAAAGGGTGTGGTAGGTAAGTTTGAGGTGCCAGTTGTAAATGATAATGGGGAGCATTTGATTGAACTTTGTATAGAAAGCGGTTTGGTTATAGGTAACACATTTAAAAAAAAAACAGGGGGATAAATAAGTATACAAGATATGATACAGGGCATAATGACAGTAGTTTGTTTGCCTATGTATTGGTAGATAAAAGACTGTTGAGTAGACTTCAGGATATACATGTTTATAGAGGGGCCACAGATAGATCACTTTTTAGTTGTAGCTACAGTGAGAGTAAAAGGTAGATGGGATACAAGGAAAATGGAAGCATCAAGTAAGAGAGGTAAAGTTTATAAACTAAAGGAGGAGGCAGTTAGGGTAAGATATAAACAATTGTTGGAGGACAGAGGGGCTAGTGTGAGTATAGGCAATGAGGTAGAAGATGTATGGGGTAAGCTTAAGAATACAGTGTTAGGGTGTTCAACAGAAGTTTGTGGTTACAGGAAAATGGGTGCGGGAAGGAAGAAGAGCAATTGGTGGAATGATGTAAAGAGAGTAAGAGAGAGTAAATTAGCATATGAGAGGTTATTACAGAGTAGAAGTGATGCAAGGATTATATGGAGAGAAAAAGAGAGGTTAAGAGAGTGGTGAAGCAATGTAAAAAGAGAGCAAATGAGAGTGGGTGAGATGTTATCAACAAATTTTGTTGAAAATAAGAAAATTTTGGAGATTAATAAGTTGGTAAAGCCTAGAGAATGAATGGATTTGTTAGTTAAAAATAGGAGAGGACAGTTATTAAATGGCGAGTTAGAGGTATCAGGAAGATGGAGGAAATATTTTGAGGAATTGTTAAATGTTGAAGATAGGGAAGCTGTGATTTTGTGTATAGGGCAAGGAAAAATAATATCGTATAAGAGTGAGGGAGAACCAGTTGTGAGTGTAGGGAAAGTGCATGGGGCAGTGGGTAGAATGAAAGGGGGTAAAGCAGCTGGGATTGATGGGATAAAGATAGAAATGTTAAAAGCAGGTGGGGATATAGTTTTAGTGGTTAGTGTTTTTATTTAATAAATGTATGGAAGAGGGTAACGTATCTAAGGATTGGCAGAGAGCATGCATAATTCCTTTGTATAAAGGCAAGGGGACAAAAGTGTGTAAAAATTATAAAGGAACAAGTCTGTTGAGTATACCTAGTAAAGTGTATGGCAGTTATTATTGAAAGAATTAAGAGTAAAACAGAAAGCAGGATAGCAGATGAACAAGGAGGCTTTAGGAAGGGTATGGAGTGTTTGCAGTGAAACATATGGGTGAACAGCATTTAGATAAGGGTAAAGAGGTTTATGTGGCATTTATGGATTTGGAAAAGGGGTATGATAGGGTGGATAGGGGAGCAATGTGGCAGATGTTGCAAATTTAAGGAATAGGAGGTAGGTTACTGAAAGCACTGAAGAGTCTTTACAAGAATAGTGAGGTTCAGGTTAGAGTATGTAGGTGAGAGGGAGATTATTTCCCAGTAAAAGTAGACCTTAGACAGGGATGTGTGATGTGACCATGGTTGTTCAGAATATTTATAGATGCAGTTGTAAGAGAAGTGAATGGTCAGGTGTTGGTGTGGGGTTAAAAGATAAAGAATCTAACACTAAGTGGGAGTTGTCACAATTGCTCTTGGCTGATGACACTGCTTTTGAGAGATTCTGGAGGGAAGTTGCAGAGGTTGGTTGATGAGTTTGGTAGGGTATGTAAATGAAGAAAATTAAAAGTGAATATAGAAAAGAGTAAGGTGATGAGGATAACAAAAAAAAAAATAGGTAATGGAAGATTGGATATCAAATTGGAGGGAGAGAGTATGGAGGAGATGTATTCAGATATTTGGGAGTGGACCCACGGAGATGGGTCTATGAAAGATAAAGCAAATCATCAAATCAATGAGGGGGGAAAAGGGTGAGTGGTGCACTGAGGAGTCTGTGGAGACAAATAACTTTATTCATGGAAGCAAAGGGGGAATATATGAGAGTATAGTTATACCAATGCTCTTGTATGGGTGTGAGGCATGGGTGGTGAATGTTGCAACAAAGAGAAGGCTGGAGGCAGTGGAGATGTCATGTTTGGGGGTAATGTGTGGTGTGAATATAATGCAGAGAATTCATAGTTTGGAGATTAGGAGGAGGTGTGGGATTACCAAAACTATTATCCAGAGGGCTGAGGAGGGGTTATTGAGATGGTATAGACATGTAGAGAGGATGGAACAACATAGAATGACTTCGAGAGTGTATAAATCTGTAGTGGAAGGAAGGCGGGGTAGGGGTCAGCCTAGGAAAAGTTGAAGGGAGGGGGTTAAGGAGGTTTTGTGTGTGAGGGGCTCGGACTTCCAGCAAGCCTGCATGAGCATGTTAGATAGGAGCAAATGGAGACAAATGGTTTTTAGGACTTGACATGCTGTTGGAGTGTAAGCAAGGTAACATTTATGAAGGGATTCAGGGAAACTGGCAGGCCGGGCTTGATTCTTGGAGATGGGAAGTACAGTGCCAGCACTCTGAAGCAGGGGTGTTAATGTTGCAGTTTTATAACTAGTGTAAGTATGCTTCTGGCAAGACAGTGATGGAGTGAATGATGAGAGTTTTTCTTTTTCAGGCCACCCTGCCTTGGTGGGAAACGCCCGATGTGTTAAGGAAAAAGAAGCTTACAACAATGTTTCATTCTGACTTGGACCATTTACAAAGTCACACTAATTGAAAAGAGTGAGGCAGCTAATATATATAGGGGAGCAGGACAAGGATGGTAACAAGAGAGGAAGAAGAGGAAGTAGAGGTAATAGTAATAGGAGAAATAGTGGTAATAGAAAGTAGGGAGAGTATTTTAGTGGCACAACAGAGAAAGGGGAGTGAAAGGTGAAGGGAGGCAAAAGTAAAGGTAATAGCAATAGTAGAGGAATGGAGGGGAAGATGTAGAGGAAGTAGAAGTGAGGTCAGTCTAAGAGCAAGAAAAAGGAGCACTGCAGGAGAGCTAAGGACCCACAAGGGGTAAGACCAAAAATGCAGAAGAGAGGGATGACAACCGACTTATAGAGCACACTTAGGCAGAGGAAAAAAAGAAAAAAAATTAAGGAAAAATAGGAAACGAGAAGAGGTACAGAAAGGAGGGAAAGAAAAGATCAGGTTAAGTCATGAGTGTTATGAAGTTTGGAGCATTTGACAATGTAATGAGAAAGGAAGGCATCAACAGAGACAGTCAGGACTATTATTCAAACAAGGAAAGTTGTGTATAAGGGAAACTTCAACAAGACAGTGACTGTGAAAGCTAGAAGTAGGGTAGACAGTTTTAGCAGAGGACTGTGATCTCTAACATGATAGAAAAGCACATTATTGGTGTCGGTGAGCCTAACACTTCTTTTGTGTTCTTTGAATCTGTCAGAAAGAGAGCAGCCAGTCTCTCCAAAGTGTTGGAGAGGTCAAGAGGGAACATGAAATAGAATAGACACCGGGGGCATCTATATTGGGAGGAGAGGTACGAATTAGATTACTGCAAAAGGTGTTAGTTTGGCGAAACGTAAGTTTAATGTCTAAGGAACAGAGAAAGTTGTTGAAATTAGAAAGACTGGAAATATAGGTAAGGCAGAGAAGGGGATTTCACAGGAATAGAGAGTTTGAGAGAGAAGAAAGTCTGTTTAGCACATGATAAGGCAGAGTTTGTGAAGTTGGAAGGGTAGCCAAGACGGGAGAACGAATTATGAAGAGTGGTAATTTCTGACTCAAGGAACTAAGGGTCACAAATGTGGAAGGCATAGAGAAACAGATACACAAGAACAATTTTCTTGAGAGAGGGAGCATGGTAAGAAAAATAATGAATGTACATGTCACTGTGCATAAGCTTGCAATAAACAGAAAAATAAAAGCCTGTAGTCAAGTGGCAGACATGTACCACTGCATTTTTAGTCCTACCCCTTGTAGGCACTTAACTCTCCTGCAGTGCTCCTTTATCGTGTCCTTAAACTGACCCCATGTCTACTTCCTCTGTCTTCCCCTCCTTTCCTCTACTATTGCTACTACCTTTACTTTTGCTTCTCTTCACCTTTCACTCCCCTTTCTCTCTTGTGCCACTAAACTACTCTCCTTACTTTCTACTACCACTATTTCTTCTACTACTACTTCCACTACCTACCTTACCACTACCACTACTTCCTCTTCTCCCTCTCTTGTTCCCATCCTTGTCCTGCTCCCCTATATATACACTGCCTACCTCACTCTTTTCTGTTTGTGTGACTTTGTAAATGATTCAAGTCGGACTGAACCATCATTGTTAGCTCCTTTCTCCTATGTGCGGGTTATTTGTGTATTGTTTTAGTTATGGTATTGTGCCTTTTTTTTTGTTTTTCTAGATTGGGGTTTATGTGCTACCCAACTTTTGTTAATGCGAGTGAGTGAAATTCTGAGGTGCACTTCTGGCACTGCCTCAACACAGTCATTACATTTTCCTTAAGCCAACCTGAACTCAAAAATAGCATCACACAATAAGAATTGCAGGGTGTGAAGAATAAGATGTAAATCATTAGAAGAGATAGGGGAAATTTTTTTACAGCAGCTTAATGCAGGTAAGAAATCAAAGACTCTTGATCTACCACACACTACAGTTTATACCATCTGTGCTTAATGCATAGTGACCAAAGTGCATAGTGTGCTAATCTTGTCACTGCTCTGAGTAAAACTCACACTTATAATAAAATGGAGAATGGGAAAACACTTCTTAGCTTTTGGATTAAAAATCAAACTAATGTAACATTTAGCACGTCAGTTACCCAGATGGTGAGGAGGTTGAGGTTTTATATAAAAAGGTGATAATTTAAAATATATGAAGGTGGCTTGAAATATTTAGAGGTAATAACTTGCATAATAGTGAATGATCATGAAACTGAGCGCTGATATCTACAGGGCTGCCTCATATCAGGTCACTTTGATCTCTTAGAGGAATGTGGCTGCACACATGAACAGATATTATAAAGAGCCTTCGCATTAAAGAAGAAAAGACTGCTTTGGAATCTAAAGCAGCCAAGAACTTTCCTACATTTCTCTTGAGAGGCAATGCAAAATGAATTTTTCACTAAAGCCTACATTAGTGTGTCACTTTGAAACACAAAGTGCCTTATTGAAAACTCCTTAGTTCTTCATTTTTAACTGTGTTTTGATAATGCAACTTCCATGAACATCAGCACTGTTGCCCATCCTACTGAGTATGAGCTCATAAACCTGTGGTGGAGGGTTTGTAAACATTATGTGCAACACTTCACAATATAAAGAGTGCTAACTGAAGGAACTTTAAACTGTAGAGGCTAAAGTATCCAGCAAGAATATATGAGGATGTTAGATCTGAATGAGTGGAGAGGAGGGTTTTTGTGATTTTACATGCTGTTATAATGTGAGCAAGTTAATTTTTATAAAGGAATTTAGGGAATTTGATTAGTTGGTCTTGAGTTTTGGAGGTATACCTGTTACAAATTTTGAGGACTTTTCTACCCAACAAGCTCAACCTTTGGCCAAGCTTCTCTGTTAAGTGCCTGTTCAATCAGGCTGTTGCTGCAGAGTGCCTGCACTCTGAAGGACAGGTGGGGATGTTGCAGTTCAGTGGGTCATTTGAATTGTAATGTCCATACACTTCTGGCAACATAGCTATTGAATGAGTGATGGTGAATGTGTTCCCTTCTTTGAGTCACCCTACTTTGGTGGAAAATAGTTAATGTAATATTAAAATCAATATCATAGGTGTATATTTTCTTTAAATCTTTTAACATACATACTAGACAGTCAAGGTGAGGGTAGTGACACACACTTTTTGTTGTTGTTTACAGGAACTAAGTAGTACATTCTAGTCACGACAATTTATCTCATTGTTTATTTCCAGTTTGTAAAGACAGACAGCACTTTATATTAGGAAATAAAGTACCATATCATAACATGGGGGTCTGAAAACCATGAAACTACAATATATAAAGTAGAAAAAGTAATTTACTTCTGAAGCCAGAAGCAAACCATCTAAGCTACCCATACTGTGATTTTTTTTTATCACTACACAATCTTATAATTGCATCTTTCAGTATTCACTGGATAATACTAAAACCACACACATCACCTTCCTCTTTGCTGCAATATACAAAATCCATTCTCTGTACCTATTCAAGTGGGTCAGCCTGACTATGCAGGCATACCCCACATAATACTGGGGTTGAACTCCTGGAAAACCATTTGGTACATTTTTTATCATTTAATACATGTTACCCCACTGAGTCTCATTATACATGTATAGAGTATACTGCTGGTTAACACACAATCTGTTAACAAGTTTTTGTGTTGACATGGTTGCAAAATTGCAGCACATTTTCAATGAACAGGCCATATTAATCAGTTTACATAGAGAAGTCTGTCACTCAGTTGCCATCCCACTTCCACAGTGCTGTGATGAGGGGGCACAATATTTTGCTCTAAAAGATTCATGAGTTAACAATTCATTAACACTCGATAAATGTAGATTAGCATGCTGTAAGCTGTCTCGATGGCAAAATGTAATGGAATTTTGGTGAATTTTCAATCCAGTGCTCAGTGAAAATATCAAACTAGAGATTTTAATAATGTTCTCAGTGGATATATCAAATGCCAACAGATACATTTTTTGTTTATTAGACTGTATAGTCCTTGTGGCTTAGCGCTTCTTTTTGATTATAATAATAATAATTTGTTTATTAGTCTTTATCAAACTTTGCAATGTGCAGCACTAAATGCTCTTGCATAACACTGCTTCACCTTTACCCAAAATACTGAACCCAACACTTTGCATCATATTACTATAAGCATCACTGTAAACTGTAATACATAATGCCTGGTTGCACAGGCATTATGTATTATAGTAGGGCCCCCCATATCTGTGGAGAATACATTCCAAGGACCTGCCATGGATACCAAAACCGTGGATAGTAGCAAACCCTAAATACAAGTCCTATACCTACCTATTATAAAGTTAAATTCATAAAGTATGCACAACAAGTGGAGAATTACCACTTTGTCACTGATGGGAAGCACTTCATGGCTTCTATTAGGCTTTGAAGACCTGCCAGCTTCTCTGCTTTTGTGCTTTGGAGCCATTATTATACAAAATTAAGAGGTATTTTTGGGCCACAGTAAACTGTGGATAACTGAAACCACTGATACCAAATCAGTGGATACGGGGGGTTCAACTGGAATCATCATTTGATTTTTCCTCAGTTTTGCATCAATCTGTCAGCATTCTGTCTGTCTCTCTCACTCATTCATTCTGATTAGTGTTCTGTCCAGCCATAAATACACAGGTAAGGCGCTCTAGCACCACCCTGGCAGCAACCGCAGCCAAGCACAGTAGTTCATACTAAAATAAACTGTCATTCACTTTTAACCATTTAACAACCCATTGCCACATACACCATGTCTATCACCTGTAAACCAATAAACAAAAACTGCTATAGGTTGAGTCTGCATCTACAGACTCCACAAATGATGTAGGGTCTGAACAGCGCCTCATATTAGCATTTGCCTCCTATAATTATTTTCCATGATCTACCGTGATGACCTTTGGCAACTCCTCTACTATCTAGGCGTTCTCAGCAGCAGTAGCTACCACCAACACCAGTAGCTCAGTGACTGAGTGGGGACTGTTATACTTTGTATGTAGGAATGCTTTATGGCCCTGTTTGACCCTAGCAATGTTTAGTGCCACTACAGAAGAGTATTTTTTATATAATTTTTTAAAGATGCTGCAGGCTGAACTCAGTGTTGAGGAAAAGGTGTGTATTCTTGTATAGGTACTGGAAAACTATCCACAAGTGAGATCTGTGCTCATACTAGTGAGTGAGATACTAAAATCCCAATATGACTGTGTTCAACGAGCCACTGCCCAGACTAAGGGTCAACAATCCAAATGAATTCTTTATGAATGAGACAAAAATTTGGTCATCTCCAAAAATCTTGGATATGATCCTAACACCACAAGACTTTGAAAAGGCAATAAATGACGTGCCCGTGTACTCTGCCCCAGACCCAGACTCATGGAATTATGTGTTCATCAAGAACTGCAAGAAGCCCATAAAACAACAGACATAGCCCCACTCTACGAAGGTAGCAGTAAAGCAATTGCAAAGAACTACAGGCCAATAGGACTAACATCTCACATCATAAAAATCTTTGAAAGGGTTCTAAGAAGCAAGATTGGCAACCACCAAGATACCCATCAGTTACACAACCCAGGGCAACACGGGCTTACAGCAGGTCGCTCCTGCCTGTCCCAGCTACTGAATCACTATGATAAGGTCCTGGATGCTGTAGAGGATAAACAAAATGCAGATATAGTATACACAGACTTTGCAAAAGCTTTCAACAAGTGTGACCATGGTGTAATAGCACACATAATGCATGACAAAGGAATAACAGGAAAAGTTGGTAGCTGGATCTATAACTTCCTGACAAATAGAATGCAGAGTAATAGTAAACAGAGTAAAGTCTGAGGCAGATATGGTGAAAAGCTCTGTTCCACAAGGCACAGTATTCGCTCCCGTTCTATTCCTCATCTTCATATCTGACATAGACAGATGTAAGCCATAACTCGTGTCTTCCTTTGCGGATGACACCTGGATTGCCATGACAGTGACTGCCATCGAAGACACCTCAGGACTCCAAGCAGACATAAACCAAATCTTCAAATGCGCCACTCAAAACAATATGAAGTTCAATGAAGAGAAATTTCAACTACTACTCAGATATGGAAAACTTGGGAAAATTAAAACTGTATCAGGGTATACAACATATTCTAACCATGCATTAGAGCGAAAAAGTAATGTGAAGGACCTGGAAGTGATAATGTCAGAGGATCTCGCCTTTGAAGACCACAACACTGTATCTACCACATCTGCTAGGAAAATGATAGGATGTATAATGAGGATCTTCAAAACTAAGGATGCCAAATCCATGATGATTCTCTTCAAATCACTTGTTCTCTCTAGGCTGGAATACTGCTGTACACTAACTGCCCCCTTTCAAGGCAGGGGAAATTGTTGACCTGGAGAGTGTACAAAGAACTTTCACAGCACACATAAGTATGATAAGGCACCTAAATTACTGGGAATGGTTGAAGGCCCTTGATCTGTATTCTCTGGAGTGTAGGCGAGAGAGATACATGATAATATACACTTGGAAAATTCTAGAAGGCTTAGTACCAAACATGCACACAAAAATCACTCCCTATGAAAGCAAAAGACTTGGCAGGAGATGCAACATTCCCCCAATGAAAAGCAGGAGCTCCGCGAGTACACTGAGAGACAACACTAAGTGTCTGGGGCCCAAGACTGTTCAATTGCCTCCCAGCATACATAAAGGGGATTGCCAATAGACCCCTGGCTGTCTTCAAGAAGGCATTGGACAGGCACCTAAAGTCAGTACCTGACCAACCAGGCTGTGGGTTCTACATCAGTTTGCGTGCAGCCAGCAGTAACAGCCTATTTTATCAGACACTGATCCACCACGAGGCCTGGTCTCAGACCAAGCCGCTGGGGAATTGACCCCCAAACCCCTCTCCAGGCAAACTCCAGGTAAGGAAAATCCACTTTAAATCAGCTCATCACTGCCTCTCGTGATCTACCCTTTAACCAAGACCTGAACAGGTTAATGACTTCAGCTGCTACTGATAGCCTTCTAAAGAGAGAAGAACTGAAAGGGTCTTGGACAACAGCAGCAAGGCCAAAGCAAAACTGCCCTGATTTGCTGGGACATGTTTCAGATAGAACCATACAGCATTATCTCCATAAAAAAAAAAGCTTGTGATGCCATCTCGAACTCCTGCCAAACAAATGCAAGCCAAACAATTTCAGTTTGTGGTATAAACCTTGGTAATAAATACCGACAAGTTGGTTTAGAAAGACACGTAAGCAAATGTTCTTATGACATTCCTCAGGTCACGTGCGTCACACCTCACTCTCCGCCTATATATAATGTCTTCCTACCTCTGTATGTTAGAAGTGATCAAGGTCCCAGGACCGAAACGTTTTCTAATAAATATGTTATAGTGTTTGCTTACGTGTCTTTCTAAACCAATTTCAGTTTGTAAAACACTGTGAACAATGAACCACTGAAGACTGAGTTATGTGGAGTGATAAGCCTTTAATTGTTTATCAGCACATTGAGGACTAGTCAGATGCCCATCAACTCCCCTACTACACAGCTAAACTCATGAAACACACTAAAGAGGTAGTGATAAGGGGCTGTTTTAGTAGATTAAAGGGTCAGGGGAATTATGCTTTGTGCCCAAAAATCACAAAAGTGAATGGAGTTCATGCAAATGTGCTTTAGTAACATTTCCTCACATTCCACAAGATTCAGGGCACCACACACTTTATGCAAGAAAGTGCCTCATGCCACATGTCAAAATGGGTCAAGATATAGCTGCAGGAGAGCAGTATCAGTGTTATTCACTGGCCAGGGAGCAGCCCTGACCTGAATCCCATCAAAAATTATTGGAATGATGAAAACAATGTTCCATTATACAAATACATAATCAGACATGTTTAACTAAGGAAATAAAATATATCTAGATTCAAGAAATGGACTTGAAAAAACTGATTCTTTGCCTAACTACATGAAAATGGTAATCAAATTGTATGGAAACATGAGCAAATGCTGAAAAGAAAGAGAAATTTGTTTTTCTTACCTTTTTTCCTATGTTACTAGAAATTCATTTGCAATATGGGTGTCCCAACATCACTTGTATATACCTCAACACTTTCTTGTTAAGAATAAAGATCTCGCCTTATCCAAATGTCAAGAAAGTCTATTTATCTTAACCCAGGTGAGATGATGATAAATCTTTTTTTTTCTGACATATAGTTTATGTTAAAGTTGATTTACATTACCTGTGAGGCTTTTAAATAGGGCATGCCTCTACTCTTTAACACTGCCCTAGTTGCACCTACTGTACTGACAAGTCTCTTTCTTTCCATACACGTTATACACTCCTGTTGCTTTTTTTTTTATCTAGTTCATAAACATACAGTACATCCTGCATAGACCTATCTATTGATAGATAAACTCCCAGGTACCTAATACTCACTTCATACTCCCTTTCACTCTCACCCCCCTACTCTTCATTCCACTTTCATCTCCAGTCTATCATTTCCTATACTTCTGCTTACTTTCATCACTTAGGTCTTTCCTTCATTCACTCTGTGCTTCTTTCCTTTAAACACCCTTCCAAACTAACTTTTCTTCCATATCTCCCAACACAGTATCACCACTGTCTGCAAACAACGATTGAAAAAACTCCTATTTTATGACCATACCTTACACTAATACAAATATCCACTTCTCATACAACCCTTATTTGAGAGACAGACTAAAAACTAACACAAGACTTTATAAAAAGTCTAAAACATCTTGAATTCAAAGGCTGCCACTACTGTAAAGTTCACAGTATTGTGCATGACAAAACTCTTGAGATAATATGGCAACATGTCATATAAGAATTTCTTAGAATGTTTTGGAGAAAGCATCCCAACTGGCTCTAGAAAAAAGTTACAGAAATGCAATTTCACATGAGACTTTCTAGCACAGCATCTAGTATTGTATGAAGTAATGTAGTGCAGGTTTGAAGTGCAGGTCTGCCGCACTTCAATGATTCATTTTAGCACCATCACACACATGATAAAGACCCACTTGGTCAATAAAATATAGCTCTCTCAACGTTTAAAAGAACTACATTGTCAAATTGAAACAGGAAGCTTCGTTTTCTGAACACACGTATGTCTCAGTTTTCAAGTTAGTCGAAAATGCTTTCTCAGGATATCCAGAAATTTAGCAGTGTGGGATATCTAAGCAGTTAGGAATACCTAAGTCCTGAGGGCTCCTTTTAGGAAGATGCCTCGCATGGGCCAGTAGGCCTTCTGCAGTGTTCCTTCGTTCTTATGTTCTTATGTTCTAATGCTGGTGAAGGACTCTTGTTTCAAAAAAAATTAGAGCTAATGTCTCCTTGGATCAAACCTGATTACCTCCAATTTCACTGTCATTATGAGACTATGGGTTTCACTCTTCCCCATGACAAAAATAGTAATGACTGAGGGCAAACTGCACACATGCAAGTATCCACTTCTCACATGCATATACTCTGGCTTCTTAAAAATACCGATTTATCTTTACTTATCCTGCAAATGCTTGTTTAATTATTTTATTTACCTTTAATTTCAGTGCACTCAAGCTCAGTTTTAATTATGATAGAAGTTGATGGAAGTTTTAAAGATTAATCTGCCTTATGAATTTGAAGCATACATAAGAAAGTGAAATGTTTGTAAAGGAATAAGTTAACCCCATAGTTAGGGGACATTCGCAATGAGAACAATGATGCTCTGGACGAGGTACATATAAAGAAAAAACAACAGACAAAACAGGTTAAATTTGGTACAAAATTGATGTATTAGGCATAATTTCATTAACTATTAAATGCAGCATGTATGTATATAATAAATACACACATTGCACTCATAGAAAACTTACTTAGAAAATATTTACCCTTTCTGAAGTCAAAAGAATATACATGGAGAAAGGAGATTATATAGGCTGGAGTAAGCAGAAGTCAGGTGTGGCAGTGATGCACTGTAGTTAGGGAGAGATTCAAAATTTACTGCAGAGTCCAATGATAGGATTTATTCACTAACTGTATTGTCAAGGATTTGGCCAACTGCAAACTCCCTGATTTTTAAAAATGTCAGTGGGGGTATGAAATGCTGGAAGCACAATCCTCCATAAGGGACTTGATGCTCTGACCTCTCAGACAAGACTAGAGAGCATAGTAACCTATTTATAGAGATGAGTTTCCTGGTATTGCATGACAGTGTCTTCCATTGCAGACACTGCAAGGCTCCAGGCAGACATCAACCAAATCTTTCAGTGGGCTGCAGAAAACAATATGAAGTTCAACGATGAGAAATTTCAATTACTCAGATATGGTAAACACGAGGAAATTAATTCTTCATCAGAGTACAAAACAAATTCTGGCCACAAAATAGAGCGAAACACCAACGTCAAAGACCTGGGAGTGATCATGTCGGAGGATCTCACCTTCACAAGGACCATAACATTGTATCTATCGCATCTGCTAGAAAAATGACAGGATGGATAATGAGAACCTTCAAAACTAGGGAGGCCAAGCCCATGATGACACTCTTCAGGTCACTTGTTCTATCTAGGCTGGAATATTGCTGCACACTAACAGCACCTTTCAAGGCAGGTGAAATTGCTGACCTAGAAAATGTACAGAGAACCTTCACGGCGCGCATAACGGAGATAAAACGCCTCAATTACTGGGAGCACTTGAGGTTCCTAAACCTGTATTCCCTGGAATGCAGGCGGGAGAGATACATGATTATATACACCTGGAAAATCCTAGAGGGACTAGTACCGAACTTGCACACGAAAATCACTCACTACGAAAGCAAAAGACTTGGCAGACGATGCAACATCCCCCCAATGAAAAGCAGGGGTGTCACTAGCACGTTAAGAGACCATACAATAAGTGTCAGGGGCCCGAGACTGTTCAACTGCCTCCCAGCATACATAAGGGGGATTACCAACAGACCCCTGGCAGTCTTCAAGCTGGCACTGGACAAGCACCTAAAGTTGGTTCCTGACCAGCCGGGCTGTGGTTCGTATGTTGGTTTGCATGCAGCCAGCAGCAACAGCCTGGTTGATCAGGCTCTGATCCACCAGGAGGCCTGGTCACAGACCGGGCCGCGGGGGCGTTGACCCCCGGAACTCTCTCCAGGTAAACTCCAGGTAGACTGGCTTCTGACCCCTTCATGAAATAGTTCTGAAGTTCTGTGTTGAATGCAAGCATTGTTTTAATTGCCAGTCCTGGAGACACGCATGCGTTTATTCAAATGTGGCATTAGGTCTTTGGCAGTTTCTCCCACATGTATTCTGTCATATCCTGCACATAGGTTTTCATACAAACAACAAAGTCTTCTTGGACGTTGTTTCTGTTCTTATTTTTTGCAAGCTCTCACATCATTGATGAAGTGATGACAAAATCTGTTGCTGGCCAAGTTTAGCATTTTTTATGACTTTTCTGCAACGTTACTGGTCTACCTGGAGGGTGTTTTGGAGGTCAAAACAACCCTGCAACCTGGTCCATGACCAGGCCTTGGTAGGAAAAACTACTATAGGTATCTTTCATCATTACTAGTGATTTTGGTTGCACGAAGAATTTCTTTTTACATCTTTCTTTCTGCAATTATGAATAAAAAATGTAAGATAGTTATGCAGTTTCTTGAATATGCCTTCAATAATGTTATGTTCTAGGAATTCAAGGTTAAAACCTTTATAAGCACATAGAGAAAATCTGATGGACACCTCTCTCTTAGCGTTAGGGTCATGATGTGACCAGTAGTCAATGAGATTCTTTCCACTTGGTTTATGATAAAACTGGAAAGACAAAGAATTCACAGATCTATGCATAAGAACATCTAGAAATGGAATTTTGCTCACCTCATTTTCAAATGCTTTACATACAAATGTATATACGTACTACAAATACATACAATATGGTTATAGGCTCACTACTTAGTGCTACCCAATGGAACACTTATAAACTGAACCTTTAACCCTTAAACTGTCCAAACGTAGATCTACGTTCACATGCGTAGAGCTTCAAACGTAGATCTACATTTTATTTTACATGCTTTGAAATGCAAAATAAAACCTAGATTGGACAGTTTAAGGGTTAATATTATTCATAATAATATAACTTGGATGAGCTTTGTCGATGACTTACTGATCATAACTTCCATTCAACTTGATATGCTGGGTAACTAAACACTGAAACATCAATCCAGTTCATGTTAAAAAATGAGTTGAACAATATAATTCTGTTTGTAGATATTCTCATAAATTGATCTACTACAGTAATTCCTTGTCCTTCCAAGTTGAATACAAATGAGCTGGAAAGAATAATTTCATACACTAGTGGTCAAATCATAACACTAAAACTAAGACACATGTCTTAATAGGTTTGGACTTCTGTATTCTTCAAAGACTAGCGCTGTCGAAGACATGTTCAGGAAACTGCACTATCCTTCATTTTTCATTAATAATTGCAGAATATCTGCAAAAATGCATAGTATACCCAAAACCAATGGCAACACTGACATATTTAGTCTTCCATACCAGTAATATTGCAGAAAGCATCACACAAAATATTAAACTAGGCCAACAACAGTTTGTCATTAACTCATCCATGATATAAGAGCTTACAAAACAAAAGAACAGGAACAACATCCAAGAAAAAAGTGATATGAGTATGAAATCCTATATACAGAAGCTGGCAAAATACAAATAGGAGAAACTGCCGGAGACCTAATAACACAGATCCAAATGAACACTCATCTGCCTCCAGGACTGACAACTCAAATAATGCTTGTATTTAACACAAGACTTTTTGCAATTACTTAATGAAGGATTTAGAAGGAAAGTTAGGAATTAAGGAAAGCAACAAATTTAATAGAAAATATTTAGAAACCACTCTCATTTCAACACCTAACACCATCATGCAAAACCAGGGAACCCATCACTATGAATAGGTTTGTATGCTCTCCGGTTTCATCTCATACAGAGAATCAAGCCTCCAGCATTTCACACACCTGCTTACACTTAAAAATCAAGAAGGTTTCCAAGCAGCCAAACTCCTGGCAATTAAGTTAGTCAACAAAGCCTATCATTGAAACCAACTATTAAGTTTGTCTTTCCACAACTACACAATTCCATCTATATTATAATCTTTCTCCAGGTATACTCTGTTGTCTTAAAAGAGGCTGTTTGTATACAAAATGCTGTCTAAAAGTTTCTTATAACTGCAGATTTTGTCATTATTACATGAAAACTCTTGGTATTTTTTTTTTTTTTTTTCAACAAGTCGGCCGTCTCCCACCGAGGCAGGGTGACCCAAAAAAGAAAGAAAATCCCCGAAAAAAAAATACTTTCATCATCATTCAACACTTTCGCCTCAATCACACATAATCACATAATCACTGTTTTTGCAGAGGTGCTCAGAACAAAACAGTTTGGAAGCATATACGTATAAAGATACACAACATATCCCTCCAAACTGCTAATATCTCGAAACCCCTCCTTTAGAGTGCAGGCATTGTACTTCCCAATTCCAGGACTCAAGTCCAGCTATATAAAAATAACCGGTTTCCCTGAATCCCTTCACTAAATAATACCCTGCTCACACTCCAGCAGATCGTGAGGTCCCAAATACCATTCATCTCCATTCACTCCTATCGAACACACTCATGCACGCCTGCTGGAAGTCCAAGCCCCTCTCCCACAAAACCTCCCTTACCCCTTCCTACCAACCTTTTCGAGGACGACCCCTTCCCCGCCTTCCTTCTCCTACAGATTTAAATGCTCTCCATGTCATTCTACTTTGATCCATTCTCTCTAAATGACCAAACCACCTCAACAACCCCTCTTCTGCCCTCTGACTAATACTTTTATTAACTCCACACCTTCTCCTAATTTCCACACTCCGAATTTTCTGCATAATATTTACACCGCACACTGCCCTTAGACAGGACATCTCCACTGCCTCCTCGCTGCTGCATTCACAACCCAAGCTTCACACCCATATAAGAGTGTTGGTACTACTATACTTTCACACATTCCCTTCTTTGCCTCCATAGATAATGTTTTTTATCTGCATATATACCTCAATGCACCACTCGCCTATTTTCCCTCATCAATTCTATGATTAAACTCATCCTTTATAAATCCATCCGCCGACCCATCAACTCCCAAGCATCTGAAAACATTCACTTCTTCCATACTCCTCCTCCCCAATTTGATATCCAATTTTTCTTTATCCAAATCATTTGATATCCTCATCACCTTACTCTTTTCTATGTTCACTTTCAACTTTCTACCTTTACACACACTCCCAAACTCATCCACTAACCTTTGCAATTTTTCTTTAGAATCTCCCATAAGCACAGTATCATCAGCAAAAAGTAACTGTGTCAATTCCCATTTTTTATTTGATTCCCCATAATTTAATCCCATTCCTCTCCCGAACACCCTAGCATTTACTTCTTTTACAACCCCATCTATAAATATATTAAACAACCATGGTGACATTACACATCCCTGTCTGAGACCTACTTTTACCGTGAAGTAGTCTCCCTCTCTTCTACACACCCTAACCTGAGCCACACTATCCTCATAAAAACTCTTTACAGCATTTAGTAACTTACCACCTATTCCATATACTTGAAACATCTGCCACATTGCTCCCCTATCCACTCTATCATATGCCTTTTCTAAATCCATAAATGCAATAAAAACTTCCCTACCTTTATCTAAATACTGTTCACATATATGCTTCAATGTAAACACTTGATCTAGACATCCCCTACCCACTCTGAAACCTCCTTGCTCATCCGCAATCCTACATTCTGTCTTACCTCTAATTCTTTCAATTATGACCCTACCGTACACTTCCTGGTATACTCAGTGAACTTATTCCTCTATAATTTTTACAATCTCTCTTGTCCCCTTTCCCTTTATATAAAGGGACTATACATGCTCTCCGCCAATCCCTAGGTACCTTCCCCTCTTTCATACATTTATTAAACAAAAGTACCACTCCAACACTATATCTCCCCCCTGCTTTTAACATTTCTGTCATGATCCCATCAGTTCCAGCTGCTTTACCCCCTTTCATTCTACGTAATGCCTCACGTACCTCCCCCACACTTACATTCTGCTCTTCTTCACTCCTAAAAGATGGTATACCTCCCTGGCCAGTGCACGAAATTACCACCTCCCTTTCTTCCTCAACATTTAAAAGTTCCTCAAAATATTCTTGCCATCTACCTAATACCTCCCTCTCCCCATCTACTAACTCCCCTACTCTGTTTTTAACTGACAAATCCATATGTTCCCTAGCCTTTCTTAACTTCTTTAACTCGCTCCAAAATTTTTTCTTATTTTCATTAAAATTTCTTGACAGTGCCTCTCCCACTCTATCATCTGCTCTCCTTTTGCACTCTCTCACCACTCTTCACCTTTCTTTTACTCTCCATATACTCTGCTCTTCTTATAACACTTCTGCTTTGTAAAAACCTCTCATAAGCTAACTTTTTCTCTTTTATCACACCTTTTACTTCATCATTCCACCAATCACTCCTATTTCCTCCTGCCCCCACCCTCCTATAACCACAAACTTCTGCCCCACATTCTAATACTGCATTTTTAAAACTATTCCAACCCTTTTCAACCCCCCCACTACTCATCTTTGCACTAGCCCACCTTTCTGCCAATAGTCGCTTATATCTCACCCGAACTTTCTCCTCCCTTAGTTTATACACTTTCACTTCCCTCCTGCTTGTTGCAACCTTCCTCTTGTCCCATCTACCTCTTACACTAACTGTAGCTACAACTAAATAATGATCCAATATATCAGTTGCCCCTCTATGAACATGTACATCCTGGAGCCTACCCATTAACCTTTTATCCACCAATACATAATCTAACAAACTACTTTCATTACGTGCTACATCATACCTTGTATATTTATTTATCCTCTTTTTCATAAAATATGTATTACTTATTACCAAATCTCTTTCTACACATAGCTCAATTAAAGGCTCCCCATTTACATTTACCCCTGGCACCCCAAATTTACCTACTACTCCCTCCACAACATTTTTACCCACTTTAGCATTGAAATCCCCAACCACAAGTACTCTCACACTTGGTCCAAAACTCCCCATGCATTCACTCAATATTTCCCAAACTCTCTCTCTCTCTCCTCTACACTTCTCTCTTCTCCAGGTGCATATACACTTACTATATCCCACTTTTCACATCCAACCTATATTTTACTCCACATAATCCTTGAATTAATACATTTATAGTCCCTCTTTTCCTTCCATATCTTATCCTTCAACATTATTGCTACTCCTTCTTTAGCTCTATCACTATTTGAAACCCCTGACCTAATCCCATTTATTCCTCTCCACTGAAACTCTCCCACCCCCTTCAGCTTTGTTTCACTTAAACCCAGGACATCCAGCTTCTTCTCATTCATAACATCCACAATCATCTCTTTCTCATCATTTGCACAACATCTACGCACATTCATGACTTCCCATACATGACTTCCCACTTTGACAATTTTCTTCTTCTTATTCTTTTTAGTAATCTTTACAGGAAAAGGGGTTACTAGCCCACTGTTCCCGGCATTTTAGTTGACTTTTACAACATGCATGGCTTACGGAGGAAAGATTCTTATTCCACTTCTCCATGGATATAAAAGGAAAAGTAATAAGACCAAGAACTATTAAGATAAAATCCAAGAAAACTCAGATGAGTGTGTATAAATAAACGTGTACAAGTATGTGTAGTGTGACCTAAGTGTAAGTAGAAGTAGCAAGACATACCTGTAATCTTGCATATTTATGAGACAGACAAAAGACACCAGCAATCCTACCATCATGTAAAACAATTACAGGCTTTCGTTTTACACTCACTTGGCAGGACGGTAGTACCTCCCTGGGTGGCTGCTGTCTACCAACCAATTGCTCTTGGTATTCATATACTATTATTTGTTAACCCTTTGGGGGTCGGCAGGTCCTCTCAGAGACTTGTTCTCAGGGTTGGCCAAATTTCAAAAAAAAAAAAAAAAAAAAAATATTTTTTCTTATTTTCCCAATCATAATGACACCAAAAGTATGAAATTTGATGGAAAACTTACGGAAATATGCTCTCGCAAAGTTAGCGGTCTCAACGATGTTTACGCATCGGCGATTTTGCCCACTTTGAACCCTATTTTCGGCCAATTCCAGTGTACCGCCCCTCAAGGAAGGTTCCTTGATGTTGGTGAAGGGCTCTTGATTTAGGGAATTGGATCTGTGCTCCAGTTCCCCGAATTAAGCCTGCATGCCTTCCACATCCCCCCCCCCAGGCGCTATATAATCCTCCGGGTTTAGCGCTTCCCCCTTGATTATAATAATAATAATCCAGTGTACCAGTCGACAAAAATCATAACTATTTTGCTAGAACTCCATTTTTTCTATCGAATGAGTACAAGAAACCACCCATTTACCGATTTCAACTATCCAATACAGTGGTCAGAATTTAGCAATTTTGCCAATTTCACACAAATTTCAAAAGATGCCAATTTCCGAATAGAGTTCAGAATAAACAAGAAAGACATTCCTGGCACTAAAATAACATTTCCTCTGTTCATTAGTCACGTTCCCATGCCCCTCTTACATTCTTTTGCTTTCCACTTTGAATTTTTATTCTCACAAAAAATAGAAGATTTACTGTTATGCAGACTACTGAAGTAGTGTACAAATGGTATAAATAATATCAGTGCACTTGTGAAAGAATATTAGACTCGCCAGTTGACGTGTATTGGACGCTTGGCATGATTTGTTTACTTTTGATCTTTGGTAAAAATCAAACATTTCTGCTACTTTTAGCTCAATTTCAAGGTACTTTTCATTGTAAAATCAGTCAAAATCATCTCAATTTCTGTAATATGTCTTCCATTCTATAAAATGAGACCAGGAAAACTAGAATACAGCAATAAATACCATACGAAAATACAGTGCAAATTCGCTGTTTTAATCCAAAAACATGGTCAAAGTTTTTTTTTCTCATTACGCACTGTGTGCTGCAGGATTTTTTTTTATACTGCACACACTGACCACATAGACCTATTCTTTCATATGTAGGCCTACCAGCTTTCTCTCACTAGATTTGACGGCGCTAGAATTTATGCGTACTAGTACGTCAAAAACCCCTGCGCATAAGACGTACTAGTATGCATAAGACGTACTAGTACGTCTGAAACCCCGAAAGGGTTAAAGGCAGCATGTATGTGATGAGACAGACAGAAATACTTAGTATTTTGCAAAGTATAAAAAATACCCCCAAAAAAGTAAACAAGTATTAAAAGAAGACTGAAACTAGAATCGTAAATCATAATGACAACAATTTAAAGTCTATAAAATACTGTAATACTTTAATAAAAATAATAATTAGTAATATATATAATATGTTTTGAAAAATAAAAACTAATGTGATGAACTAGTAATAATACATCTCTGTGGTACCTCCCTAAAGCACCAGTTGTAGAACCTTCCTACCACTTTCTACCACCTTGTGTTTTCTATCGGGAAACCTTGTTTCCTATAATAATGATATATCTTTATTTCTATTAAGTATATATACAAGGAGTACAAGCCTAGCTGACATCAGTGACATACTACTATATAAAAAGCCCCTTGTTATGCAGAACATTTTGGGTAAATTAGGTCAATTTTGTCCCAGGATGCAACCCACACCAATCGACTAATGCCCAGGTATGCATTTTACTGATGGGTGAACATGAACAGCAGGTGTCTTATGGAAACACACTCTAATGTTTTCCAGCCATACTGGGGATCAACCCCTGGACTTCAGTGTGTGAGACGAGTGTACAAGCGATCTAGCTACGGGACACCACTATGCTAATGTTGGGCTTGGCCCTTTGACACCAGCCAAAACTGGAACAGCTGACATGGGGAACAGCTGACAGGCTGACATGGGAAGGTAGTGGTTTTCACAGATTTTTTCATTCTTCAAAATGTTGTACTGTAATATCTGCATTAAATCTGATAAACCACTAAGATTGCACTACCAGCAACCTAATACGTAACAGAGGCAGGTATAAACAGGTGTTGGGGCATTACGTTGTTTTAGTACTGATGCATTCATGACCTGTTCACTAGGCCCTTTTTTTTTAGGAGCTACTGATTACTCTCTCAATAACTAAGGTGAGTGAAAAAGGTCTCTTATTACAAGAAATTGAGAAAACAGACAGTACCCTGAAGGAAAATGTAGAATATAACTTTAGTGTGTGTGTATCTACCATTGGGAAAAATATTAGTAGAGAAGTAACTAATGAAACTGCATGTTATGCAGTCACAAGCCTGATTCGATCTGTAATCTGTTGCAAGCAAATTTCCTGATTTTGCTTGAAACAGATTAAGTGAACTGTAGATATAAATCTAGATGTACTCCAGTAAACCCTTTTGGGTTCTACTTACACTTAGGTCACACTACACATACATGTACAAGCATATATATACATACCCCTCTGGGTTTTCTTCTATTTTCTTTCTAGTTCTTCTTTTTGTCTATTTCCTCTTATCTCCATGGGGAAGTGGAACAGAATTCTTCCTCCATAAGCCATGCGTGTTGTAAGAGGCAACTAAAATGCCGGGAGCAAGGGGCTAGTAACCCCTTCTCCTGTGTATATTACTAAATGTACGAGGAGAGACTTTAATTTTTCCTTTTGGGCCACCCTGCCTTGGTGGGATACGGCCGATGTGTTGAAAGAAGAAGATATATATGTATATACACACACCACCCAGGGAGGTACTACCATCCTGCCAATTGAGTGTAAAACGAAAGCCTGTAATTGTTTTACATGATGGTAGGATTGCTGGTGTCCTTTTTTCTGTTTCATAAACATGCAAGATTTCAGGTACGTCTTACTACTTCTACTTACACTTAGGTCACACTACATATACATGTACAAGCATATATATACATACCCCTCTGGGTTTTCTTCTATTTTCTTTCTAGTTTTTGTTTTTGTCTATTTCCTCTTATCTCCATGGGGAAGTGGAACAGAATTCTTCCTCCATAAGCCATGCGTGTTGTAAGAGGCGACTAAAATGCCGGGAGCAAGGGGCTAGTAACCCCTTCTCCTGTATATATTACTAAATTTAAAAGCCGAAACTTTCGTTTTTCCTTTTGGGCCACCCCACCTCAGTGGCATACGGCTGGTACGTTGAAAGAAGATATATATATATATATAATATATATAGTTATAGGTAATACATATTTTAAGAAAAAGAGGATAAATAAGTATACAAGATATGATGTAGGGCGAAATGACAGTAGTTTGTTGGATTATGTATTGGTAGATGAAAGACTGTTGAGTAGACTTCAGGATGTACATGTTTATAGAGGGGCCACAGATATATCAGATCAACTTCTAGTTGTAGCTACACTGAGAGTAAAAGGTAGATGGGATACAAGGAGAACAGAAGCATCAGGGAAGAGAGAGGTGAAGGTTTATAAACTAAAAGAGAAGGCAGTTAGGGTAAGATATAAACAGCTATTGGAGGATAGATGGGCTAATGAGAGCATAGGCAATGAGGTCGAAGAGGTATGGGGTAGGTTTAAAAATGTAGTGTTAGAGTGATCACCAGAAGTTTGTGGTTACAGGAAAGTGGGTGCGGGAGGGAAGAGGAGCGATTGGTGGAATGATGATGTAAAGAGAGTAGTAAGGGAGAAAAAGTTAGCATATGAGAAGTTTTTACAAAGTAGAAGCGATGCAAGGAGGGAAGAGTATATGGAGAAAAAGAGAGAGGTTAAGAGAGTGGTGAAGCAATGTAAAAAGAGAGCAAATGAGAGAGTGGGTGAGATGTTATCAACAAATTTTGTTGAAAATAAGAAAAAGTTTTGGAGTGAGATTAACAAGTTAAGGAAGCCTAGAGAACAAATGGGTTTGTCAGTTAAAAATAGGAGAGGAGAGTTATTAAATGGAGAGTTAGAGGTATTGGGAAGATGGAGGGAATATTTTGAGGAATTGTTAAATGCTGATGAAGATAGGGAAGCTGTGATTTCGTGTATAGGGCAAGGAGGAATAACATCTTGTAGGAGTGAGGAAGAGCCAGTTGTGAGTGTGGGGGAAGTTCATGAGGCAGTAGGTAAAATGAAAGGGGGTAAGGCAGCCGGGATTGATGGGATAAAGATAGAAATGTTAAAAGCATGTGGGGATATAGTTTTGGAGTGGTTGGTGCAATTATTTAATAAATGTATGGAAGAGGGTAAGGTACCTAGGGATTGGCAGAGAGCATGCATAATTCCTTTGTATAAAGGCAAAGGGGACAAAAGAGAGTGCAAAAATTATAGGGGGGATAAGTCTGTTGAGTATACCTGGTAAAGTGTATGGTAGAGTTATTATTGAAAGAATTAAGAGTAAGATGGAGAATAGGATAGCAGATGAACAAGGAGGCTTTAGGAAAGGTAGGGGGTGTGTGGACCAGGTGTTTACAGTGAAACATATAAGTGAACAGTATTTAGATAAGGCTAAAGAGGTCTTTGTGGCATTCATAGATTTGGAAAAGGTGTATTCCAGGGTGGATAGGGGGGCAATGTGGCAGATGTTGCAGGTGTATGGTGTAGGAGGTAGGTTACTGAAAGCAGTGAAGAGTTTTTACGAGGATAGTGAGGCTCAAGTTAGAGTATGTAGGAAAGAGGGAAATTATTTCCCAGTAAAAGTAGGCCTTAGACAAGGATGTGTGATGTCACTGTGGTTGTTTAATATATTTATACATGGGGTTGTAAGAGAAGTAAATGCGAGGGTCTTGGCAAGAGGCGTGGAGTTAAAAGATAAAGAATCACACATAAAGTGGGAGTTGTCACAGTTGCTCTTTGCTGATGACACTGCTCTTGGGAGATTCTGAAGAGAAGTTGCAGAGATTGGTGGATGAATTTGGTAGGGTGTGCAAAAGAAGAAAATTAAAAGTGAATACAGGAAAGAGTAAGGTTATGAGGATAACAAAAAGATTAGGTGATGAAAGATTGGATATCAGATTGGAGGGAGAGAGTATGGAGGAGGTGAATGTATTCAGATATTTGGGAGTGGACGTGTCAGTGGATGGGTCTATGAAAGATGAGGTGAATCACAGAATTGATGAGGGGAAAAGGGTGAGTGGTGCACTTAGGAGTCTGTGGAGACAAAGAACTTTGTCCTTGGAGGCAAAGAGGGGAATGTATGAGAGTATAGTTTTACCAACATTCTTATATGGGTGTGAAGCATGGGTGATGAATGTTGCAGCAAGGAGAAGGCTGGAGGCAGTGGAGATGTCATGTCTGAGGGCAATGTGTGGTGTGAATATAATGCAGAAAATTCGTAGTCTGGAAGTTAGGAGGAGGTGCGGGATTACCAAAACTGTTGTCCAGAGGGCTGAGGAAGGGTTGTTGAGGTGGTTCAGACATGTAGAGAGAATGGAGCGAAACAGAGTGACTTCAACAGTGTATCAGTCTGTAGTGGAAGGAAGGTGGGGTAGGGGTCGGCCTAGGAATGGTTGGAGGGAGGGGGTAAAGGAGGTTTTGTGTGCAAGGGGCTTGGACTTCCAGCAGGCATGCGTGACCGTGTTTGATAGAAGTGAATGGAGACAAATGGTTTTTAATACTTGATGTGCTGTTGGAGTGTGAGCAAAGTAACATTTATGAAGGGGTTCAGGGAAACCGGCAGGCCGGACTTGAGTCCTGGAGATGGGAAGTACAGTGCCTGCACTCTGAAGGAGGGGTGTTAATGTTGCAGTTTAAAAACTGTAGTGTAAAGCACCCTTCTGGCAAGACAGTGATGGAGTGAATGATGGTGAAAGTTTTTCTTTTTTGGGCTACCCTGCCTTGGTGGGAATCGGCCAGTGTGATAATAATAAATAATATATATTTATATATATATTGAGGAAGAAAGGGAGGTGGTAATTTCATGCACTGGTCAGGGAGGTATACCATCTTTTAGGAGTGAAGAAGAGCAGAATGTAAGTGTGGGGGAGGTACGCGAGGCATTACGTAGAATGAAAGGGGGTAAAGCAATTGGAACTGATGGGATCATGACAGAAATGTTAAAAGCAGGGGGGGATATAGTGTTGGAGTGATTGGTACTTTTGTTTAATAAATGTATGAAAGAGGGGAAGGTACCTAGGGATTGGCGGAGAGCATGTATAGTCCCTTTATATAAAGGGAAAGGGGACAAAAGAGATTGTAAAAATCATAGAAGAATAAGTTTATTGAGTATACCAGGAAAAGTGTATGGTAGGGTTATAATTGAAAGAATTAGAGGTAAGACAGAATGTAGGATTGCGGATGAGCAAGGAGGTTTCAGAGTGGGTAGGGGATGTGTAGATCAAGTGTTTACATTGAAGCATATATGTGAACTGTATTTAGATAAAGGTAGGGAAGTTTTTATTGCATTTATGGATTTAGAAAAGGCATATGATAGAGTGGATAGGGAAGCAATGTGGCAGATGTTGCAAGTATATAGAATAGGTGGTAAGTTACTAAATGCTGTAAAGAGTTTTTATGAGGATAGTGAGGCTCAGGTTAGGGTGTGTAGAAGAGAGGGAGACTACTTCCTGGTAAAAGTAGGTCATAGACAGGGATGTGTAATGTCACCATGGTTGTTTAATATATTTATAGATGGGGTTGTAAAAGAAGTAAATGCTAGGGTGTTCGGGAGAGGGGTGGGATTAAATTATGGGGAATCAAATTCAAAATGGGAATTAACACAGTTACTTTTTGCTGATGATACTGTGCTTATGGGAGATTCTAAAGAAAAATTGCAAAGGTTAGTGGATGAGTTTGGGAATGTGTGTAAAAGTAGAAAGTTGAAAGTGAACATAGAAAAGAGTAAGGTGATGAGGGTATCAAATGATTTAGATAAAGAAAAATTGGATATCAAATTAGGGAGGAGGAGTATGGAAGAAGTGAATGTTTTCAGATACTTGGGAGTTGACGTGTCGGCGGATGGATTTATGAAGGATGAGGTTAATCATAGAATTGATGAGGGAAAAAAGGTGAGTGGTGCATTGAGGTATATGTGGAGTCAAAAAACGTTACCTATGGAGGCAACGAAGGGAATGTATGAAAGTATAGTAGTACCAACACTCTTATATGGGTGTGAAGCTTGGGTGGTAAATGCAGCAGCGAGGAGACGGTTGGAGGCAGTGGAGATGTCCTGTCTAAGGGCAATGTGTGGTGTAAATATTATGCAGAAAATTCGGAGTGTGGAAATTAGGAAAAGGTGTGGAGTTAATAAAAGTATTAGTCAGAGGGCAGAAGAGGGGTTGTTGAGGTGGTTTGGTCATTTAGAGAGAATGGATCAAAGTAGAATGACATGGAAAGCATATAAATCTAAACGGTTGGAGAGAGGGGGTAAATGAGGTTTTGTGGGCAAGGGGCTTGGACTTCCAGCAAGCGTGCGTGAGCGTGTTAGATAGGAGTGAATGGAGACGAATGGTACTTGGGACCTGACAATCTGTTGGAGTGTGAGCAGGGTAATATTTAGTGAAGGGATTCAGGGAAACCGGTTATTTTCATATAGTCGGACTTGAGTCCTGGAAATGGGAAGTACAATGCCTGCACTTTAAAGGAGGGGTATGGGATATTGGCAGTTTGGAGGGATATGTTGTGTATCTTTATACATATATGCTTCTAAACTGTTGTATTCTGAGCACCTCTGCAAAAACAGTGATTATGTGTGAGTGTGGTGAAAGTGTTGAATGATGATGAAAGCATTTTCTTTTTGGGGATTTTCTTTCTTTTTTGGGTCACCCTGCCTCGGTGGGAGACGGCCGACTTGTTGAAAAAAAAAAAATATATATATATATATATATGTATATATATATGTATGTATGTATATATATATACACACCTACCATCCGACTTATGACTGAGTTCGGTTCCGAGAAACCGGTGGTAAGTCGAAATGGTCGTAAGTCGAACTTTACTACTGAATATCAACAAAACATTTTTGTAATGGCTTTATTTTATTGTTTTATTTTGGTATTTTATGTTTTACTTTACTCTTTATGTTGTTAGTACTGTATTTTATACTGTAAGGTTCAGGATAAACACTGTGTACAACACAAATAGTTGTTTATTTCCCAGAAATTTGACATAAAAAAACACGGTCGTAAGTCGAGTGGTCGTAAGTCGAGCAGATTGTAAGTCGGATGGTAGGTGTGTGTATATATATATATATAAATATATATATATATTTTTTTTTTTTAACAAGTTGGTCATCTCCCACCGAGGCAGGGTGACCCAAAAAAAGAAAGAAAATCCCCAAAAAGAAAATACTTTCATCATCATTCAACACTTTCACCACACTCACACATTATCACTGCTTTTGCAGAGGTGCTCAGAATACAACGGTTTAGAAGCATATACGTATAAAGATACACAACATATCCCTCCAAACTGCCAATATCCCAAACCCCTCCTTTAAAGTGCAGGCATTGTACTTCCCATTTCCAGGACTCAAGTCCGACTATAAGAAAATAACCGGTTTCCCTGAATCCCTTCACTAAATATTACCCTGCTCACACTCCAACAGATCGTCAGGTCCCAAGTATCATTCGTCTCCATTCACTCCTATCTAACACGCTCATGCACGCTTGCTGGAAGTCCAAGCCCCTCGCCCACAAAACCTCCTTTACCCCCTCTTTCCAACCCTTTTGAGTTTGTCTAGCCTAATATTGAAGGTATTTATGCTGAAAAATGCATACAGGTCCTTGTGTCATTCAGCCTGGTGTTCGAGACAAAGTGAAGAGCTTCGTTTCAGACTCATTAAGTTAAGCATGTTGCATTTTGTTAGTGACAGGGGTCAAACATGGCATGACCTAGAGAACCCCCTGCATAGACTTGAGAATCCTAACTAATCATTTTAGCATGGTACAATGTTCCCTCTTGTTTATCTTACTGATGGGTTGGAGAGGGTGAGAATAATGTTGCATTGGTCACCAATGAGGATTTGTATTGTGCCAATTTACAAAACGAGTCCTCTATGTTCATTGTGGAGCTCTACACAATCTTTGCTTTTCTCTTCCTGATAGCCAGTATAGGTGGGCCCGAAGTCCCTGTTTATCAGTACTCGGTCTTCTGGTGGTCCTGGGTCAATATACTTTTGTCCACTCTATGGTCCAGAAGATCCAGGAGTGGTTAGCTAACATCCATGCCCAGCACATGATTATGGAGTTCAGCTGATGCCTGGGAAATATCCTGGTCTCAAGAAATGAGTGAACAGATGCTGAGGTGAAGGCTGATACTTCAAGCTAGCAGACTTCTGCCTCTCAGTGACTTCATATGCTACATAAATAGATGTATTCCTTGGGGAAATGATTTTCTGGGTTGTCCTGGGCTAATAACTCTCCAGGGTTAATGATCCAAAGAAAATCTTCACAACAATACACATTTTAGATCATTCAAATTAGAGTACGTATTTAAGTTTCGTGTAAGCTATAAAATTTATATAAAATTATCATGTGTTTATGTTAATCCATACATAATATAATATACCATGAAGAATTGATAAAATTTATTTAAGAAATTGATATACTGCATATTACTGCTTATTATTAAACTATTTTACCTTAAAAGTGTATTTATTCTCTACATATTTTTCATATAACCATTATAGTAATTCCATAAATATGGCTGAAATTGTAATTTGATAGGGAGCACTGTTTAAATATTATAATTCACACAGAATTAGATTATTTATGCAGACTTACTGAGCTAAGATGAATGATATACTTCATACCATAAGTGATACTCTGCCAAAATGCACCAATTTCAAACCTATGATAACAGTTCATCTTTTTCAGTAGCTTCTCAGAAGCTCGATTCATTTATACCTTTTTTTATGGCTAGCAGCATTTAAAAATGAGTTTAGGATATAATTCTACAAGTGCTGGCAAACTTAATGCACTAAAGCAAAACTCATGCATCAACACAAAACTTTTGCAGCTAAACACACAATAAATGTAAGATGCACATCAATCACTGGAGGTAGCCATGCCAAACAATAAGTTTATCTAAAGACCTGTGACATTAAAACTTTCATTATCTCACCTGGTATATCATCCATTGATGTCCCTGACCGTACACTGGCATCATCCCTGGAACTGCCATCTACACTTAACTTCTTGAGGCTCAAGTACTCACCCTGACGGAACTTTACATCTGCCAAGAACAAGACAGTAGCCTTGTGTGATTGATGAAATGTTGCAACACAAATTACTTCCCAAAAAACATTTATGAAAAATAATGACATATGTTCTACAGAACAGAATTAAAAAAAATGCAAAGAGGGTCACCAAAATAATAAAAGCAAAAATCTAACATGATTTCTTTAATAATAATAATAATAATAATAATAATAATAATAATAATAATAATAATCTGGAAACTAGCATTAGCATTAATAGTTTTTATATTGGCAGTGTATGAAAGGCACTTTAATGAAAAAAAAAAATTAAAAATTACCGAAATTTTGATGCAGTATTGGAAAATACCTACATGTATCACTTGTTTCAACATATACTATGTACTATACAGTATAGTAATAATATAATGCTTAGCGCTTCTTTTTGATTATAATAATAATAATAATATAATGCCCATAGCCATTTGCTAAAAAGTAAAAAAAAAAAAAATACAAACCATTCTGAATCTTGTTATTCTCATAGTAGGTGTCCTTGAGGTTATGTGCAAGTGCATCCTTCCAAGGTTTGTGCAAACTGTCAGTGTCTGCAGGTGTTGCAGTGCCTGGGGAACATATGGCAGACCCCAAACCAGAACCCACCAAAGAACCCAACGTAGAGCCCCGAGGGGTTCCCAAGGGATTAATCTGGGGTGTGTGGTGATGATAGAGGCTGTTGGACTTGGATATGTTTTGGACAAACTCCCGGGGATACTGAGGGAGGTTCTCTAGCTCATCTCCAGCTGAGCCGTAGCTACGGATGGTGTCAAAGTTGTTTAGCGGCATGTACGCAGGTTCACTAGGACTAGTGGGGTAGGAGTCGGGGCGAGGCGTGCAACCGTGCGGATTCTGTAACACATACAAGCCAACACAACAGTCAGGCACAGCCAACACAACACTTAGAACCTGACTGGGGCTGCTCAGGAGGAAGGGTAAGCCATCAAAATACACATTTTTTTTTAAGTTGTTAACTAAATATTGTTAAGTGTTACATGCCAATCAAAGGCATTAATGTTTATAACATATGAATTAAAATGCTTTTGATAAAGAATGTAACAATGTTTAGGCAGTTACATCAGTGTTATATGCTTACATTTTGATGAGTTACCATAATGTTAGTTGGGCCACTCTAAAGGAACAAAAAAACCACAAAATTGTCCCAGAACTTATTGGAATGCATGTGAAAATAATTCTCAAGCCTATTGCACATGCACAGCTTCTATCAAATAAAAAATAGCTATGCCATTACGGTGATGAAAAGCAAGATCTAGCAGTGAAGTCTACTACTGGAACATTAAAATGTGGTTTAAGATGTTTGCATAATGCTACCAAATTACAAAAAGCGTAAGAAATATGAGTACTGTTGTCTTCATACTCTTTGTTTACCAGAAATATTACTAAATTTCCAAGATTACAACAGGTGCATAAAAACAACGTTTAATCAGATGTTTAGTTATCATATTACCAGAGTACACCTCCACACGCATGAGAACACACACACACACACACACTCACCCCACAAAATCCTTAGCAGGATGCTTAAAATTTGCACATATATTTACCTGAGAAGCTTCCAAGTTGCTCAATTTTGAATTTCTTTTATAAATGTTGTGGTTATCTGTATTTTTGGGTTTCAGAATGACATGATTTGTCTGTTCAATTAGCTGTCGTCTGCGTGCTGCTCTTCTGTCTCGACAATGCATTGCAAGAACAATTATAAGGCCAAGAATGAAGACAGCTACAATGCCAATAACAATGTAGATGATCTGAAAAGAGGTTTTAAGGAAAGCAGATGTTAGAAAGAAAAACTGAAGTACATACAGTACTGGGTAATAAATGCATAGCACATTATATCATATTACTGAAGGAGAGCACAGTAAAAGAAAAGTTAGGGGCATACCTCTTCCATGCCAATGTCAATGAAAGATCCTCTGTATGCATCACAATAAGTTCCCGTGGCATTCCCTGGACACATACAGCGGAAACTACCATAAGAATTGATGCAAGTGCCACCATTGTGACAAGGGTTTTTGGCACATTCGTTGATGTCGATGTTGCAATAGGCACCGGTGAATCCTCTGCACTTACAAATTGGACCTGAAATCCCTTCTTCACATACTCCCCTATTGAGGCAAGGGTTAGGATTGCAATACATATACTGGCAACGCGGGCCTGACACTCGGGCTGGACATTCACATCTGTAAGCGTTTTCAATATTGACGCAATGTCCATTATTTAAGCATGGGGATGATGCACATGGATTAGAATCCAACTCACAACGGGAACCCTGAAAACGAGGATGACACTGACATATGAAAGATGAACCTCTCTCCTCACATGTACCACCATTAAGACAAGGATGAGCACCACAGACACCAGGAGG
Source organism: Cherax quadricarinatus (assembly GCF_038502225.1). NCBI lineage: Eukaryota > Metazoa > Arthropoda > Malacostraca > Decapoda > Parastacidae > Cherax > Cherax quadricarinatus. The sequence goes on along the minus strand of NC_091292.1, from coordinate 29,107,240 downwards.
TTGCAATGCAGCTTGGCAGTGAGGTGCTACATGTGTCAGTCTAGTAAGTGATGCCACCTTGGTGGTAGTTGTGTGAGTCAAGGGCAAGGGTGTATTATCAACTCTGGGGTCATCGACACATCCTACAAGACCCTGGCGTGGGTCCTGTGCTCCTGCCCAAGGTCGTACTTCAGCTCCTAGATATAAATGTGGAGTATCAAGATTGAGCAAGTCAGATGATCCGGGTGAAGCACCTTGTCCACGATGCTGGCCATCCACTGTTATTTCAGCTGTGTTACCAAATCGCTCAAGACTAACATGATGCCACTGTCCATCATCAACACGCAGAGAAGTAACAGCAACCACTCCTTCCCCACTACCAAGGTCCCAGCGATAACGTAACTCACCACCCTCCAACTGAAATGAAAAGATTATGATTAAGATGAAAAACTGAGAACAATAAATATGTAAAATATAAAATATATCAAGATTAAAATAGAAAAATATTAACTTTGCTCCAATTATTCCCAAAATACAAAATGTAAAATATACCTCTAAGATGCTGTAGTCAATTCTACCAGCCGTAAACATGAGATTTCCAGATGGATGAAGTGTCCGGAACCACAGAGAAAAGGAAAAGTGGCGTTCAATAGGATTGCGGAGCGAATACTGTGCATAACTCTTCCCTTTGAAAGATAATGGTGATACTGGGCTGTAACATTCAGGAATATTGTCTTTACCAATGCAACTAGACTTGTTTTGTTTACATGTGGCACCTACCAATCCTTCAGGACATAGACAAACATATCCTAGTCTCGAGCTGTCAGGGATACACTTCTTGTATGATGGACAAGGTTTATGGGCACACTGATTGACAACAATGTCACATCGAGCACCAGAAAAGCCATTAGGACATATACACTTTGATTCATGGTGATGGCGGAGAGAAACAAAGCTCATGGTATCTGTGGTAATGGCAACTTCTTCATCATCAAGCACAATACGTTCCTCACACAGGCCATTTTCACAGGTATTATCAGTGCATTCGTCCTCAAGCACTCCAATTACATGAAGACCAAGAACTGACTCCAAAGTCTGTCGACCTGAGGAAATCTTCTTTCGCACAAAGTTTCTGGGGTAATAATCACTAGAAGACTTTCGGACAACAAAAAGCACATCTAGATCCCCTTGTTCAAAAATAGATTTTCCAACTGATTTCTTTTTGCTGTCTCTTCGTGCTCTTGCATGACTGTTCTGCAGACTTAAAATGATGACATCGCGAGATTTGGCATTGAGAAGGTTCTTTACTCCTCTGTGAAAGCTACGTCTGTATGATAACAAGAACTCTTCTGGGGTTGCCCCTGCAAGTTGAACAATAACAGCACTCTCCACCATATCGTCACTAATATCAACCACTTCAGCTTCAGCTTCACTGAAAGTTGTAAATTTTCCATCAGTAACTGATATGTTCACTGTGTATGAGCCTTCATCTAGACCTCCTTGGGCAGATAATGTGCCATCACGTGGATTAATGGTAAAATACCTGGTGTTAACACCCAAAGGGTCGGGCATTATTGAGTAAGTCAGAGTATCATAAGGATCTTCATCTGCAGCTTTAACTTTGCCAAGGACTCCTCCGAAGTATTCACCTGTATGCACGAACACTGTCACATGTAGTGGAAACACAACTGGATGATACCGGGACTCTTCAATAATCTGAAATGAATAAATACTATTTGATTTTAATAATTTTTCTACTAGTAGCTATTATTTTATATAACACAATACTATATTGTCAGCCTAATATTGAACATTTTTTGGAAAATAACTTCCACAATTTAACAATGTACGTATATAGATTTATATCACTGCATCACTGGAGCTTTAACCCTTTCAGGGCCGAGAGGCCCTCTCCTAAACTCGTTCTCAGGGTCGAAAATTTTTCGGAAAAAAATAATTATTTTTTCTTATGAAATGATAGAGAATCTTTTCCTGATCATAATAACACCAAAAGTATCAAATTTGATGGAAAACTTACGGAATTATGCTCTTGCGAATTTAGTGGTCTCAACGATGTTTATGCATCGGCGATTTCGCCCACTTTGAGCCCTATTTTTGGCCAATTTCAGTGTACTAGTCGACAAACATCATATGAATTTCGCTAGAATTCCATTTTTTCTATCAAATGAGTACAAGAAACCATCCATTTACCGATTTCAAGTATCCAATAAAGTGGTTAGAAATTGGCAATTTTGCCAATTTCACACAAATTTCAGAAGATGTCAATTTCCAAATAGGGTCCAGAATAAGCAAGACAGACATTCCTGGCACTAAAATAACATTTTCTCTGTTCATTAGTCACATCCCCTGGCCCCTCTTACATCTCTTTTGCTTTCCACTTTGAATTTTTATTCTCACAAAAAATAGAAGATAGTCTGTTGTACAGACTACTGCATTAGTATAGAAATGGTGTAGAAATGGTATAAATAATATCAGTGCACTTGTGAAAGAATATTAGACTCACCAGTTGACGTGTATTGGACACTTGTCATGATTTGTTTACTTTTGAAATTTGGTAAAAATCAAACATTTCTGCCACTTTGAGTTCAATTTCAAGGTACTTTTCATTATGAAACCAATCAAAATCATCTCAATTTCTGTAATATGTCTTCCATTCTATAAAATGAGACCAGGAAAACTAGAATACAACCATAAATACCATACGAAAATACACTGCAAAGTCGCTGTTTTAACCATTTCAGGGTCCGTCCCATAGATCTACGGCTTCACGTTGAGTGTCCAAACCATAGATCTATGCCAAAATTCTAGCGCCGTCAAATTTAGCGCGAAAGCACTCATAGGCCTACATGTGAGAGAACGGGTCTGCGTGGTGGGTGTGCGCCATAAACAAAAAATCTAGGCGCCCGCATAGCATTGTGGGAACGCCGGCTCAGTTACCCTTGTTCACCATGCCTCGTCGCAAGTCAGCTCTCACTCCCTGGAAAATTGGGACTCTCCTCTTCCTATCTGATAGTTCTGACACTGATGGAAGTGGAAATGAAGACGAATTCTATGGCTTTGATCAGTTAGTGACCGAAAGGAATGACCAGGATATCGATAATAGTGCAGAAAACCCTGACGATCCTCAACCTTCTACCTCTGGTGTGGGCACTCGTGACTTACGGTCGGTTGTACCTCAACACAAGAGAAAACTAATATTTTCACGTGGCCAGGCCTCTGACTTCAGTAATGATGATGATAGTGACGTGGATTGTGATTTTATTGCGCTTGACGATCATTCGAGTAGTGATAGTGAGGAATCATATTCACCAGTGAAGCGTCGGTATGTACGCCGCCGCATGTGCTCGGGTAGTGTACCCTATGCTGTGCCCAGGGGACGGAGTACATCCCGGAGTACATCCCACGGCCCTACACCAGGTTTAGATAGTGATAGTGAGGATGATGTGGCTACACTTGGCATGGATAGACCACAGGCATCAGTAGATGGTGGTAGTGGTGATGGTAGTGGCACCGCCATGCGTGACTCACCAGCCCAGGCTGGGACCCACGCTGCTGACTCCTCAGTTCAAGGACAAAGCGGAGCGTCAGCCACCAGCCCACCACAACCACAACCACCCGCACAACCAGCCTATGATGTCCAGTATCCACCAGCAAACCGTATCTGGGATTGGCAGCAAAATCCCAATTTTGTTCCCAAGCCCCACTACTTTGATGACTCTCAAAGTGGAATTCTACCTACTTGTCCCCTTGGAACCACGGCCAATGAACTGAAATTCTTTGAATTATTCTTTGACCAGCCATTGATGGAAACTATTGTCAGGGAAAGTAATAAGTATTTTGAGTACACCATGGCAAATACGATCATATCACCACAGTCAAGACTACACAGGTGGAAAGAGACGACTGTTGCAGAAATGTATTTGCTTTTTGCAACAATAATGCTTATGCCTCATGTCTATAAGCATAATATAAAAGCATACTGGTCCATAGATCAGCTAATTTCTACCCCGGTCTTCAGTGAAATCATCCCAGTGAACAGGTTTATCTTACTGTTACGTATGTTGCACTTCTCTGACAAAACCAGGCCTGACAGAAGTGACAGGTTATACAAGATTAGAAATGTTTTTATGTATCTCAAATAAAAGTTCAGCATATACTTTTATCCATTCAAGAATCTTGTAATTGACGAGTCTTTGATTTTGTTCAAAGGTAGACTGTCATTCAAGCAGTATATATCGAGCAAGAGGAAACGCTTTGGTATAAAACTGTTTGTACTCTGTGACTGTGACAGTGGCCTGGCGTTGGATATTGTTGTATACACGGGAAGTAAAACATTGAAAGATACCAAGATGTTATTGGGTATCTCAGGTGACGTAGTGAGAAACATGATGGCACCTTATCTTGGTAAGGGGCATACATTATATACCGATAACTGGTACACAAGCCCATTACTCAGTGATTTCATGCGAGTGAACAAGACAGATGTGTGGGGCACAGTGCGTTCTAATCGTAAACATATGCCCAGGCTCAATGCAGGTGCTCGTGGTGATGACGTGCAGGTGTTTACTGCCAATGACATCATGGCATTACGGTGGCATGACAAACGAGATGTCACATTGTTGACAACCATTCACCGTAATGAAATGCAAGGCAGTGGCAAAGTTGATCGAGTGACTAATGAACGTATTCGAAAACCAGTGACAGTGATTGATTATACACAAAACATGCGCTTGGTTGACAAATGTGGCATTCAGATTGGTTTTGTTGATTGTGTTCGTAAGAGTTACAAGTGGTACATGAAACTTTTCTTCTATCTCATGGACATTTCAATGCTCAATGCATACAATATGTACCAAATAAAGACTGGCAACAGACCACCGTATGGTGAATTTTGTTTGTCTGTTGTCAGACAACTCATAATGAAGTACCAGGTAAGAACACCTGCTATACAACAAGGTCCTCGAATTACTCAGGATATACCCAAGCGTTTGAGGAGGGAAGGTGATCATTTCATAATACAGCTTCCTTCAACTCAGAAGAAATTTGCTCAGAAGAGATGCATCGTCTGTGCACAAACAAAACGACGGCAACAAAGACGCAAAGACACTCGGTTTATGTGTGAGGAATGTAAGGTGCCTCTGTGTATGGTGCCTTGTTTCAAGGAGTTCCACAAGCTCCAGCAGTTCTAAAACCATGTCCAGTGATTGTAAATATGTAAATATATGATAGAACATTAGTATTATACAAGATTTGTGCATGTTTATTGTAATAAACAACAGTGGTAAACAATAATATGATAATAACTTTAGTGCGGTTATTGTGTTCAATACAGTGAGTTTATATACTATATACATTATATACAGTATTGGTCTCTCAGGCCCCAAATGTTAGTAGGAAAAGAAAAAAATTGGAAAAGAAAAGAAAAAACTACAAAAACCGCTAAATAAAGTAATGAGCGTATGTGGAATTCGTCGATGTTGCCGCCACCACATCATTTTGGACAAACTTCTTGGCACTGTATCTCAGTAAGTACTGATCAGAAATTTTTTTTTTTGTCTTATTACCTTCACAAAAATATGCTCTTTAATTCTGTAAGAAAAATTTATTTTTTTTTTTTTTTCAAAATTTCTTGGACACTGGAGCACCACTTCAGATTTTGGCCTTGGACCCTGAAAGGGTTAAACCAAAAACACGGTCGGAGTTTTTTTTTTCTCATGCACTGTGTGCTGCAGGATTTTTTTTATACTGTGCACAATGACCACATAGACCCATTCTTTCATATGTAGGCCTACCAGCTTTCTCTCACTAGATTTGAAGGCGCTAGAATTTAGGCGTTCTAGTACGTCAATAACTCTGGTGCATAAGCCGTACTAGTATGTTGGAAACCCTGAAAGGGTTAATATGTCATCACGATCCCATTAAAATAATAAAAATAATTTTATTTCTTTTCTGCAGTATACAGGTAATGTAGTTTATATGTAATAAAATATTGTTAGGCACAAAGTCATTAACATGCAGTGCACCAATGTAAGAACCATTGCTAAAGTATTTGTTAATATGTAAAAATGTGATACAGTAGTGGTTGAGTGTGAGTAGGGCCTGCCTAGCATGAGCCAGTAGGCTTACTATGAGCTGACTATGAATTTCTCTTTTTTTGTCACAAATATTTTGAAGTTTTTGGCTCTTAATTTTACATTTTCAATAAGTTTCTCTTAGCTTTTGCTATAATATATTTTGTTTCAAAATTACTGAAATACTCAAAAACTAGAGTAGATTTGTATATAGGACTTGAAAAAAGCGAGTATTTTTTTTTTTTAGCAAAAAATGTTTAGGAGTCAATTTATGCATGCAGTTAGGTTATACTTGAGCATATAATACAGTATATTTAATTTGTGTATATTGTTAATTAAACAGAGTAGATCTACAAAACAGTAAACAGCCCATATGTGTCAGAGAGAGAGAGAATGAAAGAGAGAATGAAAGAAAGAGAATGAGAGAGAGAGAGAATGAGAGAGGGGGAATGAGAGGGGGGGAATGAGAGAAAGGGTAAGAGTGAGAAGGAAGGTTGCAAACTCCCACTGTCCTGCTGCTCACACTGACACATCCTCCATGCAGGCAACAGACAGCGAAGAAGGGAGGGAAGTGATATTAGCAGAGATGATGCCTAACCCCTCTGGCACTTCCTACAGGTACCACTCCTAACAAAATTGGCAAATATTGCAAATTTAATACTTCCAAATGAATGAACTTTTCACTCCTACATAAAATATACATAGGCAAAATATTAATACATAAGGTACAAATAACAAAGGAAGAAAATACATACATACATATTTTAGCTTCAAAATTATTGAAATTATTTAACTGAACAGTTCTTTACAAATATTTACCAGACTGACTTAACGCTTCACAAATATATAAATAGGACGTACACTAAATACAAATGAACTTTGTTGAAGATGGCTAGGAAAACTACTGAAAATAATTTGTTTGAATATTTGCAGTTATCATAAGTGCAGATCTATCTCTCTCTACCCCCCTTCTCTCTGTTTCTCTCTCCTTTTCCCTCCTCTCCTTTCACTCTCTCTCTTGTTTCTCTCCTTTCCTCCCTCTCTTGTTTCTTTCTCTCTCCTCTTTTTGTACACAGTGATTTTGAGACATGTAAGACACCAGGAGAGCCACTGGGATGTACTTCTGTGGTCTTATGTAAGGCACAAAAGCACCTGCTGAGCCGAGATAAGAGTAGCTGGGTGGGCAACATGTGTTCAGCTCTGAGATCCTGCTGGTTTGTTCTGAGAATAAATCCATAAAGAACAAGTGATCCTGTATGCCATGCTCCTGTTTCTTATGACAACTGTCTTCTTGATGTCTCCTCTTGTGGGAGTAATTGCATATGGTATCTTGCAGGGAGTTGTCAGTAGTGTGCCTCCTCTGGTGACAGCAGAAGCTTTGCGTGGATGCCTGAGAGTGTGGTCTCCTATTTCCTGCACTTCTTGTGACTCGCTGCAGATTCAGCAGCTGATTTCTCTGTGTTCTGCTACTGGTTAGCTTGACAGTTATGTACCTGGTAGGCATTTTCCTGGAACTGTGTTGGCAGGAAGTGAGATGGCTGTGGGTGGCTGACTCTTTCTCATTCAAGTCTTCTTCCATGCCCTACCTCATTTTCCAGCTCTACCTGATATATATCTGCAGCTCAGGCTTTGGCCAGACACTTCTTCAAGTACAGGGTCAGTCAGCTGGAGAAAAACCTGACTTAACTAAGGGGCAGCAGATGGAACACTGCTGCCAGGTGCATCAGTAGGTGTTGGACCAGTGGTGTCAGGTGTGCTACTGGGTGTAGAAGGGAAGCTGACAGATCCAAGGCTTGCTTCGGTGTTGGATAATGGATCTGTTCCCTCTGCGGTGGCTAAAGAATTTGTACTGAAATGTTCAGATGTGGTATTCTGAGCTCTGTATGCCTGTGGAATCCTAGTGTTAATAGATTCCTACCAATTTTTTGATGATGAGTTAATCTCAGTGTGTGAATTCTAGGCCTTGTCAGTAGTGTCAGCATCATCTGAGCAACCTATGTCACTGTAGTTTGAAACCAATCTAATGATTTTAGGAGCTTAAGAAGTGATTCTCCTTGATGAATTATTCTAGCTTGCAACCTTACAACACAGTCCAGTAGAGCAGTGTTGTTTATTCCAGTGGAGTCCCTAAGGCACCTGTGTGACAGTAATTAGAACAAGTGGGCTCCAGGCACTTAACATGTGCCAGGCCTCCATTTGTGTAACCACAAACATTGCAGTAGGTTGTGGGACAATAACCAGATAGTGAAGTTAATCTTGCTGTTTCATGATGCAAAGCCCACCCTCCCCTCCCCTTCACTCTTTCTTCGAACTCCCTTCCCTTCCCTTCCCTACTTGTAGAGGAGGCAACAAGGAGACAAATCAGTCTACATCTGGTAAATTCATTATCATCTGTGGGTATCTTGGCATTCAGCTGTTCAGAGAAAATTCAGTGTCTCTAATGCTACAAAAGAAAGCAGTCTGCAGCTATGTGACTGCAGATTGTTGCAAAAAGGTATCTATGATTCCTCGGATTACCTTCCTGGTAACAAGTCAGCAGGTGATAACCACCTAATTTAGGTATAAATTGTATTTTATGCTACTTGCCAATCTGTATTACTGCCTGAAGAGGACCAATATCATGGAGGGGTTGCAAAGTTCTTTGACAAGAAAAAGTTAAAAGAGGCAGTAAACATTAACACAAGCTAATGAATTCAATGAATACTCTCTCTTAATACCAGAAAATCAACTTTCCTTGCTTATCCACTATTTGAGCTTAACCCTTTGAGGGGTTGAGACCTCTGCTTGCAAACTTGCTCCATCTATCATGAAATGATAGAGAATCTTTTTCCAAAGTTAATGAAACCAAAAGCATGAACTCTGATGGAAAACTTACGAAATTATGCTCTCGGCAATATTTACACATCGGTGATTTCTCCCACTTTGAGCCCTATTTTGGGCCAATTCTGTTGTTCCAGTCAATCAAACTCATAGCTGTTTAGCTAGAACCCCCTTTATTCTACCGATTGAGTACAAGAAACTGCCCATTTACCTATTTCAACTACCCAATAAAGTGATCACAAATTTCTAACTTGGCCAATTTCACACAAAATTCAAGAAAGGCCAATTTCAAAACAGGGTCCAGAATAAATAATGTAGACATTCCTGGCACTAAAATAACATTTTCTATGTTGATTAGTCACATCTCCAGGCCCTTCTTATATTACACTTGCTTTACATTTTGAATTTTTATTCACATGAAAATTAGATCTACTGTTATTCAGATTACTGCATAATGGTAATAATTATATAAATAATGTCAGTGCAGAGTGTTAGAGTGTTAGGGTGTTCAGCAGAAGTTTGTGGTTACAGGAAAGTGGGTGCGGGAGGGAAGAGGAGCGATTGGTGGAATGATGATGTAAAGAGAGTAGTAAGGGAGAAAAAGTTAGCATATGAGAAGTTTTTACAAAGTAGAAGTGATGCAAGGAGGGAAGAGTATATGGAGAAAAAGAGAGAGGTTAAGAGAGTGGTGAAGCAATGTAAAAAGAGAGCAAATGAGAGAGTGGGTGAGATGTTATCAACAAATTTTGTTGAAAATAAGAAAAAGTTTTGGAGTGAGATTAACAAGTTAAGAAAGCCTAGAGAACAAATGGATTTGTCAGTTAAAAATAGGAGAGGAGAGTTATTAAATGGAGAGTTAGAGGTATTGGGAAGATGGAGGGAATATTTTGAGGAATTGTTAAATGTTGATGAAGATAGGGAAGCTGTGATTTCGTGTATAGGACAAGGAGGAATAACATCTTGTAGGAGTGAGGAAGACCCAGTTGTGAGTGTGGGGGAAGTTCGTGAGGCAGTAGGTAAAATGAAAGGGGGTAAGGCAGCCGGGATTGATGGGATAAAGGTAGAAATGTTAAAAGCAGGTGGGGATATAGTTTTGGAGTGGTTGGTGCAATTATTTAATAAATGTATGGAAGAGGGTAAGGTACCTAGGGATTGGCAGAGAGCATGCATAGTTCCTTTGTATAAAGGCAAAGGGGATAAAAGAAAGTGCAAAAATTATAGGGGGATAAGTCTGCTGAGTATACCTGGTAAAGTGTATGGTAGAGTTATTATTGAAAGAATTAAGAGTAAGACAGAGAATAGGATAGCAGATGAACAAGGAGGCTTTAGGAAAGGTAGGGGGTGTGTGGACCAGGTGTTTACAGTGAAACATATAAGTGAACAGTATTTAGATAAGGCTAAAGAGGTCTTTGTGGCATTTATGGATTTGGAAAAGGCGTATGACAGGGTGGATAGGGGGGCAATGTGGCAGATGTTGCAAGTGTATGGTGTAGGAGGTAGGTTACTGAAAGCAGTGAAGAGTTTTTACGAGGATAGTGAGGCTCAAGTTAGAGTATGTAGGAAAGAGGGAAATTATTTCCCAGTAAAAGTAGGCCTTAGACAAGGATGTGTGATGTCACCGTGGTTGTTTAATATATTTATAGATGGGGTTGTAAGAGAAGTAAATGCGAGGGTCTTGACAAGAGGCGTGGAGTTAAAAGATAAAGAATCACACACAAAGTGGGAGTTGTCACAGCTGCTCTTTGCTGATGACACTGTGCTCTTGGGAGATTCTGAAGAGAAGCTGCAGAGATTGGTAGATGAATTTGGTAGGGTGTGCAAAAGAAGAAAATTAAAGGTGAATACAGGAAAGAGTAAGGTTATGAGGATAACAAAAAGATTAGGTGATGAAAGATTGAATATCAGATTGGAGGGAGAGTGTATGGAGGAGGTGAATGTATTCAGATATTTGGGAGTGGACGTGTCAGCGGATGGGTCTATGAAAGATGAGGTGAATCATAGAATTGATGAGGGAAAAAGAGTGAGTGGTGCACTTAGGAGTCTGTGGAGACAAAGAACTTTGTCCTTGGAGGCAAAGAGGGGAATGTATGAGAGTATAGTTTTACCAACGCTCTTATATGGGTGTGAAGCATGGGTGATGAATGTTGCAGCGAGGAGAAGGCTGGAGGCAGTGGAGATGTCATGTCTGAGGGCAATGTGTGGTGTGAATATTATGCAGAGAATTCGTAGTTTGGAAGTTAGGAAGAGGTGCGGGATTACCAAAACTGTTGTCCAGAGGGCTGAGGAAGGGTTGTTGAGGTGGTTCGGACATGTAGAGAGAATGGAGCGAAACAGAATGACTTCAAGAGTGTATCAGTCTGTAGTGGAAGGAAGGTGGGGTAGGGGTCGGCCTAGGAAAGGTTGGAGAGAGGGGGTAAAGGAGGTTTTGTGTGCGAGGGGCTTGGACTTCCAGCAGGTATGCGTGAGCGTGTTTGATAGGAGTGAATGGAGACAAATGGTTTTTAATACTTGACGTGCTGTTGGAGTGTGAGCAAAGTAACATTTATGAAGGGGTTTAGGGAAACCGGCAGGCCGGACTTGAGTCCTGGAGATGGGAAGTACAGTGCCTGCACTCTGAAGGAGGGGTGTTAATGTTGCAGTTTAAAAACTGTAGTGTAAAGCACCCTTCTGGCAAGACAGTGATGGAGTGAATGATGGTGAAAGTTTTTCTTTTTCGGGCCACCCTGCCTTGGTGGGAATTGGCCAGTGTGATGATAATAATAAAAAAAAAAATGTCAGTGCATTTGTGAGTGCATATCAGACTGGCCAGTTGAGGTGTATTGGATGCATGATGTGCTTGTTTACTCTTGAACATTGGCAAAAATCTAACATTTTCACTACTTTGAGCTCAATTTCAAACTACTTTGAGTCTGTAAACATTCAAAATCATCTCAATTTCTGTAATATATCATCCATTCTATCAAAAGAGACCAATAGACAGCGAATACAACCATTAAAACCATACAAAAATATACTGCAAATTCACTGTTTTACACTAAAAACATGGTCAGTTTTTTCTCATGCATTGTGTCCTGCAGGATTTTTTTTTATACTATGCACACTGACCATGCAGACCCATTCTCTCATATGTAGGCCTACCAGCTTTCTCCTGCAAGATTGGAAGCCACTAAAATTTTGGTATAGTATTGCTGTATAGCCCTTGTGGCTTAGCGCTTCTTTTTGATTATAATAATAATAATAATAATAATTGGTATAGTATTAAGGAACCGACCCTGGCTTCAAAGCCATAATATTACGGGACCGACCCCATAAGGGTTAATATATTGAGTATCAAAGGAACCAAAAGAGGCATTTCCATGAACAATTAGGCCTCCCAGGTATTCAGAAAGGTCCAATATTGTAAGAGATCACGGGACAGTCACCATATATAAATGATAAATTTTGAAATACCCAAGATGATAGGTTTGATTTATGTACTAAATGTAGACCCCCTACTATGGATTTCTGTACTGATGTCACCCAACATTCTTATTTAAATAAAAGTTCTTAAAATTGCAATCTAATACAATGCAAACCTTAACATCAATCCAGGTTTCTGAGAAGAGAGGTGGACGGCCATTGTCATACACTCGGATCTGAAGGCGGTAGTGCCCTTGTACTTTATGATTAAACTTTGTAGCTGTCCGCAGGTGTCCATCTTGAGTAATTCTAAAGGCTGTGTTATCATTACCAGATCTTATTTCAAATGTAAATGGACCACCATTGTGTGCTGCATCATCATCACCATCAATGACATCAAATTTAAACACAAGATGATTCACTGGTTTGTCCTCCTGAAAATTTTAGTAAAAATAATGTAAAGCATTTACAAAAACATATATACATACCATACATACATACAACAATTTGACAATTAAAGGTATAAAAAAGTGGTCAAATTGTCACACCTATGAAAACTGTAACCCAGGTTAAATTCAGGACTTGAGTCCTGGAAATGGGAAGTACAATGCCTGCACTTCAAAGGAGGGGTTTGGGATGTTAGGTAAGACACATATGCAACAGTTAGGTATCTTTATTTCGAAACATTTCGCCTACACAGTAGGCTTCTTCAGTCGAGTACAGCAAAGTTGATAGAAGCAGAAGAGACTGCATATGTGTCTTACCTAACAACTTGTCGGTATTTTATACCATTTTATTGTTCATTCAGGGGTTTGGGATATTGGCAGTTTGGAGGGATATGTTGTGTATCTTTATACGTATATGCTTCTAAACTGTTGTATTCTGAGCACCTCTGCAAAAACAGTGATTATGTAGGAGTGAGGTGAAAATGTTGAATGATGATGAAAGTATTTTCTTTTTTGGGATTTTCTTTTTTGGGAATTTTCTTTTTTTGGGTATACACAAATAATCCGTACAAAGGAGAGTGAAACTTATGACGAGGTTTCGGTCCAACTTGGACCAAAACCTCGTCATAATTCACATAGTTGTTATGGGGCTATAGGACCCAACATGTATTTATGTATCTGTAACAGTTACTCTGGAATACCTAATTATATTGAATTGATGGTGACTCAGCTCTAAATGTCATAAGGGCAGATCACTCTTATGGCTGTAAGGCAGCTGAGTCAATCCTGTTTTTCTCAATGTAATAGGTTATACTATAGACACACACACACACAATTTAAGTAAGTAGTTTATAAAGTTGTATTTCTTTTTGTAAAAGTAAAATTAAGGTGTGGTAGAATTGTGGTAACTGGAGAATTGGGCTTGGCAACAGTCTTTTGTTTTTTTGGTGGGTGTGGGAGGAGCTTAGCTAGGCCCCTCCCTCTCTCTCACTTTTTTGTTGACTTCAAACTGGGAGCACCTCTGGGTCCTTCTTCTATTTTTTGGGGGGGCATTATGTGTGCTCCAGGGGTGAGTTTTTATAACTTAAGTTGTGGCCATCATACCCAGGGTGACTAAAGTGTGTCAAAACACTGGTTAGCCCAGAGTTTAGTCAAGAAGAGAGAAGGGCATTGTTGAGATGCACCATGTGGACTGTCCTAGGAGAACAGCTAAGGGGTATACAGGCTTATGTTTTGAATATGTGAGTGCTGTAATTGCATATTCTGTACATATCTATTTAGAATGCAGCTATATTTTTATAGTAGTGGTTTAAATGACCTGTGAAGAGGGCTGGTGAAAGGATCAGAGACACTGAGGATGATCAGTCATAATGTAAATATTACCCAAGACATAAGGCCTTTATGTAAAAGCTACCCCACACTAGAACATGTAGTGAGAACCTTACTGTCAAAGTATAAGGGATAACAACATAACGTAACAGTAGTATACTTCAGAAGTGATTAACATACACGTCCTACAGTTAAGTGTATCTGCTGCTTACTGTGATATTTGAATAAGCACTGATTACTTTAAGCATATCAAATAATGACTTTCTGATGGCTACAGGCAGCTGTGCATCATTAATGTTGGCACCAGAAGTTTTTGAGAAAAAATTAGTTTCTATACTAAATTGTAAATCTTGACTGAATATCATTAGGGCAATCAGTAAGTGATCTACCAGCTCTTTCTTCAGTCTTTTTGTGACATTACTTGTTCCTCACTGTATATAGATCACTTTCCTCAATACAGTACTAGAGGAATACTTTGCCCTAACACTTATTCTGTTACCAGAGCTGGACAAATCCTGACTGCATTGGTGAGCTGTCAGGGAAAGACTAATTTCAACTGGACAACAAGGAGGAAACTTACATGAATGGCTTCTGATGGGGAACTGGAGCTCTATTGTCACAGCCCTTACTGACTTGGAAGCAGAAAGTCAGTCTAGTATTAAATAATGGAAGGTGGCATAACTGGTGAAAATAGTAGTAGGGAAGCTTGACATTGTTAATTTAGGGGTAGGATTGGTTGGGAAGGATTCTTTTAATGGTTCATAAGAACCATTAAACAGAAATAGGGAAATAAGTAGGTAATTACAGTACAGTACTTCTGGTCTTCATATAACATTTATATTTCTTGCATAATTAATTTACTTAAATAATAAAGAGTAATTATTACATACCTGAACATATGCCGTGTGATTTGTTTCTACAAACACAGGTGGATTATCATTTGCATCACTCACTTCAATATTCACCATGACTGACCCTGACCTCTGAGGGATGCCTTGATCCAAAGCAATTACTTCAAGGTTATAAGAGGCAATGGACTCCCTGTCTAGGGGACCTGCCACCGACACCCAACCCGATAGCTGGTCAATACGGAATTGATGATTAGGATCTCCATTAGCAATGCCATAGGTAATTCTACCATTTGCCAGGCTGTCCAAATCAGTTGCTACCACCTGGATGAAACATATATGTATTTAGTAATAGTGTCCATTAATATTTAAACAACTGGTTCCTAACTAGGTGATCTTTTACAAGTATGTAAAACCACTTGAGACCGTATATATATGCAATACATTAATTACTGCCTTAATTACTGGCTTAAGTTTGCCCGAAATGCTCTGCATACCAAGGGCTTTCTGCATGCACACCTAGATGTCACCCATCTCTGTACAAACACTATATCATCATCTTTCTTTCAACAAACCAGCTGTATCCCACCAAGGCAGGGTGGCCCAAAAGGTAAAATGAAAGTTTCTCCTTTTAAATTTAGTAATGTATACAGGAGAGGGGGTTACTAGCCCCTTGCTCCCAGCATTTTAGTTGCCTAAACATTGTATCATATTGAAATAAAGAATCTTTAAACTTTAATCATTTATCTTTAACTTAAGAATATTCAAGCAAATGTCTATAACTATTTAATGTACCACTCTGATGTTAATTAACTCTAGAATGTATAATATGATAAATCTTACATTCTGATATCTCTATAAAAAAAATTAAATAATTAAAAATATACTGCATCATAAACTAGTGCAGGCTTTACATCATAACATATGTCAAACTGAAGTAAAATAGACTTTAGCAATCATTCTCAAACGTTTTTTCATTACACATCTCCTATTTCCCACCAAAGCAAAATCTTCTTCTTTCAGCAAACTGGCCGTATCCCCCCCCCCCCAAAAAAAAATGAAAGTTTCTTGTTTTAACTAATAATGTTACAGGAGAAGGGGTTACTAGCCCCCTTGCTCCTGGCATTTTAGTCGCCTCTTATGACACGCATGGCTTATGGAGGAAGAATTCTGTTCCACTTCCCCATGGAGAAATAAATAATACATTCAGCAATGCTACCCCCTTGCTGGTTTTCGAACAGATCACAGATATCCTAGTTCAGTAATGAACAACAGCACATATCCCAGAGACAACTCATTTCCACTTGATTCAAATTACAATTTTCATGTGTGACTGCTGTGTGTTTAAGTCCTGAATTTCACTGTCTCTTTCCAACCCTTCTCCAAACATGCTTGCACCTTCCATCTATACCAAGCTTCAATATTCCTTCATGGGGGTTGTACATAGTTATAGTGATGACAAAAAAATTACCAAATGATGTAGAAAATTTTCAAGGAGTATCAGAGTTATTTAATTTCAGTATCTCAAAAAAAAAATTAATAAAGACTGCATTTATTTTTAAACTGACATTTCAAATTTAAAAAAAAAAGAAAAAAAAAAAAGGGCTGACCTAGTTTTGCCTTATAATTAGTTAGGCTCACAGAAGCTAGGATTCATCCCATCTCCTCAAAGGTGCATAGTCCCAGCTACTCATCCAAGGACCCAAATCTTCCCTTCAAGG
This sequence comes from Cherax quadricarinatus, assembly GCF_038502225.1. Classification (NCBI taxonomy): domain Eukaryota; kingdom Metazoa; phylum Arthropoda; class Malacostraca; order Decapoda; family Parastacidae; genus Cherax; species Cherax quadricarinatus. Next base: position 29,090,606 of record NC_091292.1, on the reverse strand, counting down.
AACTGCTGTGTGACAGTTTCATGTATCTTGACCCTGTCCTGGAGCTCATTTTTGAGGGTATTCTGCTTTAGCATTGCACTGCCCTTGCTGCCCAACTTCAGGCCAGGCTTCTTTACTGGCTACCTAGTCAACCGTTTCAGCCCCACTGATCAGGAATTTACAGGAGATAGTGATTCTTCTTGAAAACTTCTGTCTTCATTCTGACAATGTTTGATTTCTGTTGGAAATACGTTGATAAGCCTTGGGCCATAGATGATGTACTCATGACACCTGGTTTTCGCTGGATTTATTGTACGGTACATTTTCTTTCATATCTCTTGCTCCAGTAAATCATTATCGCATATCTAAAATATGTATATTACCAGGTATTTCTCTTCTCCATCCCAAAGAGAACAATTCAAGCACTTTGAGCATTCCCAGTAGTTCAGATGTTTTACTGTTTCTATGTGGACCTTTGTACATTTTCCAGATCTACAATCACTTCTGCCTTGAAATTCACTGTGAGCATAGATGTAGCCCCCCCAAATTATTTCCCAAACCAGGGATCAGAGGCACATCTGACATTTACAAGACATTCATTAATGCAGCAGCTTGTTCTTAGGAGTCACAAGGCACTTATTATATTACAAATGGTATACAATACCAACAAATTCATGGGTAAGACACATGTGCAACACAAGGTATCTTTACTGATATATTTTGCCTGCACTGAAATCTTCATAAGTCAAAGATGGACACAAATTACAATCCTGGAGACAGTAGATAAAGCGGAAAGGTAGTTTCAGGAAATCAGTTCCTCATCTCTGTATTTTACTGATGACAACCTCAGTGCAGGCAAAAATGTTTTTCCAAAAAATATGCCCAGTGTTGCATATGTCTTGCTCATTGTCACTAGGCACTGTCAGGTTTGTATTAGAAGCAACCATACACTAGCAGTAAATAAACTTACAAAGGTTAATTTTACATTAAGACCAGTATCATATTGAGATGTTAGAGGGAAGAGGCAAGTCTCTAAAAGAATATATAGTGGGTGCTTTCTTAACCAGCCAACAATTATATGGACATCATTGTCTAGCAACCAACCTGAAAACAAATGGATAAGAGAATGGCCACAGCTGACAACCAGCATCTGACAGGGGGGCAAGATTTTTATTCCTCCTACTTCAACTAATCAAACAGTTGCACAGAGAATTAAAATCTAACTCTTGCAATTGTTCTACCTTTTCTTCTAGTTCAATAGATTATGAAAATTTGGATGATTTATTTTAGAGCAGTATAATTTTTATCCTGAAACAACAGACAAAAGAATCAATCCGATTTCCCAAAATAATCATAATAAAAAATCCATGTTTCTTGAAACTGTACCAAACAAATATAAGTCCATCATGCCTACAAGTACTAAATTTTAATACATTTGGTAATGATAGCATTGGCCTAATTTTGTAGAGACTGATACAGGTCGGCCATCACTAATCCGGCAATCGGTTATCCGGTTCTATCAATAATCCGACACTAATTTTAGCTAGCATAATTTAAAATTTCATCATTATACTGACTCAAATTTCATTATTATTCTGACTCAAAAAATTGTTCAGATGGTTGTAAATCCACAGCAGAAAGCCAGTGGAGGAGAAAGCAGTAATGAAAATCAGGAAGATGTAGCAGAAAGTCTCTCTACTGATAGAATAATTAAGTGCATTCTAACGTAACTATGCAATCTAGCACACTACAGGTCCCAATGATGCAGATTAGTGATGGCTGACATGCACTAGTTTTCTTTCCCTTATAACGCACTGTACACTTGCTAGTGTTGTTCCTAGACACACTTTTAATATTAATGCATAAAAATCTGACCCACAAACCATGAAAATTTTACTTAATATTGATTCTAAATAATTACATGGCACAATGCACCTAACTTAAATACACAATTATAAAAATCTACATTTATTAATAAAATTTTACATAATAAATAAAACTAAAAGGCCTAACAAAAAATCTTATGTATTATGGCTCGTGTAACAAACTGACCTTACTCAAGTCTCAAACTGTGTTGAATTTTAAGTAAAATGTTAACTGATATTTGTGATACTTCTACAATCCTGATGGGACTTAATTAAGGCTTCCAAGTTCTCAAGCTTGCAATATCCAATGACTCGGTGGTAACTTCTGCATCTAATGGTCATGTAGTGCAGGGGGATATCACACACAGTCCCTCATAAACAATTAAACTTAAATATACACAGAGTTACTTTAATACACTATTACTGCACCATATTTTGTTTAATTTAATGAAACAATACAATACTGCCCTTAAAACAAAAATTTAATAGAGACTCTCGCTCAGACTTAAATTACTCATGATTGGCAACATCTTGAGATGACTTTCTGGATGACCAACCATAATTCCAATGTGAATAATGTTGTTACAAGTAGCAGATATGTGTAATTTGATGTACTGTAGACTCAGGAAACCTATTATATTTCTTAACCCTTTCAGGGTCCGTGCCGTAGTTCTACAGCTTTGAGTTGAGGGTCCAAACCGTAGATCTATGCCATGAGCTCAGCTCACTCTGATAAGTTGTGAGTGGTAAATTTGGGCCTAGATATGAGAGAATACATCTATGTGGTATGTGTGCATCACATAAAACAAATCCTGCAGCACACAGAGCATAATGAGAGAAAAAAATTGAGGCTGTAATTTTCGATTAAAACAGCAACTTTACAGTGTTTTTTCATATTTTTTTATAGTTGTATTTGCAATTTCTTGGGCTCACTTGATAGAATGAAAGATATATTACAGAAATAGAGATAATTTTGATTAGTTTTAGTACTAGAAATGAATTGAAACTGAGCTGAAAGTGGAGGAAATGTTAAATTTTTGCCGATGTTCATGAGTAAACAAATGACCTCACACATCTAATACACACCAGCTGGTGGATCTAATATACATTCACAAATATGGTGATATTATTTATACAATTATTACAATAACGCATAACAGTAAATCTTCTATTTTTTGGTTTGAATAAAAATTCATTATATGAATAGAAAATCAAAATGGAATTCAATTGTAAAGCTTCAAAACATAACTAATGAACAGAGAAAATGTTAGTTTAGTGCCAGGAATGCCTGCACTGTTTATTCTGGACCCCATTTTGAAATTGGAATATTTTTACTTTGTGTTAAATTGGCCAAATTACCAATTTCCGATCGCTTTTTGTAGTTGAAACAGTTGACTTGGCGATTTCTTGTGCTCAATTGATAGAATAGAAGTAATACTAGTGAAATAGCTAAGAATTTGGTCGACTGGAATAATGTAATTGGCCTAAAATGGGAGTCAAAGTCGGCAAAATCGCCGATGCTTAAATATCGCTGACACATCAAAATTTACAAGAGTATAATTTCGTCAATTTTTCATCAAATTTCGTACTTTTTGTTTTATTACCTTCAGAAAAAGATTTTCTATCATTTCATAAGAAAAAATAACAAAAATTTTTTTTCGAAAATTCTTGGACCCTGAAATTTGGCCTCTGGACCCTGAAAGGGTGAAATGTGACAGTCTAATACAGCCTCTCCTCACTTAGTGATTTACTCGTTTACCAACGACTCGGACTTATGACAGGCTCTCTAACCAGTATGCTTACCTAAATAATGTATATTAGAGATGATTTCCTCTATTCTGTTTATTACAATATATAGTACACTACTGTATAAACATTTAAAAATATACTAAAAATTTTATAAATGGTGCAAAGGTGACATTCAAACAATATCAAAGATGGCTGACACAAACCCACTACCATTATAGTATGCTCCTTGCTTAGCAACGAATTCGTTTGCCGACATGGTTTTAAGAACAGAACTCCATCGTTAAGTAAGGAGAGGCTGTACTTAATTAAACTATGATATTTTAAGTACTTGAGGTATTTTCTTGCAATGGTATGAAATTGTCCCATTGGTACAGTCCACTTTCCACAAATAACCCACTTAGAAAAGCAAACCTGAGGCAACAGTTTCCATCCATACTGGATCATTATCAAACCATAATTATCTAGGACAGGCCAAAAAGTTAGTTTTCTCTTGCAAATGTAGGTTATTTGTGAAGTGTTCCAGCCACAGTATTGTGACTTTTATTCTTCATCATTTATTCAATAGTTCTTCCATGGGGGTGCCTTCATGCCAGAAGAAAGCTCCTGATGTGAGGGATGAGAGGAACTCTCCCCTTGCATCAAACCTGTTTACCTTAGTACCCAGGTGCTGTATGACTCCTACAGGTTTAACACTTTTTCTACTGATCTGATAATAATGATAATTTATATGGGAATGTAAACCTGCAAAAGAGTGATGGCTTTACCTGTATCAATCTCTCTCCAATGATTGCAGCTTCATTAACAATCACAGAGTAGGAATTCTGCAGAAAAATTGGCTCATTATCATTGATATCGGTAACAGTGACATTGATGGTTGCATGATTAGAGAGAGGCGGCTCACCCCCATCCGTTGCCTGAACTGTCAGCTGGTAGGAGTGTGCTCTTTCATAGTCCAGTGGGTCCAGTATAGACACTACACCTGTAAGAAAACATACAATATACAATTTTCTAATTTGAAAAAAGTTAGAGACAGTTAAATAATTACTAAATTAAAAATTAACAGATCAACTGAGTACAGTAAACCCTAAATGCAACAGACCTTGATATAATGGATATTTGAAATAATGAACAAAATCAATTTAGTAAATTGTACTTTTGACTCATTCTCAAAGTTCACTGAAGTACTTTTGTCAACTGTGCAATCAGCAGGGTCCCACTTATACGGCAGGTTAGGCTCCAGGCTACCACTGGAAAGCGGACATTGCCAGAAAGCAGAATGCCATTTTTTCCACTTTATAAATGCATATAAATGCCAGATAACAAATTTACACTAACATATATTAAGTTAGCAACAATACTAGGCATTAAAAACAATAAAAAGTAAAATACACATACAGTACACTCATTACTTACCTTAAAATATTTGCTGTCTTAATGTAGGGCGAGAGATGAATAGTATTTATTTGTAGGAAGTCAGGTGTGGGAGGTAATGGTAGCCAGCCAGGCCACCCCACCCACACGTAATATACTACGTACATTTAAAGTGCCCTAGAGCGATAAAATGCATATACAGTACACTTATTACTTACCTTAAAATATTTGTAGTCTTAATGTAGAGTGAGAGGTGAGTAAACGAGGAAAAACAAATAAACAAGAGAGAACAAGTAAATGAGAGAGAAACATGTAGTATGTAAACAACCAGACAAACGTCTGGTTTTGGTTCATACACGTTCATCTATTCTACACATAACATCTCATATTTATTCAACTGTGGGATGTATTTATCGTGCTGATATGTTACGTAGCGTGTTTATTGTATAATTTTGAAAAAATATCATGGAATAATGAAAATGTTTATATTAATGTAATATATTACATTTAACCCTTTCAGGTTCCAGAGACCAAATTTCAAAGTGTGCACCAGGGTCCAAGAATTTTCAAAAAATAATTTTGTTATTTTTTCTTATGAAATGGTCGAGAATCTTTTTCTGAAGGTAATAAAACAAAAAGTACGAAATTTGATGGAAAATTTACGAAATTATGCTCTCGCAAATTTTGATGTGTCGGCTATATTTACACATCGGCGATTTTGCTGACTTTGACTCCCATTTGAGGGCAATTACAGTATTCCAGTCAACCAAATTCTTAGCTATTTCACTAGTATTACTTCTAATCTATCGATTGAACACAAGAAATCGCCAAGTCAACTGTATCAACTACAAAATAGTGACCAGAAATTGGTAATTTGGCCAATTTAATGCAAAGTTCAAAATATTCCAATTTCAAAATAGGGTCCAGGATAAACAATGCAGGCATTCCTGGCACTAAACTAACATTTCCTCTGTTCATTAGTTACGTTTTCAGGCTTTACAAATGAGTTCCATTTTGATTTTTTATTCACATAATAAATTTTTATTCAAACCAAAAAAATAGAAGATTTACTGTTATGCAATACTGTAATAATTGTATAAATAATATCACCACATTTTTGAATGTATATCAGACCCACCAGCTGTCATGTATTAGACTTGTGAAGTCATTTGTTTACTCTTGAACATCGGCAAAAATTTAACATTTCTGCTACTTTGAGCTCAGTTTCAAGCTGTTTCCAGTACTTAAACCAATCAAAATCATCTCTATTTCTGTAGCATATCTTCCATTCTATCAAATGAGACCAAGAAATTGTAAATACAACTATAGAAAACATACAAAAAGCACTGCAAAGTCACTGTTTTAATCGAAAATTACGGTCTCAGTTTTTTTTCTCTCATTATGTACTGTGCGCTGCAGGATTTGTTTTATGTGGTACACACATACCACATAGATATATTCTCTCATATCTAGGCCCAGATTTACTGCTCACAGCTTATCAGAGTGAGCTGAGCTCATGGCGTAAATCTACGGTTTGGACTCTGAATGTAAAGCCGTAGATCTTCGGCACGGACCCTGAAAGGGTTAATGCGCTTCAGAGTGACTGTTATTGCATATTATTATTATTATCATTACAGCCTCTCTTCACTTAACGATGGAGTTCCGTTCCTAAGATTGCCTTGGTAAACAAATTCGTCACTAAACAAGGAGCATCCAGTGGACCCTCGCCTAACGAACGCATTGCATAACGTTAAATCTACCTAACGAAGTGTTTGAGTGTAAAAATTTTGCTCCGCCTAACAAAAAACTTGCCCAAAGTGATTCGTCCAGGACCTGTCCACACTGCCCCATGGGTGCTAGTGTTTACAAGCCAGCCAGTGCAGTCGCATCTAGCATACATACATGTGGTACATTTTGCATTATCCCAGTGTTTTTAGTGCTTGTAACTGCAAAATAAGTCACCATGGGCCCCAAGAAAGCTTCTAGTGCCAACCCTGTGGTAAAAAGGGCGAGAATTAGTATGGAATTGAAAAAAGAGATTAAGGAAATGTGTGCAAAGTGGGTTGAACTGCAAACCTTTATGGATGAAAATCACCCTAACACAGCTATTGCAAGCTGTGCTGGTGACCATTACAATGACAATGCTGTGGCCCATTTTAGGCAAATCTTAAGGGAATGTGAGGTACAGAGCTCTATGGACAGATCTGTTGTGCGACAGAGGTCCAGTGACTCTCAAGCTGGTCCTAGTGGCATTAAAAGAAGAAGGGAAGTAATTCCAGAAAAGGACTTGCTACCTCAAGTCCTTATGGAAGGGGATTCCTCTTCCAAACAAAAACAACTTCCCCCATCTCCCCTCCTCCCATCCCATCAATCATCACCAGATCTTCAATAAAGGTAAGTGTCGTGTATTCTTTATTTAGTAGAGTAGTAATTGTGCACGTCTTCTTCTTTTTTGGGTGTATAAAAGTGTATATTTCATGTGGAAATTTTTTTTCATACTCTGGGGTGTCAGGAACAGATTAATTTGATTTCCATTATTTCTTATGGGGAAAATTACTTCGGCTAACGATAATTTCGGCTAACGATGAGATCTCAGGAACGGATTAATATCGTTAGGTGAGGGTCCACTGTACTATAATGGCAGTGGGTTTGTGCCAACCATCTGGTGGAATGATGATGTAAAGAGAGTAGTAAGGGAGAAAAAGTTAGCATATGAGAAGTTTTTACAAAGTAGAAGTGATGCAAGGAGGGAAGAGTATATGGAGAAAAAGAGAGAGGTTAAGAGAGTGGTGAAGCAATGTAAAAAGAGAGCAAATGAGAGAGTGGGTGAGATGTTATCAACAAATTTTGTTGAAAATAAGAAAAAGTTTTGGAGTGAGATTAACAAGTTAAGGAAGCCTAGAGAGCAAATGGATTTGTCAGTTAAAAATAGGAGAGGAGAGTTATTAAATGGAGAGTTAGAGGTATTGGGAAGATGGAGGGAATATTTTGAGGAATTGTTAAATGTTGATGAAGATAGGGAAGCTGTGATTTCGTGTATAGGGCAAGGAGGAATAACATCTTGTAGGAGTGAGGAAGAGCCAGTTGTGAGTGTGGGGTGAGTTCGTGAGGCAGTAGGTAAAATGAAAGGGGGTAAGGCAGCTGGGATTGATGGGATAAAGATAGAAATGTTAAAAGCAGGTAGGGATATAGTTTTGGAGTGGTTGGTGCAATTATTTAATAAATGTATGGAAGAGGGTAAGGTACCTAGGGATTGGCAGAGAGCATGCATAGTTCCTTTGTATAAAGGCAAAGGGGACAAAAGAGAGTAAGCCATGTGTGTCGTATGAGGCGACTAAAGTGCCGGGAGCAATGGGCTAGTAACCCCTTCTCCTGTAGACATTTACTAAAAAAGAGAAGAAGAAAAACTTTATAAAACTGGGATGCTTAAATGTGCGTGGATGTAGTGCGGATGACAAGAAACAGATGATTGCTGATGTTATGAATGAAAAGAAGTTGGATGTCCTGGCCCTAAGCAAAACAAAGCTGAAGGGGGCAGGGGAGTTTCGGTGGGGGGAAATAAATGGGATTAAATCTGGAGTATCTGAGAGAGTTAGAGCAAAGGAAGGGGTAGCAGTAATGTTGAATGATCAGTTATGGAAGGAGAAAAGAGAATATGAATGTGTAAATTCAAGAATTATGTGGATTAAAGTAAAGGTTGGATGCGAGAAGTGGGTCATAATAAGCGTGTATGCACCTGGAGAAGAGAGGAATGCAGAGGAGAGAGATTTTGGGAGATGTTAAGTGAATGTATAGGAGCCTTTGAACCAAGTGAGAGAGTAATTGTGGTAGGGGACCTGAATGCTAAAGTAGGAGAAACTTTTAGAGAGGGTGTGGTAGGTAAGTTTGGGGTGCCAGGTGTAAATGATAATGGGAGCCCTTTGATTGAACTTTGTATAGAAAGGGGTTTAGTTATAGGTAATACATATTTTAAGAAAAAGAGGATAAATAAGTATACAAGATATGATGTAGGGCGAAATGACAGTAGTTTGTTGGATTATGTATTGGTAGATAAAAGACTGTTGAGTAGACTTCAGGATGTACATGTTTATAGAGGGGCCACAGATATATCAGATCACTTTCTAGTTGTAGCTACACTGAGAGTAAAAGGAAGATGGGATACAAGGAGAATAGAAGCATCAGGGAAGAGAGAGGTGAAGGTTTATAAACCAAAAGAGGAGGCAGTTAGGGTAAGATATAAACAGCTATTGGAGGATAGATGGGCTAATGAGAGCATAGGCAATGGGGTCGAAGAGGTATGGGGTAGGTTTAAAAATGTAGTGTTAGAGTGTTCAGCAGAAGTTTGTGGTTACAGGAAAGTGGGTGCGGGAGAGAAGAGGAGCGATTGGTGGAATGATGATGTGAAGAGAGTAGTAAGGGAGAAAAAGTTAGCATATGAGAAGTTTTTACAAAGTAGAAGTGATGCAAGGAGGGAAGAGTATATGGAGAAAAAGAGAGAGGTTAAGAGAGTGGTGAAGCAATGTAAAAAGAGAGCAAATGAGAGAGTGGGTGAGATGTTATCAACAAATTTTGTTGAAAATAAGAAAAAGTTTTGGAGTGAGATTAACAAGTTAAGAAAGCCTAGAGAACAAATGGATTTGTCAGTTAAAAATAGGAGAGGAGAGTTATTAAATGGAGAGTTAGAGGTATTGGGAAGATGGAGGGAATATTTTAAGGAATTGTTAAATGTTGATGAAGATAGGGAAGCTGTGATTTCATGTATAGGGCAAGGAGGAACAACATCTTGTAGGAGTGAGGAAGAGCCAGTTGTGAGTGTGGGGGAAGTTCGTGAGGCAGTAGGTAAAATGAAAGGGGGTAAGGCAGCCGGGATTGATGGGATAAAGATAGAAATGTTAAAAGCAGGTGGGGATATAGTTTTGGAATTGTTGGTGCAATTATTTAATAAATGTATGGAAGAGGGTAAGGTACCTAGGGATTGGCAGAGAGCATGCATAGTTCCTTTGTATAAAGGCAAAGGGGATAAAAGAGAGTGCAAAAATTATAGGGGGATAAGTCTGTTGAGTATACCTGGCAAAGTGTATGGTAGAGTTATTATTGAAAGAATTAAGAGTAAGATGGAGAATAGGATAGCAGATGAACAAGGAGGCTTTAGGAAAAGTAGGGGGTGTGTGGACCTGGTGTTTACAGTTAAACATATAAGTGAACAGTATTTAGATAAGGCTAAAGAGGTCTTTGTGGCATTTATGGATTTGGAAAAGGCATATGACAGGGTGGATAGAGGGGCAATGTGGCAGATGTTGCAGGTGTATGGTGTAGGAGGTAGGTTACTGAAAGCAGTGAAGAGTTTTTACGAGGATAGTGAGGCTCAAGTTAGAGTATGTAGGAAAGAGGGAAATTATTTCCCAGTAAAAGTAGGCCTTAGACAAGGATGTGTGATGTCACCATGGTTGTTTAATATATTTATAGATGGGGTTGTAAGAGAAGTAAATGCGAGGGTCTTGGCAAGAGGTGTGGAGTTAAAAGATAAAGAATCACACATAAAGTGGGAGTTGTCACAGTTGCTCTTTGCTGATGACACTGTGCTCTTGGGAGATTCTGAAGAGAAGTTGCAGAGATTGGTGGATGAATTTGGTAGGGTGTGCAAAAGAAGAAAATTGAAAGTGAATACAGGAAAGAGTAAGGTTATGAGAATAACAAAAAGATTAGGTGATGAAAGATTGGATATCAGATTGGAGGGAGAGAGTATGGAGGAGGTGAATGTATTCAGATATTTGGGAGTGGACGTGTCAGCGGATGGGTCTATGAAAGATGAGGTGAATCATAGAATTGATGAGGGGAAAAGGGTGAGTGGTGCACTTAGGAGTCTGTGGAGACAAAGAACTTTGTCCTTGGAGGCAAAGAGGGGAATGTATGAGAGTATAGTTTTACCAACGCTCTTATATGGGTGTGAAGCATGTGTGATGAATGTTGCAGCGAGGAGAAGGCTGGAGGCAGTGGAGATGTCATGTCTGCGAGCAATGTGTGGTGTGAATATAATGCAGAGAATTCGTAGTTTGGAAGTTAGGAGGAGGTGCGGGATTACCAAAACTGTTGTCCAGAGGGCTGAGGAAGGGTTGTTGAGGTGGTTCGGACATGTAGAGAGAATGGAGCGAAACAGAGTGACTTCAAGAATGTATCAGCCTGTAGTGGAAGGAAGGCGGGGTAGGGGTCGGCCTAGGAAAGGTTGGAGGGAGGGGGTAAAGGAGGTTTTGTGTGCGAGGGGCTTGGACTTCCAGCAGGCATGCATGAGCGTGTTTGATAGGAGTGAATGGAGACAAATGGTTTTTAATACTTGACGTGCTGTTGGAGTGTGAGCAAAGTAACATTTATGAAGGGGTTCAGGGAAACCGGCAGGCCGGACTTGAGTCCTGGAGATGGGAAGTACAGTGCCTGCACTCTGAAGGAGGGGTGTAAATGTTGCAGTTTAAAAACTTAGTGTAAAGCACCCTTCTGGCAAGACGGTGATGGAGTGAATGATGGTGAAAGTTTTTCTTTTTCGGGCCACCCTGCATTGGTGGGAATTGGCCAGTGTGATAATAAAAAAAAAAATATATCTTTGATATTACTTTAATGTCACCTTTGCACCATTTGTAACATTTTAGTATATTTTTAAATGTTTATACAGTAGTGTGCTATATATTGTAATAAACAGAATAGAGGAAATCAGCTCTAATATACATTATTTAGATATGCATACTGGTCAGAGAGCCCGTCGTAAGTCCGAGGCATCGTAAACGAGTACATCGCTAAGTGAGAAGAAGCCGCATTAATATGGTGTTGTCAAGACTAATAAAACACTCTTAGTGATTTTAATGTGTACCTGCATGCCAGCACAGTGTGTAAGTTTATTTAGGTACAGGTACACATAAGTATAATTATCAGAGTACAGTGGACCCTCACGAATTCGTGGTTCTGAATTCATGGCTTCAGTAATTCACAGATTTTTCCTTAGAACCTAACTAATAATTGTTCACGGAAATTCCCGCAAATTCACAAAATTTTTTTTTGGCTTTTTTGTGGCAATATCTATTTTTTTATGTGTTTTAATGCTAAATATTAAGAAAAAATACAATTTAATAATTTTGTAACATAAATATTGATGTAAATTCAGCAAAATTTTCACATAAAATATAATACTAATTCATTATCATCATCTTCAATCGGTATCATTCATTATCGGTGAGTACCTGTACATTTAACTTTACTTTTACTAAATTAAATTATTACCGTATAGTATTTACCCTATGTATAGCAAAGAAAACGGGGTTGCATGAATTACAGTACACCAAAGAAAACAGGCTTACATGAATTACAGTACATATGGGGGTGACATCAGTATTTTACATTCTAGCACTGTGGGAGACATAGCAGTACAGTATTGTACTATATGGGTTTATCTTTACATATTATTTTTTTAAGGGTGATGTATTAAGCTGAGTTTGAAATTAAAGTGTTTGGGGGCATATTTAGGGTTTAAACTATAAAAACAGGCATCTATAGGCATTTTTTTTACAGCGTCCAAAATTCGCGGTTTTTCCAAATTCGCAGGTGGTCTTAGAATGCAACCCCTGTGAATTTGGGGGAACTATTGTATATATAAAACATGAAATAACTTTAAAACACTTGAAATTTTGGTTTCCAGATAAAATGGAGAGACGCGGTGCCCAGGGACCTCACAGAGAATGTAAACAAACCGGGTGAGGCGTGGTGACCATATTAGAAAGTCACATGGGGGGAGCTGCATAGCGAGTTCTGGTCATAATTTGAAATGTCTGTTTTAGCAGAACTCTGTAAGGTGAAATGCCGTAAAGTGGGGCCCTACTGTACTATGCTAGGTACAAAGTAGGTTACTTAGATGGTTTTCTCTTTTCTGGTTTTTAACAGTGAACCCTCTAATTAACCCTTAAATTGTCCAAACGTAGATCTACATTTACCTGTGTAGCACTCCGAATGAATTATGCCTGAAAATCAGGGTACCAATGTAGTCACAATCACACCAACAGGTGAACATTTTCACCTGCCTTGGTCATTTACTATTGTCTAGAAATAGAGTGGACCCTCGCCTAACGTTGGCATCACATAACATTAAATCCATCTAGCGATACATTTTATCGCTAAAATTTTGCCTCGCCTAGCGCTAAAAAACTCGCTCAACAGGATTTGTCCGAGACGCATCCATGTGCGGCCTGAGCCAGCCTCGCTTGTTCCGCCGGTGGCATTGTTTACAAGCCAGCCTCCGCGGTCACATCCAAGCATACAATCGGAACATTTCATGTTATTTCAGCGTTTTTAGTGATTTCACCTGCAAAATAAGTGACCATGGGCCCCAAGAAAGCTTCTAGTGCCAACCCTACAGGAATAAGGGTGAGAATTACTATGGATATGAAGAAAGAGATCATTGCTAAGTATGAAAGTGGAGTGCGTGTCTCCGAGCTGGCCAGGTTGTACACAAAACCACAATCAACCATCGCTACTATTGTGGCCAAGAAAACGACAATCAAGGAAGCTGTTCTTGCCAAAGGTGCAACTTTGTTTTCGAAACAGAGATCGCAAGTGATAGAAGATGTTGAGAGACTGTTATTGGTGTGGATAAACGAAAAACAGATAGCAGGAGATAGCATCTCTCAAGCGATCATAAGTGAAAAGGCTAGGAAGTTGCATGAGGATTTAATTAGAAAAATGCCTGCAACTAGTGATGATGTGAGTGAATTTAAGGCCAGCAAAGGTTGGTTTGAGAGATTTAAGAATCATAGTGGCATACATAGTGTGATAAGGCATGGTGAGGCTGCCAGTTTGGACCACAAAGCGCTGAAAAATATGTGCATGAATTCAAGGAGTACATAGACAGTGAAGGACTGAAACCTGAACAAGTGTTTAATTGTGACGAAACAGGCCTGTTTTGGAAGAAAATGCCAAGCAGGACCTACATTACTAAGGAGGAAAAGGCACTCCCAGGACATAAGCCTATGAAAGACAGGCTTACTCGGTTAATGTGTGCCAATGCTAGTGGTGATTGCAAAGTAAAGCCTTTATTGGTGTATCACTCTGAAACTCCCAGAGCGTTCAGGCAAAAGAATATCCTCAAGGCTAATTTGTGTGTGCTGTGAAGGGCAAACAGTAAGGCATGGGTCACTAGGGACTTTTTCTATGACTGGTTACACCATGCATTTGCCCCCACTGTGAAAAATTACCTAATTGAAAAGAAATTAGACCTTAAGTGCCTCCTGGTGTTAGACAATGCCCCTGGTCATCCTACAGACTTGGCAGAGCAACTTTGTGGTGACATGACCTTCATTAAGGTGAAGTTTTTGCCTCCTAATACCACTCCTCTCCTGCAGCCCATGGACCAGCAGGTCATTGCAAACTTCAAAAAACTGTACACAAAAGCTCTGTTTGAAAGGTGCTTTGTAGTGACCTCAGAAACTCATTTGACTCTAAGAGAGTTTTGGAGAGATCACTTTAATATCCTCAATTGTGTAAACCTTATTGGTAAGGCTTGGGAGGGAGTGACTAAGAGGGCCTTGAACTCTGCTTGGAAGAAACTGTGGCCAGAATGTGTAGACAAAAGGGATTTTGAAGGATTTGAGGCTAACCCTGAGAAGCGTATGCCAGTTGAGGTATCAATTGTGGCATTGGGGAAGTCCTTGGGGTTGGAGGTTAGTGGGGAGGATGTGGAAGAGTTGGTGGAGGAGGACAATGAAGAACTAACCACTGATGAGCTGCTAGATCATCTTCAACAGCAAGAGGCCACACCTGAGAAAACTGCTTCGGAGGAGGGGAGAGAGAAATTGAAGAAATTGCCTACTTCAAAGATTAAGGAAATATGTGCAATGTGGCTTAAAGTGCAAACCTTTATGGATGAAAATCACCCTCAGACAGCTATTGCAAGCCATGCTGGTGACTATTACACTGACAATGTTGTGAAACACTTTAGGAAAGTCATAAAGGAACGAGAGGTACAGACTTCTATGGACAGATATGTTGTGCGACAGAAGTCCAGTGACTCTGAAGCTGGTCCTAGTGGCGTTAAAAGAAGAAGGGAAGTAACCCCGGAAAAGGACTTGACACCTCAAGTCCTAATGGAAGGGGATTCCCCTTCTAAACACTAAGGCCATCAACACTCTCCCCTCCTCCCATCCCATCAATCATCACCAGATCTTCAATAAAGGTAAGTGTCATGTAACTGTGCATGTCTTCTTCAGTTTGTGTGTATTAAAATTAATATTTCATGTGGTAAAAAAAATTTTTTTTTCATACTTTTGGGTGTCTTGCACGGATTAATTTGATTTCCATTATTCCTTATGGGGAAAATTAATTCGCCTAACGATAATTTTGCCTAACATTGAGCTCTCAGGAACGGATTAATAGCGTTACGCGAGGGTCCACTGTATATACAAAGTATTTATAGCTCTCAACAATGTTTTAGACATGCTGGAGTACAATCTAACCTCTACTTACAAGTTTAATCCATTCCGTAACCTTGCTCACATCTGGATTTGCTCGTTTGCAGTCAATTTTCCTTATTTAACCCTTTCAGGGTCCAGAGGCCAAATTTCAAAGTGCACAAAAATGTCCAAGAATTTTCAAAAAATAATTTTATTTTTTTCTTATGAAATGGTAGAGAATCTTTTTCTGAAGGTAATAAAACAAAAAGTATGAAATTTGATGGAAAATTCATGAAATTATGCTCTCACAAATTTTGATGTGACAGCAATATTTATGCATCAGCGATTTTGCCGACTTTGACTCCCTTATTCCAGTCGACCAAATTCTTAGCTATTTCACTAGTATCACTTCTATTCTATCGACTGAGCACAAGAAATCGCCAAGTCAACTGTTTCAACTACAAAATAAAGTGACTGGAAATTGGTAATTTGGCCAATTTAGTGCAAAGTTCAAAATATTCCAATTTCAAAATAGGGTCCAGAATAAACAATGCAGGCATTCCTGGCACTAAACTAGCATTTCCTCTGTTCATTAGTTATGTTTTGAGGCTTTACAAATGAATTCCATTTTTATTTTTATTTCATATAATGAATTTTTATTCAAACCAAAAAATAGAAGATTTACTGTCATGTAATATTGTAATAATTGTATAAATAATATCAGCACATTTGTGAACGTATATTAGACCCACCAGCTGGTGTGTATTAGACATGTGAGGTCATTTATTTACTCTTAAACATTGGCAAAAATTTAACATTTCCGCTACTTTGAGCTAAGTTTCAAGCCATTTTCAGTACTAAAACCAATCAAAATCATCTCTGTTTTAGTACTATATCTTCCATTCTATCAAATGAGACCAAGAAATCGCAAATACAACTATAAAAAACATACGAAAAAACACTGCAAAAGTTCCTGTTTTAATCGAAAATTACGGTCTCAGTTTTTTTCTCTCATTATGCACTGTGTGCTGCAGGATTTGTTTTATGTGGTACACACATACCACATAGATGTATTCTCTCATATCTAGGCCCAAATTTAGCACTCACAGCTTATCAGAGTGAGCTGAGCTCATGGCGTAGATCTACGGTTTGGACCTTCAACATAAAGCCGTAGATCTATGGCACAGACCCTGAAAGGGTTAAATTAACTGAAATGGAATTAATCCATTCCAGTCGAATTCCAGGCATGACAAAATACTTAAATAATTCCCCTAATATCAACTCTACGACTTATTTATCTACCAAACTTCATCTAATATGACATAATAAACAATATTAATAACACATAAACATGATATATATATTAGAATGAATAAAATACATTTTTTTTTTTTCAACAAGTTGGCTGTCTCCCACCGAGGCAGGGTGACCCAAAAAAGAAAGAAAATCCCCAAAAAGAAAATGCTTTCATCATCATTCAACACTTTCACCACACTCACACATAATCACTGTTTTTGCAGAGGTGCTCAGAATACAACAGTTTAGAAGCATATACGTATAAAGATACACAACATATCCCTCCAAACTGCCAATATCCCAAACCCCTCCTTTAAAGTGCAGGCATTGTACTTCCCATTTCCAGGACTCAAGTCCGACTATATGAAAATAAATAATAAAATAATAAAATAATAAAATACATATCATTATGTATGTGGCTAGTGGTGGTGTTAACTTCTTGTCTTTCTTTCTTTGTTGGATTTATCAGGGCCACTGACAGTATAAGCCGTATCAAGACCGGTTTCTTTATGGCACGATAAAAAATTGTTGCCCAAGGCTGGGTGATGAGAGAAAAGGAACAAAAGTTCCTTTGTAAATAGAGATAGAAACCTGAAGTTTCCAAATAGATCCAGTGGACCCCTTTGCCAAGCCCCAGCAGAGAGGGACGCCCATACTCCCACCTGAGTTCAGTAACCGGCTTCCCACCAAAGACCATTAAAGAATTTTCTGCAGAACGGAAAAATAAAATAGAACTGGATAAAGTAAGCCGATGAACAGTTGCCCCTCCTGTAGAGTGCCCGGCGGGCAAAATAGATGAGGACAGGCGTCCCAGAGAGAATGGGGGAAATTTGTCACTGATACTTAGGCGAGAGAGACATCCACACCCGACGAAGGCTGGTGCACAAGTCCAGTGGTGATGGCAGTCATTGTTGTTGTTAGGGTTTATAGGGCCACCACAGCAGCCATGCTGTCTGCCACTGCTGCTTCATGATGTCTGCCACTGCTGTTTCATGTTGTCTGCCACTGCTACCTCATGATGTCTGCTCCCACTTTTGCTAGCGTGTTGAAGAGCTTTCCAATATGTGAAGGCTGAGAGACAGTGCCAATCGGACAGGTATTGGACGGTGACATCATTTGTTTACTCTTGATCATTGCCAAAGAATCAAACATTTCTGCTACTTTGAGCTCAATTTCAAGGTACTTTTCATCATGAAACCAATCTTCCATTCTATCAAATGAGACCAAAAAAGTGAGAATACAACCATAAAACCATACAAAAATATACCGCTAAGGGGAGGCTAATGGCCGAGAAGTGAACTGTTATTTATGGTCCGATTTCTTTCATTTTTGGTGTACGTTAAGAAGCACCTTTCAATCATACATTGCCCAAGTTTCAATAAGATAGTCCAACAAACAACTTAGATCGAATTCCTTAGATGAAGAGCCCCTCACCAGCATCAAGAAACCTCCCTTGAGGCCTGCTTGCATCTGGAAATTTCACTCGCATCTGGAAGCAAAAAATCGACCAAGCAACTGCTTGTATCTGGAAAAACTTGCACGTGAACGCACTTGTAAGTAGAGGTTCCACTGTATATATGAAACTCCTTGAGGCATGGTGGTAATACAAGTGTCAATAAACTGCTGACATTGCAGCAGTGGAGTGACACTTGATGATCGTGTATTGCTGCAGGGAACCCTGGCTTTATTTGTTTTCACTGTTACACACAAACATGCCTGTCTGTCTGTCTATCTGTCTAGCTCTGCTTGTCTGTTTTTCTGTCTGCCTGTGTGTGTGTCTTTCTCCGTCTGCTTTTCTCTGTGTCTCAGGGAGCGGCTCATAAACCTGTTGGTTTATGAGCCACTCCCTGAATTCTGAGCAAGTGAAAATGCATATTATTTGCATCATTATTATTATGCCTTGTATCTACAAGCACTGTATAGCACTTTGCCTGGAATTTTTGGGTTATCCTAGGTAATTTACACCATGTATAATAACTGTACTTATGTGGACCTGTGAGAGACAGAGATACAGATATAGACACAGTGATATAGACAGAGATATAGACAAAGATAGACAGAGACAGATACAGACAGATAGCCAAAGTCAGTCAGCCAGCTAGCCAGCCTGCCGAATATGTATGACATTCTGGCAGGATGACACTACCAGTGGTATCAGAAATGAAAGGATGTTGCACAAATGTTGCACATGGGTTATTATCGAGGTTTTTGATATTTTCTCGACCGCCTGTGGCCATATCCATCTCAAAGCCACTATATTCTGGGTCAACATCACTTTCCTCTTAAAAGGGGAATACTAATACGACATGACATCAGTGAATCCCTAGTGTTTGCCACACTATTTGCCCTAGCTGGTGCTCAATTGAACTGGTGCTCCCACAAGGTACTAAATGGTCCTAGATTTTTTTAATGCTGCACACACTGAGTGTTAAGACCTATTCTATACTGACTAGGCACCTCAGGCCAATCATGCCAATTTTGCAGGAATGAGAAATAAAATGTTGATCTATGTTCGGAGCGTTACTAACGTGAACAGTTTAAGGATTAATGAACTAATAGGAAAAGGGGGTAGACAATAATCCCAACTGTCCAAAATTTCTGAATTATGAAATTAATTTTACACAACTGTAATATAAATAGACAATAAAAGCAGACTTGGTCTGCTGATACAGTGGACCAGAGGAAAGAGGGAGGGAGAGGTGGGAGAAGGAAAAAGTTTAGGAGGAGTGGTGAGGGAGATCAACTGAAAGAATTGGTAAGTCATTATTAACCCTTTCAGGGTCCAAGGCCCAAATCTGGAGTCACGCACCAGTGTCCAAGAATTTTCAAAAAAAAAATTTGTTATTTTTTCTTATGAAATCGTAGAGAATCTTTTTGTGAAGGTAATAAAACAAAAAGTACGAACTTTGGTGGAAAATTGACGAAATTATGCTCTCGCGAATTTTGATGTGTCAGCGATATTTACGAATCGGCGATTTTGCCGACTTTGACTCCCATTTTAGGCCAATTACATTATTCCAGTCAAACAAATTCTTAGCTATTTCACTAGTATTACTTCTATTCTATCGATTGAGCACAAGAAATCGCCAAGTCAACTGTTTCAACTACAAAATAAAGTGATCGGAAATTGTTAATTTGGCCAATTTAACACAAAGTTCAAAATATTCCAATTTCAAAATAGGGTCCAGAATGAACAATGTAGGCATTCCTGGCACTAAACTAACATTTCCTCTGTTCATTAGTTATGTTTTGAGGCTTTACAAATAAATTCCATTTTGATTTTTTATTCACATAATGAATTTTTATTCACACCAAAAAATAGAAGATTTACTGTTATGCAATACTGTAATAATTGTATAAATATCATCACCATATTTGTGAATGTATATCAGACCCACCAGCTGATGTGTATTAGACGTGTGAGGTCGTTTGTTTACTCTTGAATATCGGCAAAAATTTAACATTTCTGCTACTTTGAGCTCAGTTTCAAGCCATTTCCAGTGCTAAAACCAATCAAAATCATCTCTATTTCTGTAATATGTCTTCCATTCTATCAAATGAGACCAAGAAATCGCAAATACAACTATAAAAAACATACGAAAAAACACTGCAAAGTTGCTGTTTTAATCGAAAAATCATGATTTCATTTTTTTTCTCTCATTATACACAGTGTGCTGCAGGATCTGTTTTATGTGGTGCACACATACCACATAGATGTATTCTCTCATATCTACGCCCAAATGTACCACTCACAGTTTATCAGAGTGAGCTGAGCTCATGGCGTAGATCTACGGTTTGGACCCTGAACGTAAAGCCGTAGATCTACGGGACGGACCCTGAAAGGGTTAATAAATTTTACTGAAAATAAGAAACAATTTTATGAAGTGATAAAGCCTGGGAAGCACATGGACTTCTTAGTTAAGAGTGGAAATGGTAAGATGGTGGATAAGAAGGTAGAGACATTTAGTGAGAAGAGATAAATTTCATCTGGTCTAAATGATAAAATGCTAACAAAGAATAACATGATGTATACTAACAAATGAGAGATTAAATATAATGTTTTTGAAGAACAAGGAACCTGCCTCCCTCCTTACCTATCTACTTCTCTACATCATTTCTACCTCTCTTCTCCTTATCTGATAAATATTTTACATGGAATATTAATATACTATAAATTTTTGCATAATTATTATTACAGCAATACAGGCAGCCCTTTCCTATGACCATCCAAATTGCGTTCCAAGTTTTTCCTGGTGAAATGACCACTAAAAAACAAAATTTTAATGTATGAAATTTATTCCCAGGAAGTGAACCTCTAATTATAACATTGTTTCATCAGCTGAATTTGTAATGGCCTGAATGCTGACGGTTCTTGCAGAACCAAGACCACATATGCTCTGTTACCCTCGACACTGTTACCTGAACACAGTGGTAGGGTTTGAGGTCTGTTGGATAAATGGTTTAGAAACCCAACAAGTTGATAAATAAGACACTTGTCCAAGACTTGGGAATCCTTATTCTGGAAACATTTCACCAGCCAGTGTCTTCTTTAGTTCAATGTAAAGAAACTGGAAGATGAGGAGGAGACTGAGGTAATCTGTCCCTAGGCTTAGGGGTAGGGAGGGGTGTCACTGAAAACCCAGCTTATGACATGGAACATTTTATACAATTGTGGAATGTAAAAAATAGATTTTTAATAGTTTTACTGTACTTGTGCTGTGATTTATGCAGCATGAGGGTAAACTGTTTAACACAATAGAAAGTTAGTACTTCTTTTCTTCTTTCAACACACCGGCTGTATCCCACCGAGGCAGGGTGGCCCAAAAGGAAAAACGAAAGATTCTCCTTTTACACTTAGTAATATATACAGGAGAAGGGTTACTAGCCCCTTGCTCCCAGCATTTTAGTCTCCTCTTACGACACGCATGGCTTATGGAGGAAGAATTCTGTTCCCCTTCCCCATGGAGATAAGAGGAAATAAACAAGAACAAGAATTAGAAAGAAAATAGAAGAAAACCCAGAGGGGTGTGTATATATATGCTTGTACATGTATGTGTAGTGTGACCTAAGTGTAAGTAGAAGTAGAAAGACTTACCTGTAATCTTGCATATTTATGAGACAGACAAAAGACACCAGCAATCCTACCATCATGTAAAACAATTACAGGCTTTCGTTTTACACTCACTTGGCAGGACGGTAGTACCTCCCTGGACGGCTGCTGTCTACCAACCTACTACCTACAATATGTGTGAATATATATATATATATATATATATAATATATATATATATATATACGTATATATATATATATATATATATATATATATATAAATAAATAAATAAATAAATATATATATATATATATATATATATATATATATATATATATTGGCAGTTTGGAGGGATATGTTGTGTATCTTTATACGTACATATATGCTTCTAAGCTGTTGTATTCTGAGCACCTCTGCAAAAACAGTGATTATGTGTGAGTGTTGTGAAAGTGTTGAATGATGATGAAAGCATTTTCTTTTTGGGGATTTTCTTTCTTTTTTTTGGGTCACTCTGCCTCGGTGGGAGATGGCCAACTTGTTGAAAAAAATATATATATATATATATATATATATATATATATATATATTTTTCAACAAGTCGGCCGTCTCCCACTGAGGCAGGGTGACCCAAAAAAGAAAGAAAATCCCCCAAAAAGACAATACTTTCATCATCATTCAACACTTTCACCACACTCACACATTATCACTGCTTTTGCAGAGGTGCTCGGAATACAACAGTTTAGAAGCATATACGTATAAAGATACACAACATATCCCTCCAAACTGCCAATATCCCAAACCCCTCCTTTAAAGTGCAGGCATTGTACTTCCCATTTCCAGGACTCAAGTCCGACTATATGAAAATAACCGGTTTCCCTGAATCCCTTCACTAAATATTACCCTGCTCACATTCCAACAGATCGTCAGGTCCCTAGTATCATTCGTCTCCATTCACTCCTATCTAACATGCTCATGCACGCTTGCTGGAAGTCCAAGCCCCTCGCCCGCAAAACCTCCTTTACCCCCTCTTTCCAACCCTTTCGAGGACGACCCCTACCCCTCCTTCCTTCCCCTATAGATTTATATGCTTTCCATGTCATTCTACTTTGATCCATTCTCTCTAAATGACCAAACCACCTCAACAACCCCTCTTCTGCCCTCTGACTAATACTTTTATTAACTCCACACCTTTTCCTAATTTCCACACTCCGAATTTTCTGCATAATATTTACACCACACATTGCCCTTAGACAGGACATCTCCACTGCCTCCAACCGTCTCCTCGCTGCTGCATTTACCACCCAAGCTTCACATCCATATAAGAGTGTTGGTACTACTATACTTTCATACATTCCCTTCTTTGCCTCCATAGATAACGTTTTTTGACTCCACATATACCTCAAAGCACCACTCACCTTTTTTCCCTCATCAATTCTATGATTAACCTCATCCTTCATAAATCCATCCGCCGACACGTCAACTCCCAAGTATCTGAAAACATTCACTTCTTCCATACTCCTCCTCCCCAATTTGATATCCAATTTTTCTTTATCTAAATCATTTGATACCCTCATCACCTTACTCTTTTCTATGTTCACTTTCAACTTTCTACCTTTACACACATTCTCAATCTCATCCACTAACCTTTGCAATTTTTCTTTAGAATCTCCCATAAGCACAGTATCATCAGCAAAAAGTAACTGTGTCAATTCCCATTTTGAATTTGATTCCCCATAATTTAATCCCACCCCTCTCCCGAACACCCTAGCATTTACTTCTTTTACAACCCCATCTATAAATATATTAAACAACCATGGTGACATTACACATCCCTGTCTAAGACCTACTTTTACCGGGAAGTAATCTCCCTCTCTTCTACACACCCTAACCTGAGCCCCACTATCCTCATAAAAGCTCTTTACAGCATTTAGTAACTTACCACCTATTCCATATACTTGCAACATCTGCCACATTGCTCCTCTATCCACTCTATCATATGCCTTTTTAAAATCCATAAATGCAATAAAAACTTCCCTACCTTTATCTAAATACTGTTCACATATATGCTTAAATGTAAACACTTGATCTACACATCCCCTACCCACTCTGAAGCCTCCCTGCTCATCCGCAATCCTACATTCTGTCTTACCTCTAATTCTTTCAATTATAACCCTACCGTATACTTTTCCTGGTATACTCAGTAAACTTATTCCTCTATAATTTTTACAATCTCTTTTGTCCCATTTCCCTTTATATAAAGGGACTATACATGCTCTCTGCCAATCCCTAGGTACCTTCCCCTCTTTCATACATTTACAGTGGACCCCCGCATACCGATGGCACCACATAACGATTAATCCGCATACCGCTTGCTTTAATCGCAAAAATTTTGCCTCGCATACCGCTTAAAAACCCGCTCACCGATTTTCGTCCGAGACGCGTCCAATGTGCACCCTCAGCCAGCCTCACATGTGCCGCCCGTGCCATTGTTTACCAGCCAGCCTCCGCGGTAACATCCAAGCATACAATCGGAATATTTCGTATTATTACAGTGTTTTCGGTGCTGTTTCTGGAAAATAAGTGACCATGGGCCCCAAGAAAGCTTCTAGTGCCAACCCTACACCAATAAGGGTGAGAATTCCAATAGAAATGAAGAAAGAGATCATTGATAAGTATGAAAGTGGAGTGCGTATCGCCGACCTGGTCAGGTTGTACAAGAAACCCCAATCAACCATCGCTACTATTGTGGGCACCAGAAAGGCAATCAAGGAAGCTGTTCTTGCCAAAGGTTTAACTGTGTTTTCGAAACAAAGATCGCAAGTGATGGAAGATGTTGAGAGACTCTTATTGGTGTGGATAAATGAAAAACAGCTAGCAGGAGATAGCATCTCTCAAGCGATCATAAGCGAAAAGGCTAGGAAGTTGCATCAGGATTTAATTAAAAAAATGCCTGCAACTAGTGCTGATGTGAGTGAATTTAAGGCCAGCAAAGGTTGGTTTGAGAGATTTAAGAAGCGTAGTGGCATACATAGTGTGATAAGGCATGGTGAGGCTGCCAGTTCGGACCACAAAGCGGCTGAAAAATATGTGCATGAATTCAAGGAGTACATAGAGACTGAAGGACTGAAACCTGAACAAGTGTTTAATTGTGATGAAACAGGCCTGTTTTGGAAGAAAATGCCAAGCAGGACCTACATTACTCAGGAGGAAAAGGCACTCCCAGGACATAAGCCTATGAAAGACAGGCTTACTTTGTTGATGTGTTCCAATGCTAGTGGTGATTGCAAAGTTAAGCCTTTATTAGTGTATCATTCTGAAACTCCCAGACCGTTCAGGCAAAACAATGTCCTCAAGGAGAATTTGTGTGTGCTGTGGAGGGCAAACAGTAAGGCATGGGTCACTAGGGACTTTTTCTATAACTGGTTACACCATGCATTTGCCCCCAATGTGAAAGATTACCTAACTGAAAAGAAATTAGAACTTAAGTGCCTCCTGGTGTTAGACAATGCCCCTGGTCATCCTACAGACGTGGCAGAGCGACTTTATGGGGACATGAGCTTCATTAAGGTGAAGTTTTTGCCTCCTAATACCACTCCTCTCCTGCAGCCCATGGACCAGCAGGTTATTGCAAACTTCAAAAAACTGTACACAAAAGCTCTGTTTGAAAGGTGCTTTGTAGTGACCTCAGAAACTCAACTGACTCTAAGAGAGTTTTGGAGAGAGCACTTTAATATCCTCAATTGTGTAAACCTTATAGGTAAGGCTTGGGAGGGAGTGACTAAGAAGACCTTGAACTCTGCTTGGAAGAAACTGTGGCCAGAATGTGTAGACAAAAGGGATTTTGAAGGGTTTGAGGCTAACCCTGAGAGGATTATGCCAGTTGAGGAATCCATTGTGGCATTGGGAAAGTCCTTGGGGTTGGAGGTTAGTGGGGAGGATGTGGAAGAGTTGGTGGAGGAGGACAATGAAGAACTAACCACTGATGAGCTGATAGATCAACTTCAAGAGCAAGAGGCCAGACCTGAGAAAACTGGTTCAGAGGAGGGGAGAGAGAAATTGAAGAAGTTACCTACTACAAAGATTAAGGAAATGTGTGCAAAGTGGCTTGAAGTGCAAACCTTTTTTGATGAAAATCACCCTCACACAGCTATTGCAAGCCGTGCTGGTGATTATTACACTGACAATGTTGTGAAACACTTTAGGGAAGTCATAAAGGAGGGGTGTTAATGTTGCAGTTTAAAAACTGTAGTGTAAAGCACCCTTCTGGCAAGACAGTGATGGAGTGAATGATGGTGAAAGTTTTTCTTTTTCGGGCCACCCTGCCTTGGTGGGAATCGGCCAGTGTGATAATAAATAAAAAAAAAATAAAGGAACGAGAGGTACAGGCCACTATGGACAGATATGTTGTGCGAAAGAAGTCCAGTGACTCTGAAGCTGGTCCTAGTGGCATTAAAAGAAGAAGGGAAGTAACCCCAGAAAAGGACTCGACACCTTAAGTCTTAATGGAAGGGGATTCCCCTTCTAAACACTAACACTCTCTCTCCCCTCCTCCCATTCCATCAATCATCACCAGATCTTCAATAAAAGTAAGTGTCATGTAATTGTGCATGCCTTTTTCAGTTTGTGTGTACAGTGGACCCCCGCATAACGATGGCATCACATAGCGATTTTTCCGCATACCGATTACTTTTATCGCAAAATTTTTGCCGCGCATACCGATTAAAAACCCGCTTACCGATTTTCGTCCGAGACGCGTCCAATGTGCCCTCACATGTGCCGGCCGTCCCATTGTTTACCAGCCAGCCTCCGCGGTAACATCCAAGCATACACTCGGAATATTTCGTATTATTACAGTGTTTTCGGTGCTGTTTCTGGAAAATAAGTGACCATGGGCCCCAAGAAAGCTTCTAGTGCCAACCCTGTGGTAAAAAGGGTGAGAATTAGTATGGAAATTAAGAAAGATTTTGAAGGGTTTGGGGCTAACCCTGAGAAGCCTATGCCAGTTGTGGAATCCATTGTGCCTACTTCAAAGATTAAGGAAATGTGTGCACAGTGGGTTGAACTGCAAACCTTTATAGATGAAAATCACCCTGACACAGCTGTTGCAAGCCGTGCTGGTGACTATTTCAATGACAATGTTATGGCCCATTTTAGGAAAGTCTTGAAGGAACGGGAGGTACAGAGCTCTATGGACAGATTTGTTGTGCGACAGAGGTCCAGTGACTCTCAAGCTGGTCCTAGTGGCATTAAAAGAAGAAGGGAAGTAACCCCAGAAAAGGACTTGCTACCTCAAGTCCTAATGGAAGGGGATTCCCCTTCTAAACAGTAAGAAGATAATGCTCTCCCCTCCTCCCATCCCATCAATCATCACCAGATCTTCAATAAAAGTAAGTGTCATTTAATTGTGCATGCCTTTTTCAGTTTGTGTGTATTAAAATTAACATTTCATGTGGTAAAAAAAAATTTTTTTCATACTTTTGGGCGTCTTGCACGGATTAATTTTATTTCCATTATTTCTTATGGGGAAAATTCATTCGCATAACGATTATTTCGCATAACGATGAGCCCTCTTGCACGGATTAAAATCGTTAACCGGGGGTCCACTGTACTAAAATTAACATTTCATGTGGTAAAAAAAATTTTTTTTTCATACTTTTGGGTGTCTTGCACGGATTAATTTTATTTCCATTATTTCTTATGGGGAAAATTCATTCACATACCGATTATTTCGCATAACAATTACCCCTCTTGCACGGATTAAAATCGGTATGCGGAGGGTGCACTGTATTAAACAAAAGTACCAACCACTCCAACACTATATCCGCCCCTGCTTTTAACATATCTGTCATGATATATATATATATATATATATATATATATATATATATATATATATATATATATATATATATATATATATATATATATATATATATATATATTTCTTCTTTCTTTCAGCACACTGGCCGTATCCCACCGAGGTGGGGTGGCCCAAAAGGAAAAATGAAAGTTTCTCCTTTTACATTTAGTAATATATACAGAAGAAGGGGTTACTAGACCCTTGCTCCTGGCATTTTAGTCGCCTCTTACAACACGCATGGCTTACGGAGGAAGAATTCTGTTCCACTTCCCCATGGAGGTAAGAGGAAATAAACAAGAACAAGAACTAGAAAGAAAATAGAAGAAAACAAAGAGGGGTATGTATGTATGTATGTATGTATATATATATATGCGTATATATATATATATATATATATATATATATATATATATATATATATATATATATATATATATATATATATATATATATATATATATATATTTTTCCCAACAAGTCGGCCGTCTCCCACCGAGGCAGGGTGACCCAAAAAAGAAAGAAAATCCCCAAAAAGAAAATACTTTCATCATCATTCAACACTTTCACCACACTCGCACATTATCACTGTTTTTGCAGAGGTGCTCAGAATACAACAGTTTAGAAGCATACACATATAAAGATACACAACATATCCCTCCAAACTGCCAATATCCCAAACCCCTCCTTTAACCCTTTGACTGTTTTCGACGTATAAATACGTCTTACGAGCCAATGTTTCTGACGTATATATACTCAATAATTCTAGCGGCTTCAAATCAAGCGGGAGAAAGCTGGTAGGCCCACATGTGAGAGAATGGGTCTGTGTGGTCCGTGTACACCACTTAAAAAAAATTCTGCAGCACACATTGCGTAATGAGAAAAAAAAAACTGATCGTTTTTTTGGAATAAAACGCCGACTTTGAGGTGTATTTTTGTATAGTATTTATCATTGTATTCGCGTTTTCATGGTCTTAGCTGATAAAATGGAAAACATATTACAGAAATAGACATGATTTTCATTACTTTGATGATGAAAACGACCTTGAAACTGAGCTCAAAGTAGCGGAAATGTTCGATTTTTACCAATGTTCAGGAGTAAATAAATCACACCACACGTCCAATACACATCAACTGGGGAGTCTAATATTCTTTCACTAGTGCACTGATATTATTTATACCATTTTTACAATAATGCAGTAGTCTGCATAACAGTAAATTTTGTATTTTTTTGTATGAGTAAAAAATCAAAATAGAAAGCAATAATAATATAAGAGAGGCCTAGAGATGTGACTAATGAACAGAGCATATGTTATTTTAGTGCCACAAATGTCTACCTTGTTTATTCTGGACCCTATTTTGAAATTGGCATCTTTTTTAGTTTGCGTGAAATTGGCCAAATTGCCAATTTCTGACCACCATATTGGGTAGTCCAAATTAGTAAATGGGAGGTTTCTTGTACTCAGCTGATAGACAAAATGGAGTTCTAAAGAAATAGCTATGAGTTTGGTCAACTGGAACAATGGAATTTGCTGAAAATAGGGCTCAAATTCGGCGAAATCGACGATACGCATATGTCACCGAGACCGCTAACTTCACGGGAGCATAATTCCATGAGGTTTTGACCAAATTTCGAACTTTTGGTGTCATTACCATCAGGAAAAGATTCTCTATCATTTCAAAAGAAAAAATAATTTTTTTTTTTTTTCAAAAATTGAGCGACAAAGAATGACAGTTTCAGAGAGGGGCCTGAAGCAGTCAAAGGGTTAAAGTGCAGGCATTGTACTTCCCATTTCCAGGACTTAAGTCCGACTATATAAAAATAACTGGTTTCCCTGAATCCCTTCACTAAATATTACCCTGCTCACACTCCAACGGATCGTCAGGTCCCAAGTACCATTCGTCTCCATTCACTCCTATCGAACACGCTCACGCACGCTTGCTGGAAGTCCAAGCCCCTTGCCCACAAAACCTCCTTTACCCCCTCTCTCTAACCCTTTTGAGGATGACCCCTACCCCGCCTTCCTTCCCCTATAGATTTATATGCTTTCCATGTCATTCTACTTTGATCCATTCTCTCTAAATGACCAAACCACCTCAACAACCCCTCTTCTGCTCTCTGACTAATACTTTTATTAACTCCACACCTTTTCCTAATTTCCACACTCCGAATTTTCTGCATAATATTTACACCACACATTGCCCTTAAACAGGACATCTCCACTGCCTCCAACCGTCTCCTCACTGCTGCATTTACCAGCCAAGCTTCACACCCATATATGAGTGTTGGTACTACTATACTTTCATACATTCCCTTCTTTGCCTCCATAGATAACGTTTTTTGACTCCACATATACCTCAAAGCACCACTCACCTTTTTTCCCTCATCAATTCTATGATTAACCTCATCCTTCATAACTCCATCCGCCGACACGTCAACTCCCAAGTATCTGAAAACATTCACTTCTTCCATACTCCTCCTCCCCAATTTGATATCCAATTTTTCTTTATCTAAATCATTTGACACCCTCATCACCTTACTCTTTTCTATGTTCACTTTCAACTTTCTACCTTTACACACATTCTCAATCTCATCCACTAACCTTTGCAATTTTTCTTTAGAATCTCCCATAAGCACAGTATCATCAGCAAAAAGTAACTGTGTCAATTCCCATTTTGAATTTGATTCCCCATAATTTAATCCCACCCCTCTCCCGAACACCCTAGCATTTACTTCTTTTACAACCCCATCTATAAATATATTAAACAACCATGGTGACATTACACATCCCTGTCTAAGACCTACTTTTACCGGGAAGTAATCTCCCTCTCTTCTACACACCCTAACCTGAGCCCCACTATCCTCATAAAAGCTCTTTACAGCATTTAGTAACTTACCACCTATTCCATATACTTGCAACATCTGCCACATTGCTCCTCTATCCACTCTATCATATGCCTTTTTAAAATCCATAAATGCAATAAAAACTTCCCTACCTTTATCTAAATACTGTTCACATATATGCTTAAATGTAAACACTTGATCTACACATCCCCTACCCACTCTGAAGCCTCCCTGCTCATCCGCAATCCTACATTCTGTCTTACCTCTAATTCTTTCAATTATAACCCTACCGTATACTTTTCCTGGTATACTCAGTAAACTTATTCCTCTATAATTTTTACAATCTCTTTTGTCCCATTTCCCTTTATATAAAGGGACTATACATGCTCTCTGCCAATCCCTAGGTACCTTCCCCTCTTTCATACATTTACAGTGGACCCCCGCATACCGATGGCACCACATAACGATTAATCCGCATACCGCTTGCTTTAATCGCAAAAATTTTGCCTCGCATACCGCTTAAAAACCCGCTCACCGATTTTCGTCCGAGACGCGTCCAATGTGCACCCTCAGCCAGCCTCACATGTGCCGCCCGTGCCATTGTTTACCAGCCAGCCTCCGCGGTAACATCCAAGCATACAATCGGAATATTTCGTATTATTACAGTGTTTTCGGTGCTGTTTCTGGAAAATAAGTGACCATGGGCCCCAAGAAAGCTTCTAGTGCCAACCCTACACCAATAAGGGTGAGAATTCCAATAGAAATGAAGAAAGAGATCATTGATAAGTATGAAAGTGGAGTGCGTATCGCCGACCTGGTCAGGTTGTACAAGAAACCCCAATCAACCATCGCTACTATTGTGGGCACCAGAAAGGCAATCAAGGAAGCTGTTCTTGCCAAAGGTTTAACTGTGTTTTCGAAACAAAGATCGCAAGTGATGGAAGATGTTGAGAGACTCTTATTGGTGTGGATAAATGAAAAACAGCTAGCAGGAGATAGCATCTCTCAAGCGATCATAAGCGAAAAGGCTAGGAAGTTGCATCAGGATTTAATTAAAAAAATGCCTGCAACTAGTGCTGATGTGAGTGAATTTAAGGCCAGCAAAGGTTGGTTTGAGAGATTTAAGAAGCGTAGTGGCATACATAGTGTGATAAGGCATGGTGAGGCTGCCAGTTCGGACCACAAAGCGGCTGAAAAATATGTGCATGAATTCAAGGAGTACATAGAGACTGAAGGACTGAAACCTGAACAAGTGTTTAATTGTGATGAAACAGGCCTGTTTTGGAAGAAAATGCCAAGCAGGACCTACATTACTCAGGAGGAAAAGGCACTCCCAGGACATAAGCCTATGAAAGACAGGCTTACTTTGTTGATGTGTTCCAATGCTAGTGGTGATTGCAAAGTTAAGCCTTTATTAGTGTATCATTCTGAAACTCCCAGACCGTTCAGGCAAAACAATGTCCTCAAGGAGAATTTGTGTGTGCTGTGGAGGGCAAACAGTAAGGCATGGGTCACTAGGGACTTTTTCTATAACTGGTTACACCATGCATTTGCCCCCAATGTGAAAGATTACCTAACTGAAAAGAAATTAGAACTTAAGTGCCTCCTGGTGTTAGACAATGCCCCTGGTCATCCTACAGACGTGGCAGAGCGACTTTATGGGGACATGAGCTTCATTAAGGTGAAGTTTTTGCCTCCTAATACCACTCCTCTCCTGCAGCCCATGGACCAGCAGGTTATTGCAAACTTCAAAAAACTGTACACAAAAGCTCTGTTTGAAAGGTGCTTTGTAGTGACCTCAGAAACTCAACTGACTCTAAGAGAGTTTTGGAGAGAGCACTTTAATATCCTCAATTGTGTAAACCTTATAGGTAAGGCTTGGGAGGGAGTGACTAAGAAGACCTTGAACTCTGCTTGGAAGAAACTGTGGCCAGAATGTGTAGACAAAAGGGATTTTGAAGGGTTTGAGGCTAACCCTGAGAGGATTATGCCAGTTGAGGAATCCATTGTGGCATTGGGAAAGTCCTTGGGGTTGGAGGTTAGTGGGGAGGATGTGGAAGAGTTGGTGGAGGAGGACAATGAAGAACTAACCACTGATGAGCTGATAGATCAACTTCAAGAGCAAGAGGCCAGACCTGAGAAAACTGGTTCAGAGGAGGGGAGAGAGAAATTGAAGAAGTTACCTACTACAAAGATTAAGGAAATGTGTGCAAAGTGGCTTGAAGTGCAAACCTTTTTTGATGAAAATCACCCTCACACAGCTATTGCAAGCCGTGCTGGTGATTATTACACTGACAATGTTGTGAAACACTTTAGGGAAGTCATAAAGGAGGGGTGTTAATGTTGCAGTTTAAAAACTGTAGTGTAAAGCACCCTTCTGGCAAGACAGTGATGGAGTGAATGATGGTGAAAGTTTTTCTTTTTCGGGCCACCCTGCCTTGGTGGGAATCGGCCAGTGTGATAATAAATAAAAAAAAAATAAAGGAACGAGAGGTACAGGCCACTATGGACAGATATGTTGTGCGAAAGAAGTCCAGTGACTCTGAAGCTGGTCCTAGTGGCATTAAAAGAAGAAGGGAAGTAACCCCAGAAAAGGACTCGACACCTTAAGTCTTAATGGAAGGGGATTCCCCTTCTAAACACTAACACTCTCTCTCCCCTCCTCCCATTCCATCAATCATCACCAGATCTTCAATAAAAGTAAGTGTCATGTAATTGTGCATGCCTTTTTCAGTTTGTGTGTACAGTGGACCCCCGCATAACGATGGCATCACATAGCGATTTTTCCGCATACCGATTACTTTTATCGCAAAATTTTTGCCGCGCATACCGATTAAAAACCCGCTTACCGATTTTCGTCCGAGACGCGTCCAATGTGCCCTCACATGTGCCGGCCGTCCCATTGTTTACCAGCCAGCCTCCGCGGTAACATCCAAGCATACACTCGGAATATTTCGTATTATTACAGTGTTTTCGGTGCTGTTTCTGGAAAATAAGTGACCATGGGCCCCAAGAAAGCTTCTAGTGCCAACCCTGTGGTAAAAAGGGTGAGAATTAGTATGGAAATTAAGAAAGATTTTGAAGGGTTTGGGGCTAACCCTGAGAAGCCTATGCCAGTTGTGGAATCCATTGTGCCTACTTCAAAGATTAAGGAAATGTGTGCACAGTGGGTTGAACTGCAAACCTTTATAGATGAAAATCACCCTGACACAGCTGTTGCAAGCCGTGCTGGTGACTATTTCAATGACAATGTTATGGCCCATTTTAGGAAAGTCTTGAAGGAACGGGAGGTACAGAGCTCTATGGACAGATTTGTTGTGCGACAGAGGTCCAGTGACTCTCAAGCTGGTCCTAGTGGCATTAAAAGAAGAAGGGAAGTAACCCCAGAAAAGGACTTGCTACCTCAAGTCCTAATGGAAGGGGATTCCCCTTCTAAACAGTAAGAAGATAATGCTCTCCCCTCCTCCCATCCCATCAATCATCACCAGATCTTCAATAAAAGTAAGTGTCATTTAATTGTGCATGCCTTTTTCAGTTTGTGTGTATTAAAATTAACATTTCATGTGGTAAAAAAAAATTTTTTTCATACTTTTGGGCGTCTTGCACGGATTAATTTTATTTCCATTATTTCTTATGGGGAAAATTCATTCGCATAACGATTATTTCGCATAACGATGAGCCCTCTTGCACGGATTAAAATCGTTAACCGGGGGTCCACTGTACTAAAATTAACATTTCATGTGGTAAAAAAAATTTTTTTTTCATACTTTTGGGTGTCTTGCACGGATTAATTTTATTTCCATTATTTCTTATGGGGAAAATTCATTCACATACCGATTATTTCGCATAACAATTACCCCTCTTGCACGGATTAAAATCGGTATGCGGAGGGTGCACTGTATTAAACAAAAGTACCAACCACTCCAACACTATATCCGCCCCTGCTTTTAACATATCTGTCATGATATATATATATATATATATATATATATATATATATATATATATATATATATATATATATATATATATATATATATATATATATATATATTTCTTCTTTCTTTCAGCACACTGGCCGTATCCCACCGAGGTGGGGTGGCCCAAAAGGAAAAATGAAAGTTTCTCCTTTTACATTTAGTAATATATACAGAAGAAGGGGTTACTAGACCCTTGCTCCTGGCATTTTAGTCGCCTCTTACAACACGCATGGCTTACGGAGGAAGAATTCTGTTCCACTTCCCCATGGAGGTAAGAGGAAATAAACAAGAACAAGAACTAGAAAGAAAATAGAAGAAAACAAAGAGGGGTATGTATGTATGTATGGATGTATATATATATATGCGTATATATATATATATATATATAGATATATATATATATATATATATATATATATATATATATATATATATATATATATATATATATATATATATATATATATATATTTTTCCCAACAAGTCGGCCGTCTCCCACCGAGGCAGGGTGACCCAAAAAAGAAAGAAAATCCCCAAAAAGAAAATACTTTCATCATCATTCAACACTTTCACCACACTCGCACATTATCACTGTTTTTGCAGAGGTGCTCAGAATACAACAGTTTAGAAGCATACACATATAAAGATACACAACATATCCCTCCAAACTGCCAATATCCCAAACCCCTCCTTTAACCCTTTGACTGTTTTCGACGTATAAATACGTCTTACGAGCCAATGTTTCTGACGTATATATACTCAATAATTCTAGCGGCTTCAAATCAAGCGGGAGAAAGCTGGTAGGCCCACATGTGAGAGAATGGGTCTGTGTGGTCCGTGTACACCACTTAAAAAAAATTCTGCAGCACACATTGCGTAATGAGAAAAAAAAAACTGATCGTTTTTTTGGAATAAAACGCCGACTTTGAGGTGTATTTTTGTATAGTATTTATCATTGTATTCGCGTTTTCATGGTCTTAGCTGATAAAATGGAAAACATATTACAGAAATAGACATGATTTTCATTACTTTGATGATGAAAACGACCTTGAAACTGAGCTCAAAGTAGCGGAAATGTTCGATTTTTACCAATGTTCAGGAGTAAATAAATCACACCACACGTCCAATACACATCAACTGGGGAGTCTAATATTCTTTCACTAGTGCACTGATATTATTTATACCATTTTTACAATAATGCAGTAGTCTGCATAACAGTAAATTTTGTATTTTTTTGTATGAGTAAAAAATCAAAATAGAAAGCAATAATAATATAAGAGAGGCCTAGAGATGTGACTAATGAACAGAGCATATGTTATTTTAGTGCCACAAATGTCTACCTTGTTTATTCTGGACCCTATTTTGAAATTGGCATCTTTTTTAGTTTGCGTGAAATTGGCCAAATTGCCAATTTCTGACCACCATATTGGGTAGTCCAAATTAGTAAATGGGAGGTTTCTTGTACTCAGCTGATAGACAAAATGGAGTTCTAAAGAAATAGCTATGAGTTTGGTCAACTGGAACAATGGAATTTGCTGAAAATAGGGCTCAAATTCGGCGAAATCGACGATACGCATATGTCACCGAGACCGCTAACTTCACGGGAGCATAATTCCATGAGGTTTTGACCAAATTTCGAACTTTTGGTGTCATTACCATCAGGAAAAGATTCTCTATCATTTCAAAAGAAAAAATAATTTTTTTTTTTTTTCAAAAATTGAGCGACAAAGAATGACAGTTTCAGAGAGGGGCCTGAAGCAGTCAAAGGGTTAAAGTGCAGGCATTGTACTTCCCATTTCCAGGACTTAAGTCCGACTATATAAAAATAACTGGTTTCCCTGAATCCCTTCACTAAATATTACCCTGCTCACACTCCAACGGATCGTCAGGTCCCAAGTACCATTCGTCTCCATTCACTCCTATCGAACACGCTCACGCACGCTTGCTGGAAGTCCAAGCCCCTTGCCCACAAAACCTCCTTTACCCCCTCTCTCTAACCCTTTTGAGGATGACCCCTACCCCGCCTTCCTTCCCCTATAGATTTATATGCTTTCCATGTCATTCTACTTTGATCCATTCTCTCTAAATGACCAAACCACCTCAACAACCCCTCTTCTGCTCTCTGACTAATACTTTTATTAACTCCACACCTTTTCCTAATTTCCACACTCCGAATTTTCTGCATAATATTTACACCACACATTGCCCTTAAACAGGACATCTCCACTGCCTCCAACCGTCTCCTCACTGCTGCATTTACCAGCCAAGCTTCACACCCATATATGAGTGTTGGTACTACTATACTTTCATACATTCCCTTCTTTGCCTCCATAGATAACGTTTTTTGACTCCACATATACCTCAAAGCACCACTCACCTTTTTTCCCTCATCAATTCTATGATTAACCTCATCCTTCATAACTCCATCCGCCGACACGTCAACTCCCAAGTATCTGAAAACATTCACTTCTTCCATACTCCTCCTCCCCAATTTGATATCCAATTTTTCTTTATCTAAATCATTTGACACCCTCATCACCTTACTCTTTTCTATGTTCACTTTCAACTTTCTACCTTTACACACATTCCCAAACTCATCCACTAACCTTTGCAATTTTTCTTTAGAATCTCCCATAAGCACAGTATCATCAGCAAAAAGTAACTGTGTCAATTCCCATTTTGAATTTGATTCCCCAAAATTTAATCCCACCCCTCTCCCGAACACCCTAGCATTTACTTCCTATACAACCCCATCTATAAATATATTAAACAACCATGGTGACATTACACATCCCTGTCTAAGACCTACTTTAACCGGGAAGTAGTCTCCCTCTCTTCTACACACCTTAACCTGAGCCTCACTATCCTCATAAAAACTCTTTACAGCATTTAATAACTTACCACCTATTCCATATACTTGCAACATCTGCCACATTGCTCCTCTATCCACTCTATCATATGCCTTTTCTAAATCAATAAATGCAATAAAAACTTCCCTACCTTTATCTAAATACTGTTTACATATATGCTTCAATGTAAACACTTGATCTACACATCCCCTACTCACTCTGAAACCTCCTTGCTCATCCGCAATCCTACATTCTGTCTTACCTCTAATTCTTTCAATTATAACCCTACCGTATACTTTTCCTGGTATACTCAGTAAACTTATTCCTCTATAATTTTTACAATCTCTTTTGTCCCATTTCCCTTTATATAAAGGGACTATACATGCTCTCTGCCAATCCCTAGGTACCTTCCCCTCTTTCATACATTTATTAAACAAAAGTACCAACCACTCCAACACTATATCCCCCCCTGCTTTTAACATTTCTGTCATGATCCCATCAGTTCCAGCTGCTTTACCCCCTTTCATTTTACGTAATGCCTCACGTACCTCCCCCACACTTACATTCTGCTCTTCTTCACTCCTAAAAGATGGTATACCTCCCTGACCAGTGCATGAAATTACTGCCTCTCTTTCTTTCTTAACATTTAAAAGTTCCTCAAAATATTCTCGCCATCTACCTAATACCTCCATCTCCCCATCTACTAACTCCCCTACTCTGTTTTTAACTGACAAATCCATACTTTCCTAGGCTTTCTTAACTTGTTTAACTCACTCCAAATTTTTTTCTTATTTTCATTAAAATTTCTTGACAGTGCCTCTCCCACTCTATCATCTGCTCTCCTTTTGCACTCTCTCACCACTCTCTTTACCTTTCTTTTACTTTCCATATACTCTGCAATTCTTATAACACTTCTGCTTTGTAAAAACCTCTCATAAGCTACCTTTTTCTCTTTTATCACACCCTTTACTTCATCATTCCACCAATCACTCCTCTTTCCTCCTGCCCCCACCCTCCTATAACCACAAACTTCTGCCCCACATTCTAATACTGCATTTTTAAAAGTATTCCAACCCTCTTCAACTCCCCCACTACTCATCTTTGCACTAGCCCACCTTTCTGCCAATAGTCGCTTATATCTCACCCGAACTTCCTCCTCCCTTAGTTTATACACTTTCACTTCCCTCTTACTATATATATATATATATATATATATACATATATATATATATATATATATATATATATATATATATATATATATATATATATATTATATACATATATATACATATATATATATACATATATATATATACATATATATATATACATATATATATATACATATATATATATACATATATATATATACATATATATATATATACATATATATATATATACATATATATATATATACATATATATATATA
>NC_091292.1:28831902-29049402 GCF_038502225.1 Cherax quadricarinatus | reverse complement strand
ATATCCAATTTTTCTTTATCTAAATCTTTACACACACGTGATATTTTTTTAAATATTTTTGAGAAACTTGGCATGGTCTTGGTCCCAAAGATGCCTACTGATACATGCTTTCTGTCTAACACTTATAAAATATGGGGAAACAATAGCAATAACATGACTGAAACAAATT
Source organism: Cherax quadricarinatus (assembly GCF_038502225.1). Taxonomy (NCBI): domain Eukaryota; kingdom Metazoa; phylum Arthropoda; class Malacostraca; order Decapoda; family Parastacidae; genus Cherax; species Cherax quadricarinatus. Next base: position 29,049,233 of record NC_091292.1, on the reverse strand, counting down.
ACATACATTAAAAATATTAAAGCTAGATTATTGTTTGTTCTGTCCTGTATTTAATAATTGTCCAAGACAAATAAAAACATTATGTGGATTTTATTTATAATCTGTGGATTTGTTCTAATGCAGTACTTATCAGTTTTTCTTAAAATAACTTCATATAAAGTTGAAATAGCATTTTTTAAAACACTAAAATATACTGATGGTACATTTCACAATTACTGGTCTGCCTATAAGGGCATTCCTACTGTTCAACTGAATGTTCAGTTAATGTTAATTCTCTGAAACAACTTATATACCTTTTTTCTCTTTGTACATGTTAACAAAATGCAGATAACCATTATGTAATTGCAAAAGGGTAATCTGAAATGAGTTTACACAATAAATAAGGGAATTTCATAAGACAGTATTTCATTTCATAAAATTAAAAACTTATTTACCTGTTTTTGGATGAATAGCAAACTTGCGGTGTTCATTGCCTCCTATAATGGAATAAGTTATTTCTGCATTCTTTCCTGAGTCTCTGGAAGTAGCTAATACACGCACTATGTCTGATCCAGTATTTGCACTCTCGGTCACTGTTGTAAAGTAAGTGTGGCTGGCAAATTCAGGTGGATTATCATTAATATCTGAAATAAACAGAACCTCGTAAGTCTTCCTTTATCTTTGACAGCAGCTATGTAAAAGAAAGGAAGCAGGAAAAAATCACTGGTATTGTATAAAGAGCTTAAGAAAAAGTGGAAACAATATAGAGAATAATTCATATTCTAAAATACGATGAAAATAATGAAATTTTACAGTAAACGTGCATCAAAAGTCAAGACGATAATTAATTCATGAGATAGCTTCAATAGATTAAATAAGATATTATAGTATTGTAAACACGTATAAGTATTGCACAACTTTGTTTTGCATGATATTGTTACTGCATGTTTCAGAAAGTGTAACTAAAAAAAATGAAGTAATGCAGGAAAACTGCACTACCATGTGCTCTAATTTTTCATAAAATTAAATCACATGCAAAAATTTGGGTACAACACATGACCAGATGTCCCATGTGGCCTGCATCACCTCCCTCCTTGAACATACAGTATTATATATTACACTTTAGCTCTGTATAGTAAATGAACTTAATTAATGAAATAAAACCTTCTCCCACTCACCTGAAACTAGTACAAGAATGTTTGTCCTTGATGACAGTGAAGGAGAGCCATGATCAGTAGCTATTAGAGTTAGGTTATACATGGCACGACTTTCCCTGTCCAGTGTTTCAATTACGCTCAATATTCCCGTTTGTCGATCTATCAAAAATATATCTTCTCCCTCTAAAGCATATGTAACTTTTCTATTTATTCCTGAAAGAGTGTAGATAACTATAGTAAATGGCATGAGACAAAATTATGTCATTAATTTAGCAATTACTGTGTAATAAAAAAATTCTAAAATGTGTATCCACTTTATATATTAATACAAAAAAAATTCAAAATGTAAAACACATAGAACAAGCTTTTTTTTTATATTAAATAATACTTTATACTTACAAGGGTGTTATCAAGTACAGTACAGATTTGATGAAAGATCTATTTAGGGTGAAACAACATCTAATAAACACACACACACACACACACACACACACACACACACACACACACACACACACACACACACACACACACACACACACACACACACACTCACACTCTCTCACTCACACACACACACACACACACTCACTCACTCTCTCACTCACACACTCTCTCACTCACACACACACACACACAATCCCACCAAGTGCAAAGTCATGAAGATTGGGGAAGGGCAAAGAAGACCGCAGATGGAGTACAGTCTAGGGGGCCAGAGACTACAAACCTCACTCAAGGAAAAAGATCTTGGGGTGAGTATAACACCAGGCACATCTCCTGAAGCGCACATCAACCAAATAACTGCTGCAGCATATGGGCGCCTGGCAAACCTCAGAACAGCATTCCAACATCTTAATAAGGAGTCGTTCAGGACCCTGTACACCGTGTACGTTAGGCCCATATTGGAGTATGCGGCACCAGTTTGGAACCCACACCTAGCCAAGCATGTAAAGAAACTAGAGAAAGTGCAAAGGTTTGCCACAAGACTAGTCCCAGAGCTAAGAGGTATGTCCTACGAGGAGAGGTTAAGGGAAATCAACCTGATGACACTGGAGGACAGGAGAGATAGGGGGGACATGATAACGACTTACAAAATACTGAGAGGAATTGACAAGGTGGACAAAGACAGGATGTTCCAGAGACTGGACACAGCAACAAGGGGATACAGTTGGAAGCTGAAGACACAGATGAATCACAGGGATGTTAGGAAGTATTTCTTCAGCCACAGAGTAGTCAGGAAGTGTAATAGTTTGGGAAGAGATGTAGTGGAGGTAGGGTTCATACATAGCTTTAAGCAGAGGTACGATAAAGCTCATGGTTCAGGGAGAGTGACCTAGTGGCAACCAGTGAAGAGGCGGGGCCAGGAGCTTGGACTCGACCCCTGCAACCTCAACTAGGTGTGTCAACTAGGTGAGTACACACACACACACACACACACACACACACGTCTGGAACCCACACCTTGTCAAGCACGTCAAGAAGTTAGAGAAAGTACAAAGGTTTGCAACAAAGCTAGTCCCAGAGCTCAGGGGAATGTCATACGAGGAAAGGTTGAGGGAAATCGGACTGACGACACTGGAGGACAGAAGGGTCAGTGGAGACATGATAATGACATACAAGATACTGCGGGGAATAGACAAGGTGGACAGAGATAGGATGTTCCAGAGAGGGGACACAGAAACAACTGGAAGCTGAAGACTCAGACGAGTCACAGGGAGGTTAGGAAGTATTTCTTCAGTCACAGAGTCGTCAGGAATTGGAATAGCCTAGCAAGTGAAGTAGTGGAGGCAGGAACCATACATAGTTTTAAGAAGAGGTATGACAAAGCTCAGGAAGCAGAGAGGGAGAGGACCTAGTAGCGATCAGTGAAGAGGCGGGGGCCAGGAGCTGAGTCTCGACCCCTGCAACCACAATTAGGTGAGTACACACACACACACACACACACACACACACACACACACACACACACACACACACATACACACACACACACACACACTCACACACACACACTCTGTGTGTGTGTGTGTGTGTGTGTGTGTGTGTTACATTGCAAGTTTGTCAGCATCTCAACACTCACTACTGGTACAAAAATAATACAAGCACTAATCTGTATTACCTTTATCTGGATCAGATGCATGAACTTTTAGTAGGAGGAGATTCTCTGGAGAATTTTCAGGTACATTGATGCTATAACTGGGCATACTAAAAATGGGCGGATTATCATTCACATCTGTAACTTCTATCTCCACCTGACAAGTGCATTCCCAGTCCAAATTTCCTCCATCCTTCACAGTAGCTTTGAGCAAAAAGTGTGACTGTCTCTCACGATCTAGAGGTTTGGCTACACTAAGTTGGCCAGAATCAACATCTATGGCAAACATTCCTGCACCCTGACCAGTGAGATAGAACTGAAGCTTAGGTGAAAGATCACGGTCAGTGGCAGACACTCTGAGTAGTAATGTTCCAGGCAATGCAGACTCACTGATGGTGTGATGGTACATTGGTGTGGTGCACAGAGGACCATTATCTGAAAGGAAAAATTTAATTGAGCTTTTACTTGTAAGACAGTAACATATTTCAATAATTAGAAGCCACAAAAAAATAAAGACTGGTATAATTGCATAAAAATTCATTTGAAACTTTCACTCCAAAAAACATTGATGTAAATTGTTAGTTTCACTTCTTATCAACTCTTCAAAATCCACATCTCAATAAGTAGGATGGTAGAGAAAATCTTGACTTATATTAAAATGGTATACAATACTGACAAGTTGATGAATAAGACACATGTGCATCACTTAGGTATCATTATTGTAAAAACATTTCTCCTGCACTTGAGGCTTCTTCAGTCAAATACAGGTGATTATAACACTAGAGACAATAGAAATTGAAAGGTAATCTTGATGTGATCAGTACCTCAGTCTTGACAGAAGGTGGTCAGTTCCTTGACTAAGGCACTAACCACCTAGAATAAGTTTCACTATAGTCATTATATAGTTCTAGTTAATATATTTATTATGAAAGCTGAATATATTGAATATATCCTTAGTAGTGTGTGTACTGGGCTGCTCCAGACCAGTGTGTAGGCAGGTCTAAGCCTCAGTTAGATTGTAGTCTAAGTTTGATGTATTTGACACTGTCATATTCCACATGAGATGATCATTATTTGTGAATATAAAGGCAGTTATATTTTCCAATCTAGATGGCTCAAAGATAATCTAGTTGGCCTAAGATAATTTAGTTGGCCTAAGATAAACCAGTCAGTCCCTTTAGAGTTTATTTGTATAAGACTATTCATCTGAATTGCCTCATGGTACTTTCTCTGTTACTGTTCTTACAGTTGAACCCTGTATTTCAAGACAGAGGAAGGATTATGTTTCAGGAGATGCCATGAGTCCTGAAACAGCAGATTATAGGAAATTTCAAATGTCTGAATTAAAAAAAAAAAAACATATAAAATTATGGCTCTAATCTGCTTCATATTCATAAGAAGCGAGGAAAACATCTCAACTTAAATCAAATGGGTATTTTTCAATTTAGAGGTTGTGTATCAAGCAAAAAGACAAATGGCACCAAGAAAGTGAATAACTGAAGCTATTCAATACATGGTGTTCTGTACAAATACTGTACAGTATAACTGAATCGCAAGGATCACAAAACCTATTAATTCTGGTGTTCAAATGTAAGGTGTTTCTTCCTTCTTTCATTCTAGGGGTCTTAGACTGAAATCACAAAGGAAGCTGATTTGTAGAGAAAGATTGGTAAAATTTTCAAGATAGTGTTCAATATTCATTAGCTGGTCTGTAAACTGTTGAGAATTTGCATCTGGTAGCTTGCATGTCAGTACAATACAAAGACTTAAATTCTAACTTCCAGATTTCACTGTCAAAACTTCATCCACATTATGTTTCTGCATTCAGAAGCCCAGTGCAAATAAGTGATTCTTAAGGATACAAACCAACCCTCCATCCCTTGTAGCTGGTTTCATCATCTGCATCTAATTATATTGTGTCTAGGTATTTGTATATCACTGCAAAAGCATTCTTTAATCTGTACTGCCAACCCTTTACTTCTTGCTTATTCATTCATCCCTAACATAAGGGATTTGTACCTGGGGATCTATCAGCAAACCACCTTAACCCTTTCAAGGTTGTGACACTTGTTCTCACTAGCAAAATTTAAAAAAAAAAAATATTTTTTTTCTCATGAAATGGTAGAGAATCTTTTTCTGGAGGTAATAAAGCAAGAAGTACAAAATTTGATGGAAAACTGACGAAAGTACACGAATTTTGCTATGTCAGCAATATTTACACATCAGCAATTTCCTCCACTCTGAGCCCAATTTTAGGCCAATTACATTGTTCCAGTTGACCAATTTCTTCAATATTTCGCTAGTATATCTTCCATTTTATCGACTGAGTACAAAAATTCACCCAATCAACTATTTCTACTACCCAATAAAGGGATCAGAAATTGGTAATTTGGCCAATTTCACACAAATTTCAAAATATTTCAGTTTCAAAACAGGGTGCAGAATAAACAATTCAGGCATTCCTGGCACTAAAATAACATTTCCTCTGTTCATTAGTTATGTTTCAAGGCTTTACACATGAATTCCATTTTGATTTTTTTTCACACACAATTTTTATTCACACAAAAAATAGAAGATTTATTGTTACGCAATATTGTAATAATTGTATAAATAATATCAGTGCATTTGTGAACGCATATTAGACCACCAGTTGACATGTATTGGACATGTGACGTTATTTGTTTACTCTTGAACATCAGCAAAAATTTAACATTTCTGCTACTTTGAGCTTAATTTCAAGCTATTTTCAGTCCTAACACCAATCAAAATCATCTCCAGTTCAGTAATATATCCTCCATTTTATCAAAGGAGACCAAGAAACTGAGAATACACCCATAAAAACCATACAAAATTACACAGCAAAGTTGCTATTTTAAACCAAAAACACAGATGCAGTTTTTTTCCCATTATGCACTGCTTGCTGCAGGATTTTTTTGTATGGAGTACACTTACCACACAGACCCATTCTCTCATATCTAGGCTCAGATTTACCACTCGCAGTTTATCTGAGTGAGCTGAGCTCATGGCGTAGTACTACAAGACAGACACTAGCTCCAAAGCTGTAGTACAATGGAACTGACCTCAAAAGGGTTAAACTAGTCATCTCTCAACAAAAGGCAGCCATCAGAACCATTTGTACCTCAAACTATGGGCAGCCCTGAGTGCCCTTGTTTGAATCCTAAAAATTATAAACATAAAGCTATTCATACATTCAACTGTTCGCTTCACATTTATAAAGCCTTGAATGTAATGCTGATCTAGATCTAAGACTCTCCATTGAAAATTATAACACATGGGCATCACACTAAATACAACTTTTATTTAACATACCAGCCATTTCCTGTCAAGGCAGGGTGACAAAAAAAAAAATCATTCACCATCTGTCTTGCCTGAAGTTTGATGACATCACAGTTCAAATGACCATCTGAACTACAACACCCTCACTTCTTCTGCAGAATGCAAGCACTATACGTCCACCTCCAGGCCTCAAATCTGGCTAACTGGTTTTGCAGAATCCCTTCATAAATGTTACCTTGCTCATATTCCAACAGCACGTGAAACCATAAAAACCACTGATCTCCACTCTAATCTAACACGCTCTCACACAAGCCTTTTTGGAGGATCAAACCTTTCATCATTCAAACACTTTTTGATATTTCTTATGTTCACCTGAATCTCTATAGTAACTATGCAAATGAAAGCTTCAATAATCTTGAATAACTTAGCAGAAAAAAGCAGAAAAATATACATTATTAAACCAACTCAATCAAACCTGAAGGAATTTTGTGTACTTAGCTTAAATAAATAAATTTTTATGCTATACTTGCAATTTCATTTGCAGTCAGCATCATAAAATTAAGTAATTAATCCTAACATTTACTACTATCATTAACCCTTTGTCGATCTTGGCCGAAAAAATTCGGGATTACGTGTTTTTGGCGCGTGTCATACTTCGCGCCCCGCGCGGCCAGCTTCCCGTTCTTTAGTTCCAACCAATCACAAGCCTTCCCTGAGTCTCTTCAGCTAAGTACAGTTCGCTTCTGCCGCCTTCCCATTGGTTGAGAGATCAAAATATAAACACTAGCGGCTTGGCTTCGAACACACTCGCATTTTTCCCTCCACCCTTGCTAATCTACTCTTGGATTATATATTCTACAATGTCGGTAAGTACTGTTTGTTGTGTTTAGTGCTTACATGAATAGTTTAGGCATATTTTGATATATACCTAAAGTCCGTGTGAAGCATAATATGAGTGTAGCATGCAGTTGAAAAAAGTGCAAGCATTTTAGTCCGAATTATTTCGGTATTGCGCGAGTTTCCGGGAATGTCCAATTTTAGTCAAATAAATATTTATAAAAAATTTTCAATTGCATATATGAACTCTGTAGTGGTCTGGATTTATACAGGAGGTTTCTATTGTCCTTCCAGTTCCATGAGAGGCTGTTTTATGGGGAGCAGTCGACCAGCAGGTCGAGGTATATCTGCGTTTCTGAAGACAGTGACTCAGAACCAGAGGTAGACGAACCAGAATTGCTGGATAGTGGTGATGAATACTTGCCACCGGATGCACAGGATGCAGAGATGTCAACTGATGATGAGGAAGAAAGGGAAGAAAGGCCAGCCAAAAAGCAGAAAGTAATGAGGAAAAAGAAAACTTTTAGGATTGAGGAATACCCGGATGAGGAAGAGATCCATGAGAATATTGCTCTTCAAGTTTCATCTGAGTGGACCGTAGATGACATTGAAAATGATCCTTTGCCGGCATATGAACATGAAAAGCCTCTTGCAATTAGGTCTCCATATGAGTATTTTCGTATGTTCGTTACTCCAGCCATGATAGATAACATAGCATATCAAACAAATTTGTATACAAGGCAACAAGACGTAAATAGTACTTTTTCAACAGATTCTGAAGAGATCATGAGGTTCATAGGTATTTTGTTGTTCATGGGTATTAATTCACTACCATCCCTCGAAGACTATTGGAAAGCTGGTTTTAGGAGCCAACAGGTTGCAGATAGCATGGCGTCTAAGAGGTTTAGGTACCTTAGAAGTCATATTCATTTCAATGACAACACAAAAAAGGATAATGACAGATTCTACAAAGTAAGGCCTCTTTACACTGAACTAACTAATGCTTGCTTGAAAATTCCAGCTACACCCAAGCAATCTATTGATGAAGTCATGGTTGGTTTCAAGGGTAAAACTGCTGGAAACCTAAGGCAGTACATCAAAACAAAACCAGATAAGTGGGGTTTCAAACTTTTTTGTCGTGCAAGTCAAGATGGACTCATACATGATATACTCATGTATCAAGGCACAACAACTTTTGACACACATCCCATACAGCTGCCACAGGAAGAATCTAAACTTCCAATAAGTACAAAGATTGTTCTGGTACTTGCACAAACTATGAACAAGACAAACACATCAGCAATCTATGCTGACAATTTCTTTTCAAGTATGCCTTTGGTCAAGCTACTAAGAGATAAGTATAACTGCAGATACACTGGAACAGTACGTGACAATAGATGTGGTAAGCCACATCTGGTGCCTATCAAACAAATGGAAAAAAACAGTGTGGTCAGGGGCAATTTTTGCTTCAACAACAATGATGGTGTCCTTGTTGTACGATGGAAGGACACCAAAGTTGTGACTTTAGTGACAACTGATATTGGGGTCGAGCCCATGAGTCTTGTTGAGAGATATAACAAGGGTACAAAGAGGAAAGAGAAAATATCGTGCCCTGCAGTCATCAAGAACTATAATGCAAACATGGGAGGTATTGACAAAAGCAACATGTTGGTGCATCTCTACAAAACACCAATGAAATCAAAACGTTGGTACATGCGGCTATTTGCCTATATTATTGATCTTGCTGTTGTGAATGCATGGGTGCTTTATTGCCGTGATTCTCGAGCAATAAAGCAAAAGTGTATGCAACTGAAGTATTTCAGGAATTCTATCTCTGAAATTGCAAGGTCTAAAGGACAAAACCTTAGAGGGAGCAGCCTAAGAACAACTCCAAGACCTTCACCAACTAATTCACCATGTACTTCCAATGGTGTTGGCATAGTGAAACCTGGGAGGGGAACACGTACAGAAATGCCTGATGACAGTGTTAGGAAAGACCTTAGTCTAATGCACTTCCCAATGGCAGGGCAAAGGCCGTTTACTTGCAAGTATTGCAGCACCTCGAAAAAAACGGTAACATCGTCATTCGTCTGTAGTGTATGCAAAGTAAATCTGTGCATAAAGACTGATAGAAATTGTTTCACAGACTTCCATCTTGCCAATTAGCAATATAGAATCATTGGTCTTCCAAATGAATCTCAGGAATATAGGGATTGAAACTTGCATCACTTTGCAATTTGGCATTGTTGATATTTGCTTCCTTTTCATATTTTTGTAACAATTAAAAAATGTTTTGATAAAAGTTCCATTTATGTTTTTTATATTGTCTGTTTGTATATTAAATTTAAAAAATTGTTTTGGTGTGTTTTATTAACAATTGCAAGTTTGCAACATAGAATTTTTTAATCACTTTGTCGGGGGCGGCCTAATATTTTCGGTCTTCGGAGATTGGCAATTGCTCGAAAACTAACCATCAGAAATCAATTTATATGGGATCAGTGACCTTGTATTGAGTTACTCTATCCACCATAGGGAGTTCAGTTCGAATTTCAAATTTTCGGACCCCTTGCGCGATGAAGGGTTAATGTATATTCATGATGTATATAAATGAGCAAAAATTATTCTTGTTTCAGTGTCATTATTATTATTGTATCTAGAATTTTTATTTCTGATGACACAAACCACTGATACACAGCCTCCCCTCACTTAGTGACGTACTCGTTTACCAATGACTCTGACGTATGATGGGCTCTCTGACCAGTATGCACACCTAAAAAATGTATATTAGAGCTGATTTCCTCTATTCTGTTTATTACAATATACAGTGCACTACTGTATAAACATATAAAAATATACTAAAAATGTTATAAATGGTGCAAGGGTGACATTAAAGCAATATCAAAGATGGTTGGCATAAACCCACTACCATTACAGTATGCTCCTCATTTAGCGACAAATTCGTTTATCGATGCAGCATTAGGAACGGAACTCCATCGTTATGTGAGAAGAGGCTGTATTGTATCACCATTAAATACAGTGGACCCCCGGTTAACGATATTTTTTCATTCCAGAAGTATGTTCAGGTGCCAGTACTGACAGAATTTGTTCCCATAAGGAATATTGTGAAGTAGATTAGTCCATTTCAGACCCCCAAACATACACGTACAAATGCACTTACATAAATACACTTACATAATTGGTTGCATTGGAAGGTGATCGTTAAGCGGGGGTCCACTGTACTTTTATTAAAATTCCTATGCTAGCTTGTGTTACCCAAAACAGTGAGCATAATATAGGTTTTATTAAAACATTACTGTTAATAATTCATATCTATGTACCACTAGGTAGTAGGTTGGTAGACAGCAACCGCCCAGGGAAGTACTACCGCCCTGCCAAGTGAGTGTAAAGTGAAAGCCTGTAATTGTTTTACATGATGCTGGGATTGCTGGTGTCCTTTTTTCTGTCTCATAAACATGCAAGATTTCAGGTACGTCTTGCTACTTCTACTTACACTTAGGTCACACTGCACATACATGTACAAGCATATATATACACACACCCCTCTGGGTTTTCTGCTATTTTCTTTCTAGTTCTTGTTCTTGTTTATTTCCTCTTATCTCCATGGGGAAGTGGAACAGAATTCTTCCTCCATAAGCCATGTGTGTTATAAGGCGACTAAAATGCTGGGAGCAAGGGGCTAGTAACTCTTTCTCCTGTATAAATTACTAAATTTAAAAAAGAGAAACTTTTGTGTTTCTTTTTGGGTCGCCCTGCCTCGGTGGGATACGGCCGGTTTGTTGAAAGAAAGATCTATGTACCACACATGTTAATGTAATGATTTCATATAAAATTTGTTGTGATTTTAATTTTATTTTTAACAGGCTCCATCTCTGGACAGAACAATGAATGCCAGATGTGTAGTGAGCTAACATTTCCTTTGAGGTGGTGAGTGTTATATTTTTGCTAATATTTCAAGAATTTTTAATTTACACTGCCAAAATTTCTATTCAGAAGAATAATATTTACACATCTCCTGTGTGCTAGTGTTTGGTAAGACACAGAATAATAAGGGAGATTGAGAAAACACCAGTGTTATGGTAGGTAAGCTTTGCTATTTCAAGTGCTGATGAATAATAATATAACAGGTACATTTCCTCAATGAAGTGTGATATTACACCTACATGGTGAAGCTTGATAAGACACAGAAGAGTTAATCCAGAGTTTTAGAGCTTCTCAATAAAATATCTTGCATTTTTGCATATTTCTCTAGAATTTTCAGTCGATAATACCTGTATATCTATTCAAGATTGTAAAAATACATCTGACCTATATGGTAGTGTTTGCTAATAATGAGTGAGAGAAAGATCAGACGAGTGTTAAGCCACATGGTGTTATTGCAAGCTTCATGTGATGAGCAAGATACTAAGGTAAACAATGCAAATTGCTACCTGGAGAGGGTTTCAGAGGTCAGTGCCCCCATGGCTTGGTCTGAGACCAGGCCTCATGGTAGATCAGGGTCTGATCAACTATGCTGTTACTGCTGGCCACATGCAAACTATTGCTCTTGCATATGCTATGCTGGAATTATGCCTTCCCATACCTTCTGCCTACCCTCTTGATTTGGAAAACATGTCAGACTATTGTCATGCTTCAAATCTTACATATCTTACTGAACTGACTGAATATGCAATTCTAGATCAACTGTTTCCTTTTCTTAGGAAAAATTGTGTTTTATTGTGTTCTGTCTGCATACTGACCATTGCATTCAACTGATGTTATGTGTAAAATTTACAATGATTTGTTTAGGAAATGCATCACTGCTAATATTGCTGGGTCTACTGCTGCATTTGATACTATTGATCATGCATTAGTGAAAAGTGACCTGTTTAGCTTTGGCCTTAGGGATACTACATTGTCATTTCTGAAATCATATGTTTGTGGTCATTCATATCTAGTAGTAGTCAATGACTGTATCTGAGCTGCTGCCTTTTCCCTGTGGTGTTCTTTAGGAGCCTCTCGACCAGTATTATTTACTGCTTAATATTGGATGTCTATGGAGCTGATTACCATTTTTATACTGAAAGTGAACAGGTCTACATCTGGGTTTTGAATGTGGAAGACACAAAACTCAATTTTAGTTCTCTTCTGCAGGATTTTTGGACTTGGATAAATAGAAAATTTGAACTAAATGAGGGTAAGATTATCTGGGGAAATCTTTGGGGAATATAGGCTGGAGAATCTGGGGTCTTTGTTGTACTGTCAGTTTGCAGCCCTGTGGGATCAGTGAAGGATCTGGGTGTCCACAAGGATTTTTCTTTATCATTTGTTAACCCTTTCAGGGTCCAGAGGCCAAATTTCAAAGTGTGCACCATAGTTCGACCAACGCTGGCATTGTCTAACGTTAAATCCAACTAGCGATACATTTTAACGCAAAAATTTTGCCTCGACTAGCGCTAAAAAACCCGACCAACACTATTCGTTCCATTCGAGACGCGTCCACTTGTGGCCTGAGCGAGCCTCACGTGTCCCGTGGGTGCCAGTGTTTACAAGCCAGCCAGCCACCGCAGTCCCATCCAAACATACAATCGGAACATTTCACATTATCACAGCGTTTGTAGTGATTGCACCTGCAAAATAAGTCACCATGGGCCCCAAGAAAGCTTCTAGTGCCAACCCTACAGCAAAAAGGGTGAGAATTACTATGGATATGAAGAAAGAGATCATTGCTAAGTATGAAAGTGGAGTGTGTGTCTCCGAGCTGGCCAGGTTGTACACAAAACCCCAATCAACCATCGGTACTATTGTGGCCAAGAAAACGGCAATCAAGGAAGCTGTTCTTGCCAAAGGTGCAACTATGTTTTCAAAACTCAGATCGCAAGTGATAGAAGATGTTGAGAGACTGTTACTGGTGTGGATAAACGAAAAACAGATAGCAGGAGATAGCATCTCTCAAGTGATCAAATGTGAAAAGGCTAGGAAGTTGCATGATGATTTAATTAGAAAAATGCCAGCAACTAGTGGTGATGTGAGTGAATTTAAGGCCAGCAGAGGTTGGTTTGAGAGATTTAAGAATCGTAGTGGCATACATAGTGTGATAAGGCATGGTGAGGCTGCCAGTTCGGACCACAAAGCGGCTGAAAAATATGTGCAGGAATTCAAGGAGTACATAGACAGTGAAGGACTGAAACCTGAACAAGTGTTTAATTGTGACGAAACAGGCCTGTTTTGGAAGAAAATGCCAAGCAGGACCTACATTACTCAGGAGGAAAAGGCACTCCCAGTACATAAGCCCATGAAAGACAGGCTTACTCTGTTGATGTGTGCCAATGCTAGTGGTGATTGCAAAGTGAAGCCTTTATTGGTGTATCACTCTGAAACTCCCAGAGTGTTCAGGAAAAACAAAGTCCTCAAGGCTAATTTGAGTGTGCTGTGGAGGGCAAACAGTAAGGCATGGGTCACTAGGGACTTTTACTATGACTGGTTACACTATGCATTTGCCCCCACTGAAAAATTACCTCCTGGAAAATAAATTGGACCTTAAGTGCCTCCTGGTATTAGACAATGCTCCTGGTCATCCTTCAGACTTGGCAGAGCAACTTTCTGTGGACATGAGCTTCATTAAGGTGAAGTTTTTGCCTCCTAATACCACTCCTCTCCTGCAGGTCATTGCAAACTTCAAGAAACTGTACACAAAAGCTATGTTTGAAAGGTGCTTTGTAATGACCTCAGAAACTCAATTGACTCTAAGAGAGTTTTGGAGAGATCACTTTAGCATCCTCAATTGTGTAAACATTATAGGTAAGGCTTGGGACGAAGTGACTAAGAGGACCTTGAACTCTGCCTGGAAAAAACTGTGGCCAGAATGTGTAGACAAAAGGGATTTTGAAGGGTTTGAGGCTAACCCTGGGAATCCTATGCCAGTTGAGGAATCCATTGTAGCATTGGGGAAGTCCTTGGGGTTGGAGGTTAGTGGGGAGGATGTGGAAGAGTTGGTGGAGGAGGACAATGAAGAACTAACCACGGATGAGCTGCAAGATCATCTTCAACAGCAAGAGGCCACACCTGAGGAAACTGCTTCGGAGGAGGGGATAGAGAAATTGAAGAAGTTGCCTACTTCAAAGATTAAGGAAATATGTGCAATGTGGCTTAAAGTGCAAACCTTTTTGGATGAAAATCACCCTGACACAGCTACTGCAAGCCATGTTGGCAACCTGTACACTGACAATGTTGTGAAACACTTTAGGAATGTCATAAAGGAACGGGAGGTACAGGCCTCTATGGACAGATATGTTGTGCAACAGAGGTCCAGTGACTCTCAAGCTGGTCCTAATGGCATTAAAAGAAGAAGGGAAGTAACCCCGGAAAAGGACTTGCCACCTCAAGTCCTAATGGAAGGGGATTCCCCTTCTAAACACTAACACCATCAACACTCTCCCCTCCTCCCATCCCATCAATCATCACCAGATCTTTAATAAAGGTTAGTGTCATGTAACTGTGCATGTCTTCTTCAGTTTGTGTGTATTAAAATTAATATTTCATGTGGTTAATTTTTTTTTTTCAATACTTTGGGGCGTCAGGAACGGATTAATTTGATTTCCATTATTTCTTATGGGAAAAATTAACTCGACTAACGATAATTTCAATTAACGATGAGCTCTCAGGAACGGATTAATATCGTTGGTCGAGGGTCCACTGTATTGAAAAAGAAATAACTTACAAAATACTGATCATATTGGTCTCACAGATTTTGTTCACTTTTTGCAAACTTCACGCCTCCATATCTCGGTAAGTATTGATGGTAAAAAATATTTTTTCATAAGAAAAAATAATTTTTTTTTTTTTGAAATTTGGCCGACCCCCAAAGGGTTAAAAGACAAAGAAGGGAAGTAACCACATTTTCAAATGTAAAAAAAAAAAAAAAAGATCTACTTTTTTGCATACTTTCAAATGTTGAAAACACATATATATACGTTTGGACCGTTTACGGGTTAAAAAGAAAATTTTAAAGATGGGATGTTTGAATGCGCATAGATTGAGTACAGATGATAGAATTAATTGTGAATATTATAAATGAAAAGAAAGTTGAATGTCCTAGCTCTAATCTTAGCAAAGTTGAAGGGGATAGATTTTCAGTGGGGAGAAATAAAGGGGATTAGGTCAGGTGTATCTGAGACAAGTAGAGGTAATGTTGCAGGGTCAGTTTTAGAAGAAAAAGAGGGAATATATATGTATAAATTCAAAAACTATGTGGATTAAAATAAGGGTGGGATGCACAAATTAAGTTATATTAAGTGTTTATGCACCTGGGAAAGAGAAGAAGATAAAGTAGAGAGAAAGAGAGATTCGGGGAGATGTTAAATGAGTACAGTGGACCCCCGGTTAACGATATTTTTTCACTCCAGAAGTATGTTCAGGTGCCAGTACTGACCGAATTTGTTCCCATAAGGAATATTGTGAAGTAGATTAGTCCATTTCAGACCCCCAAACATACACGTACAAACGCACTTACATAATTGGTCGCATTCGGAGCTCCACTGTATTTAGGGTTTCTGAACCAATGAGAAACTAATTGTTATGGGAAACCTAAATGCTAGTGGGAGAAACTGTTATAAAGGGCATAATAGATAAGTTTATGGTTACAAGGATAAATGACACTGGGAGCCTGTAAATGAACTTTGTATGGAAAAAAGTTTGGTAATAGGTGTCATCACAAAACACTTTCCCCAGTAACATTGCTCCATTTTATTCATTTTATTTTATAGTATTTCTGTATAGGGTTATTTGTCACTATGACTGAATTACTTTACTGAATATAAGTAACATAAGGGTAGATTACTGTACTAGCCGAAGTGTTCAGGAAATAGCTTTTCTAATCCTCACCTTCCTCAGTCAACAGTTCCCCATTTATTATAATTTATCCCTTTATTATAATAAAATAATATTGCAAAGGAAAGTGATTCATTTATTGATTTTTATATAGTGGTAAACCAGTACAATGATTAACCTACAACCTGAGTGAAGGTAATTACTCTGATCAATTATATTAATTATAATTAAGTCATGGGTGGATTCTGAGTGATAAATAACTGATAGTGACAGCAAATTTACTATACATAAATAATTACCATTAACATCCAAAATTTCAATGTAGACCCAAGATTTTGCCACAAAGACACCATCAGTTGCAGTAACTTCTAAGGTATAGTGGTCCACAGACTCCCGATCAAGGGTTTTAGCGACATATATCTGTCCACCACTTCGGACATGAAAATGCTGAAAGGCGTTGCCGGATGTGAGATAATACACTATGCCTTGTCCCACTTCCCCATCCAAGGCTCCTCCTCCCAGGTCAACATCAATAACTTCTAGCTGCACCACAACTGTTCCAGGAAGAGCATTCTCCTTGACTGGAAAAAAAAGCAAATATATTATATCAAAAAGGTACTAAAGAAAACAATCACTTCACTAATAATGCATATACAGTGGAAATTCGGTTTTCTTATGCCCTAGTTTGTATGTAAAACTATAGTTATTCTCTATAAAATATATTTTTTGTTAATATTTTTGGGTGTCTAGAATGGATTAATTGGATTTACATTATTTCTTATGGGAAATATTAGCAAAAAATACATTTTATAGAGAATAACTATAGTTTTACATACAAACTAGAGCATACAAAATCCAAGCTTCCACTGTAATTATTACATTCACGGTAAAGCACTAAACCCATAATGGTCATACAGCACATGGGAAAATGGATGCAGTCAGGGTCAAGCCAAGGAAGTGGAGAACATTTACAATATATGTAGAAGAATTTAATATAAAATTGTATAGAAGTCTTGTAAACAAAAAATATATGAAACAGTATATGATTAGTACATCATGTTTACTACCAAAATGATGAGACTTACCTGCAGCATGATAGCTCTTCTTAACAAATTGTGGAGCATTGTCATTATAGTCAATGACCTCAATTATAATACTTGTGGTTGAGTTTTTTTGTGGACTGCCATTGTCCCTGGCAAGAACCTAAGAGGAACAAGATTTGTTTCATATAATAATTTCATACAATATGTAGCATTGTACAGTATAGTGCTCTTTAAAACTCAATCTCATTGGAGTTACTGTATACAAATAAAAAAATAAAATGAATAAAATTACAAAAGAGGCATTTACAAACAGTGCATCTTGCATTCAACATTCATTAACCCCCCAATTCAAATAATTTTTTATATTATTAATGAAAATTAATCACATTCCTTCACCTTACCTTTAATTCATATTTGGATTTTGTCTCAGCATCTAGTTCTTGATTTAGAGAAAGCCACCCTGAATAAGGATCAAGAGTAAAGAGAGGCTCCTCAACAAGTGGTGATTGCTCTTCCAATATATAACGGATCTCAGAGTTGCTTCCTGCATCACGATCATTAGCAAACACTGTAGAATTTTTAGAACAATTTTATTAGTAAATGATAGATAAAAATGAAAAATATGAAAGCATTCCTTTTGTTTAAATGTTAAAGGTCTTAGGCTGGATAAAATTTTCAAGGGGTATATAAAAATTGTCTTCACTTTGACTATAAAATGATACTCAAAAACCAACAATATCCAAGCACCAAAAAGAATGACAATAGTATAATTCGAGCAAAGATATGTAGTTAAGGAATATAAAGAAAGTATTGGCTTAGTAATAAGTCAAGCTATTTGGAATTTTTATGCACGTGGATAGAAGTAATATGCTTGAGAAATAAAAGTCAATAACTGTAAAGTACCAAAGAGTTGTGAGCACAATGTGCACTAATACAATTTTTTTAACTCAATAACCATCTCTCACCAAAGAAGCATTAAAAAAAAAAAATTCACCATCATTTATTCCACAACTATTTTGCCAGAAGTGTACTGACAACAATTCAGATTCAACTGCAACATCCCCACCCTCTCCTTCAGAGTGCAGGCACTGTATTTCCCACCTCCTGATTCAAGCCCAGCTAACCACTTTTCCTGAATAAGTATTACAACATCACATCTGCTAAAACAAAAAACTTTTCTTCATTCACTCCTATCTAACATAGTCACACAAGCTTGATGGATGCTCACCTCCTAAAACTCAAGATGCCTTTACTTTATCCTTTCAACTGCTCCTGGGATGAACCCTACCCCTCCTACCTTCCACCCCAGATTTATGCACTCTCTTCGTCAGTCTATCCCTATCCATCCTCTACATGCCCAAACCACCCCAACAACCTGTCCAAACCACCTGAACAACCCTTCCTCAACACTAAATTATACCCTTAGTGACTCAATATCATCTTTTAATTTCTAAGCTCTGAATTTTCCACACAATACTCACACCACGTGTTGGACTCAAATATGATATCCTCACTGCCTCCACTTTCCTCCTTGCTGAAACATTCAAAACCCATACCTCACACACACACATTATTGTTAACAATTCACATGGACTATTATTGAAGAGAAAAAGTACCAAATGTAACAACTAATCAGCACTGTAAAATTAAAACTGTTCTAAAATTAAAACCTTATTATAACTGTCACCCTATCAGGTGACCTTAGTAATGTCTGTTGCAACACCTTGTCTAATTGAGTACCTAATAGAAGGTGTCATCTCTGGAGACCCTAATCAAGAGTCATTTTTTATACCATATCCCTAGAGCAATAAACTTTCAATGTCAGAGGAAGAAAGCAACATTACAGTGACTTCATTTATCGATACCTTTAACAACATTTGATCCAGACGGTGTGTTTTCTGCTACCGACACATAGTACTTCTCACTTTCAAATGTTGGTGACTCATCATTAACATCTTGGACCTGAAAAAGTCACTCATATTAAATTTTCATGATCAAAAGATATCAGAAACCTTTTTCTTTCTATTACCTCACTCTCCTGCTTTATAACAGTCACATACTCAAAAGATTAAATACCAATCTTCAAAAAGTTAAAAGAAAATATACAGGAAAGGGAACAATGTAGGCATAATGCACATAACATTTTCCAAAACAAATATTATACTTAGCATTGGGCAGGACATAAACTAGAAATTCTTTCTTTCAACACACCAGCCATATCCCACCAAGGCAGGGTGGCCCAAAAAGAAAAATGAAAGTTTTTCTTTTAAATTTAGTAATTTATATGGGAGAAGGGGTTACTAGCCCCTCCCTTGCTCCTGGCATTTTAGTCACCTCTTACAACACGCATGGCTTACGGAGGAAGAATTCTGTTCCACTTCCCCATGGAGATAAGAGGAAATAAACAAGAACAAGAACTATAAGAATACCCAGAGAGGTGTGTATATATATGCTTGTACATGTATGTGTAGTATGACCTAAGTACAAGTAGAAGTAGCAAGACATACCTGAAATCTTGCATGTTTATGAGACAGACAAAAGACACCAGCAATCCTACCATCATGTAAAACAATTACAGGTTTTCGTTGTACACTCACTTGGCAGGACGGTAGTACCTCCCTGGGCGCTTGTAAACTAGAAATAATAGTTACATTTAGAATGCCCAGTGAGACAAAAGTAACTGAGTATTAGCAAGGCATGATTTATTTATACAAATAGAACAAATAGATATTTGGGAGTGGACGTGTCAGCAGATGGGTCTATGAAAGATGAGGTGAATCATAGAATTGATGAGGGAAAAAGAGTGAGTGGTGCACTTAGGAGTCTGTGGAGACAAAGAACTTTGTCCTTGGAGGCAAAGAGGGGAATGTATGAGAGTATAGTTTTACCAACGCTCTTATATGGGTGTGAAGCGTGGGTGATGAATGTTGCAGCGAGGAGAAGGCTGGAGGCAGTGGAGATGTCATGTCTGAGGGCAATGTGTGGTGTGAATATAATGCAGAGAATTCGTAGTTTGGAAGTTAGGAGGAGGTGCGGGATTACCAAAACTGTTGTCCAGAGGGCTGAGGAAGGGTTGTTGAGGTGGTTCGGACATGTAGAGAGAATGGAGCGAAACAGAATGACTTCAAGAGTGTATCAGTCTGTAGTGGAAGGAAGGCGGGGTAGGGGTCAGCCTAGGAAGGGTTGGAGGGAGGGGGTAAAGGAGGTTTTGTGTGCGAGGGGCTTGGACTTCCAGCAGGCATGCGTGAGCGTGTTTGATAGGAGTGAATGGAGACAAATGGTTTTTAATACTTGACGTGCTGTTGGAGTGTGAGCAAAGTAACATTTATGAAGGGATTCAGGGAAACCGGCAGGCCGGACTTGAGTCCTGGAGATGGGAAGTACAGTGCCTGCACTCTGAAGGAGGGGTGTTAATGTTGCAGTTTAAAAACTGTAGTGTAAAGCACCCTTCTGGCAAGACAGTGATGGAGTGAATGATGGTGAAAGTTTTTCTTTTTCGGGCCACCCTGCCTTGGTGGGAATCGGCCGGTGTGATAATAAAATATAAAAATAAGAACAAAAATTACTATGTACAAAGAAAAACATATTTTTTTTTTTTAACAAGTCGGCCGTTTCCCACCGAGGCAGGGCGATCCAAAAAGAAAATCTCCAAAAAGAAAATACTTTCATCATCATTCAA
This sequence comes from Cherax quadricarinatus, assembly GCF_038502225.1. NCBI lineage: Eukaryota > Metazoa > Arthropoda > Malacostraca > Decapoda > Parastacidae > Cherax > Cherax quadricarinatus. Next base: position 29,028,320 of record NC_091292.1, on the reverse strand, counting down.
CACTTTTCACCTCACTCATACATAATCACTGTTTTTGCAGAGGTGCCCAGATACAACAGTTTAGAAGCATATACATGTATAAAGATATACAACATATCCCTCCAAACTGTCAATATCCCACACCCCTCCTTTAAGGTGCAAGCATTGTACTACTTCCCATTTCCAGTACTCAAGTCTGGTTATATAAAAAATATAACTGGTTTCCCTGAATCCCTTCACTAAATACTATTACCCTGCTCACACTCCAACAGCTCGTCAGGTCCCAAAAATCATTTGCCTCCATTCACTCCTATCTAAAACACTCATGCAAGCTTGCTGGAAGTCCAAGCCCCTTGCCCACAAAACCTCCTTTACCCTCTCCCTCCAACCTTTTCAAGGACGACCTAAGTGACAATAACCAACAGTTACCCCACCTTTTTTCCCCTACAGATTTATACGCTCTCCATGTCATTCTACCTTGATCCATTCTCTCAACAACCCATCTTCAGCCTTCTGACTAATATTTTTATTAACTCCACACCTCCTAATTTCCACACTCCGAATTTTCTGCATAATATTTACATCACACATTGCCCTTAGACAGGACATCTCCACTGCCTCTAACCACCACCTTGCTGCAGCATTTACAGCCCAAGCTTCACACTCACATAAGAGAGTTGGTGCCACTATACTTTCATACATTCTCTTCTTTGCCTCCATAGATAACATTTTTTTGTCTCCACATATACCTCAACACACCACTCACCCTTTTTTCTTCATCAATTCTATGGTTAAGCTCATCCTTCATAAACCCATCCACTGACACGTCAACTCCCAAATATCTGAAAACATTCACTTCTTCCATAATCCCTCTCTCCAATGAGATATCAAATTTTTCTTTATCTAAATCATTTGATACTCTCATCATTTTACTCTGATCTATGTTCACTATCAACTTTCTACCTTTACACACCCTCCCAAACTCGTCCACTAACTTTTGCAACTTTTCTTTAGAATCTCTCATAAGCACAGTATCATCAGCAAAAAGTAACTGTCAACTCCCATTTTGTATCTGATTCCCCATAATTTAATCTCACCCCTCTCTCCAACACCCTAGCATTTACTTCTTTTACAATTCTATCTATAAATATATTAAACAACCATGGTGACATTACACATCCCTGTCTAAGACCTACTTTTACCAGGAAGTAGTCTCCCTCTCTTCTACACACCCTAACCTGAGCCTCACTGTCCTCATAAAAACTCTTTACAGTATTTAGTAACTTATTACCTATTCCATATACTTCCAACATCTGCCACATTGCTCCCCTATCCAGTCTATTAACCCTTTGAGGGTTTTGGTCGTACTAGTACGTCTTACGCGTAGGGGTTTCTGACGTACTAGTACTCATAAATTCTAGCGGCCTCAAATCTAGTGGGAGAAAGCTGGTAGGCCTTCATATGAAAGAATGGGTCTATGTGGTCAGTGTGCACAGTCTAAAAAAAATCCTGCAGCACACAGTGCATAATGAGAAAAAAAAAACTTTGACCATTTTTTTTTAATAAATCAGCGACTTTGCAGTGTATTTTCGTATGGTATTTATTGTTGTATTCTAGTTTTCTTGGTCTCATTTTATAGAATGGAAGACATATTACAGAAATTGAGATGATTTTGACTGGTTTTACAATGAAAGGTGCCTTGAAATTGAGCTCAAAGTAGCAGAAATGTTCGATTTTTACCAAACTTCAAAAGTAAACAAATCGTGTCAAGCGTGCAATACACGTCAACTGGTGAGTCTAATATTCTTTCACAAGTGCACCAATAATATTTATACCATTTTTTACACTAATGCAGTAGTCTGCATAACAGTAAATCTTATATTTTTTGTGAAAATAAAAATTCAAAGTGGAAAGCAAAAGAATATAAGAGGGGCCTTGAGACGTGACTAATGACTAGAGGAAATGTCATTTTAGTGCCAGGAATGTCTTTCTTGTTTATTCTGGACCCTATTCGGAAATTGGCATCTTTTGAAATTTGTGTGAAATTGGCAAAATTGCTAAATTCTGACCACTGTACTGGATAGTTGAATTTCATAAATGGGTGGTTTCTTGCACCCATTCGATAGAAAAAATGGAGTTCTAGCGAAATATTCATGTTTTTTGTCGACTAGTACAGTGAAATTGGCCGAAAATGGGGCTCAAAGTGGGCAAAAACGCCGATGCGTAAACATCGCCGAGACCGCTAACTTTGCGAGAGCATAATTCCGTAAGTTTTCTATCAAATTTCAAACTTTTGGTGTCTTTATGATCGGGAAAAGATTCTCTATCTTTTCATAAGAGAAAATAATTTTTTTTTTTTTTTAAATTTGGCCGACCCTGAGAACGAGTTTCGGAGAGGGCCTGTCGACCCTCAAAGGGTTAAATGCCTTTTCTAAATTCATAAATGCAATGAAAACTTCCCTGCCTTTATCTAAATACTGTTCACATATATGCTTCAATGTAAACACTTGATCTACACATCCCCTACCCACTCTAAAGCCTCCTTGCTCATCTGAAATCCTACTCTCTATCTTAACTCTAATCCTTTCAATAATAACTCTACCATACACTTTTCCTGGTATGCTCAGTAAACTTATTCCCCTATAATTTTTACAATCTCTTTTGTCCCCCTTCCCTTTATATAAAGGAAGTATACATGCTCTCTGCCAATCCCTAGGTACCTTCCCCTCTTTCATACATTTATTAAACAAAAATACCAACCACTCCAACACTATAACCCCCCCTGCTTTTAACATTTCTGTCATGATCCGGTCAGTTCCAACTGTTTTACCCCTTTTCATTTTACATAATGCCTCATGCACCTCCCCCACACTGACATCCTGCTCTTCTTCACTTCTAAAAGATGTTATACCTCCCTGTCCAGTGCATGAAATTACCGCCTCCCTTTCTTCATTGACATTTAAAAGTTCCTCAAAATATTCCAGCCATCTACCCAATACCTCCAGCTCTCCATCTACTAACTCCCCTACTCTGTTTTTAACTGACAAATCCATTCGTTCCCTAGGCTTTCTTAACTTGTTTATCTTACTCCAAATTTTTTTCTTATTTTCATCAAAATTTCTTGAGAGTGCCTCTCCCACTCTATCATCTGCTCTCCTTTTGCACTCTCTCACCACTCTCTTCACCTTTCTTTCATTCTCCATATACTCTGCTCTTCTTATAACACTTCTACTTTGTAAAAACCTCTAATAAGCTACCTTTTTCTCTTTTATCACACCCTTTACTTCATCATTCCACCAATCACTCCTCTTTCCTCCTGCCCCCACCCTCCTATAGCCACAAACTTCTGCCCCACATTCTAATACTGCATTTTAAAACTATTCCAACCCTCTTCAACCCCCAACTACTCATACTTGCACTAGCCCATCTTTCTGCCAATAGTTGTTTTTATCTAACCCTAACTTCCTCCTCCCTTAGTTTATACACCTATACTTCTCTCTTTCTTGTTCTTGCCATTTTCCTTTTGTCCCATCTACCTCTTACTCTAACTGTAGCTACAACTAAATAATAATCTGATATATCCATTGTTCCTTTATAAACATGTACATCCTGAAGCCTACCCATCAACCTTTTATCCACCAATACATAATCTAACAAACTACTTTCATTATGTGCTATATCATACCTTGTATACTTATTTATCCTCTTTTCATAAAATATATATTACTTATTACCAAACCTCTTCCTACACAGAGCTCAATTAAAGGCTCCCCATTTTCATTTACCCCTAGCCCCCAAAATTTACCTACTACTCCCTCCACAACATTTTTACCCACTTCAGCATTGAAATCCCCAACTACAAGTACTCTCACACTTGCTTCAATACTCCCCATGCACTCACTCAACATTTCCCAAAATTTCTCTCCTCTACACTTCTCTCTTCTCCAGGTGAATAAATACTTACCTTAACCCACTTTTCACATCCCTTATTTTACTCCACATAATCCTTGAATTTATACATTTATATTCCTTCTTTTCCTGCCATAACTTATCTTTCAACATTATTGCTACTCCTGTAGCTCTAACTCTATTTGAAACCCCTGACCCAATCCCATTTATTTCTCCCCACTGAAACTCTCCCATCCCCTTCAACTTTGTTTCACTTAAAGCCAGGACATCCAGCTTCTTCTCATTCATAACATCCACAATCGTCTCTTTCTTATCATTCGCACAACATCCACGCACATTCAAGCATCCCACTTTGATGGTTTTCTTCTTTTTCTTTTTAGTAGGCTATACAGGAAAAGGGGTTACTAGTCCATTGTTCATGGCATTTCAGTTGACTTTTACAACACGCATGGCTTACGGAGGAAAAATTCTTATTCCACTTCCCCATGGATATAAAAGGACAAGCAATAAGAACAAGAACTATTAAGATAAAATCAAAGAAAACTCATGTGAGTGTTTATACATAAACGTGTATATGTATGTGTAGTGTGACCAATGCATAAGTAGAAGTAGCAAGATGTACCTGAAATCTTTCATGTTTATGAGACGGAAAAAAGACACCAGCAATCCTACCATTACATAAAACAATTACAGGCTTTCGTTTTACACTCACCTGGCAGGACGGTAGTACCTCCCTGGGTGTTTGCTGTCTACCAACCTACTACTTTCGTCTACACAGTAGGTTTCTTCAGTCAAATACAGAATAGATAATAAAAGCAGTGGAGATATAAAGATGATGTGATCAGTCCATCAACCTTAAAAAAGTAGTTTACAAGTAGTCAGTCCCTCAGCCTAGAGAAAAGTTCAGTTCTACAGTCTGGAATAATGTTCTATTGTGGCTGTCTTTCACAATAAGGCATGTCCTGATTACTCAGGCTAAGATGACTCATTCACATATACAGCCACTACTAGCGCTTAATGTGAGATGACTTGCTTATTGACAGTGTGGTGTCAATAGCTGCCTTTTCTAATGCATTTGACTGGAATTAGCCATCTCTCTTGTCAGTTATAGCCTTTTATATTTGCCACTTAGAAATTGCAAGTGTCCAGGTGCTGTCATCAGGACACCTGGCTTTTGAGGTCTTTGAAGGAGGCCCTATTTTACTACTTGTCTTCTTTTTTCTGGGCTATCAGTGGCTTTTCTTCCCTTAACTAGACTTGCTCTCTACCAGTCAATATATATCTCAGAATGATACCTTCACACTTTCTATTCCACAGGAAAGGGTACAGTTATTCTTCCAATGGGACTTTCCCATTTTGTTGAATTGGTCTTCATTCTTCTTGATTCTTCCTGCATCTTCATTTACTCACCTGTCTTATGTTATCATTAAGCTAATTCAGGAGGGAGTGGTGGAGTGGACATCTCTTATAGATCTTCCCTGTGTAGCAATGGGAAAAAAATTGTCCCATTTTGGATCTCAAGGATCATCACTAAACATGACTATTAAGTTCAAGGTGGCACCATGTATCTGCCCAAGCATCTTTGGCTATCATTCACAGCCTTTGTATTCATAGCATGTCTCTGCATCTAACCAGACAAAATTCTATATACATTACTAACATCACTCAAATTTAGTATACCAAGTAAACTAGCCAGCCATGCAAGTCAAAATTTTTCACTACTAACTACCTACCACAGAATTATAAAAAAAATCAATCTGAAAATGAAGAACACTACTGTACATTTACAGTGCCATTTAATCTTCAACATCTAAACTACTGAGCAACTTAGTCCTGAAATTGTATACCCTGAATTCCAAGCAAGAAGTATTTGTTAGAATTTGCACTTGGAAAATACTAAAAAGACTAGTTAAAATCTGCCTACTGAAATGATTATAAGAGTAGGAAGCACACGAGAATGTAAAAATTAGCTCTAATGAAATGCAAAGGTACAAAAAGTGTGCTACTAAATAATTCTATAAATATCAAGGCTTCAAGGATCTTCAATTATGATAAATATATAGAAGCAGTGACTCCCAGGATCAACACCAGATGCCAGTTTTGCTGCCTGCCCACCTCATCTGATGCAATTATAAAAATGCTAGACCTGCTTTACACAGCATTGGAAAATAAGGAATATCCGCTAGGAATTTTTATTGACCTAAGAAAAGCGTTTGACACAGTAGACCACGACATCCTACTCCACAAACTTGACCACTATGGTATAAGAGGCCATGCGCTTGCATATTTTAAATCCTACCTTTCTAATAGGTATCAGAATGTCACCATTAAAGACACAGCCTCATCAATACGGCCACTTGATACTGGAGTTCCACAGGGAAGTGTCCTTGGACCCCTGCTCTTCCTCATTTACATCAATGATCTTCCAAACATATCCCAACACCTGAAACCATTCTCTTTGCTGACGACACGACTTATGTCATCTCCCACCCTAATCTTGCCACCCTCAACACCATTGTTAACGAGGAGTTGCTCAAAATATCAACTTGGATGACAGCCAATAAACTTACACTTAACACTGGCAAAACCTACTATATTATGTTTGGTAGCAGAGCAGGTGTTGCGCAACTTAACATTAAGATCGACAACACTCTTATTGCCAGACATAATGAGGGCAAATTCCTTGGCCTATACCTCGACAACAACCTAAATTTCAGCACCCATATCCAATACATAACAAAAAAAGTATCCAAAACGGTGGGGATCCTCTCCAAGGTACGATACTCCGTGCCGCAAACTGCCCTTCTCACACTATACCATTCACTTATATATCCATACCTCACCTATGCTATCTGTGCTTGGGGTTCAACTGCAGCAACACACCTAAAGCCAATAATAGCCCAACAAAAAGTCACAGTAAGAATAATCACTAAACCCCATCCCTGGCAACACACCCCCCCACTCTTCATAGATCTAAACTTACTCCCTGTTCAGAACATCCACACTTACTACTGTGCAATCTATATCTACAGGACCTTAAATTCCAATATTATCCTTGACCTAAAATGCTTTCTTGATAGTTGTGACAGGATCCACAGGCATAACACCAGACACAAACATCTCTATGATATTCCCCATGTTCGACTAAACCTTTACAAAAACTCAATGTATTTCAAAGGACCTAAAATCTGGAACACCCTACCTGAAAACTCTAGAACTGCAGACACATTCATCACTTTCAAAACTCCAGTTAGAAAACATCTTATCTCCCTGATACACCCCGACAACTAACTACATGATAACCACCTGGTGGTTCACAATTACACTCACTCACCCACTGACTATAAACCCAGAAATACTAATCTTAATCTTAAAATAATAAATCCTAACTAGTCATAAGTTTGCCTATAATACTCCAATATAGACACTTTGTATTGTGCCAAAACAAAAGCATTCACATTGCTAAACTCACAAATTATGTAGTCACTTAGCCTTAATACCATAATCTGTAAGGATTTAATGTTAAGAATTAATCTAAGTCTGCTCGAAATGCCTAGCCATGCTAGGTGTCCTAGTGGCCCCCTCTGTAATTAGTATTTTATAACATGTATACAACACAATACCCAAACCTGTAAACCCTACATTGTAACCCTTATAGAGAATAAACTTATATTGAATTGAATTGAATCTACTTCTTAGCCTACCTCTCAAGGGGTAGGCCAGTGAGAGGCTTTCAATTTAAGGAATTAGACCTGTGCTTCCCTTCAGTGGATAGAACCTAAATGCCTCCTATTCCCCCCTCCCACTCCCTCAGGCACTGTATGAACCCTTACGGGTTTAGTGCTCCCAATAAATGCAATAATACTTCTGACCTGTATAATAAAAAATATTTAAATTGCATAAACACAATTGGCAAATGCACAAAATTCTTCAAAATAATTTACATATATTCATTATGCATTTAGAAATTCCTGTTCAGCAATTATAAGAAAAACGGTTACTTACTTCAATAACTACATTCGTACTTGCTGCTAGCTCAGGCTTGTCAACAGGCATAGCAGTGACTATAAGAGAGAGTCGTCGAACATCTTCACGATCGAGCAAAGACGTGAGGGTCAGTGTGCCCTCCGATGAGACAGACACTGGCGGAGATATTTCATGACCTCCCCACTCAACTGTGTATTCTAATTCACCATCATAACGGGCACCCACTGACCCAATGTGAGTGCCTGGAATTAGAGTGCTCATATTAAAGTATTTATAAACATTACTTAATTTTTTCAAGAAAGGATCATTCTACTATAGTAGGCTTTCAAATATTCAAAAGTGAAATACAACAAATTAAAAAAATGGCAATTTTGTACCATACAAAAATCATATTTATTTCATAATTTCATTTTAAATTTAAAAGGATTCTAACTGTAAGCAAAATACCTAATCACTAACCTGGTGGTGTGTCCTCAGAGACTGTAAGAGTGTATATCCGAGACAGAAACTCTGGGGGTCTGACATCCACATCCACGATACGTAATAATACTGCCACATTTGAATGAAGGACTGGTCGCCCATTATCTCTTCCCTCAATGAAGAACTCGAACACAGAGCTCCCTGTATTTATGAACCAGATTCATGGAATTAAATAATGTACAGAGTAATGATAAATTTTGGTCTCTAAAACAATTTTAAATTATCCCTAACAAACTTATTTTAATATTTGTTAAAACTTCATACAGAGGATCCCCAACCTCAAAACAACCGAGTTACAAACATCACTGCTTACAAATGGAACCTATATGATCTAATGATTTTTTTAGAAACAGTGGTCCAAAAATGTGAACATTCAAACATTATTTTTCAAATTATTTTACAAATCATTTTATTCTGATATTAATATTCATTTTATGCATGTGTGAAGGATTGGAAGCTCTCTCACTTATTTGGTACAGACTGATCACGAATTGTGGAAATAATATTGTAACTAAATCTACCCTGCTGATGTTGGGTCACCTATGTGGCAAGAGTTTGGCAGCTTGACTTTATTAACCCTTAAACTGTCCAAACATAAATCTACTTTTTTTCAACATTTGAAAGTATGTAAAAAAATGTAGATCTTCTTTTCTTTTTTTTGCATTTGAAAACATGTAACAAAAACTTTGATCTACTTTTGGAGCACTACACATGTGAACGTAAATTTGTTTGGACAGTTTAAGGGTTAAGAACCCACCCCCAACCTTCCACCCTCGTTTATTTGGTTTACATAGCAGAGATTTTAGAATTATGGTAGGGGTCATATTACATTTTGTGCTTCTGCTAACCCAAAAAAACTGAATCATTAGGTAGACCTTTTGGAGGATCAGCTGGTGGCACACTAAATGGTTCATCCATAAGCTGTCTGTGGGCTGAAGTATTACCTGAGGTTACCTTTGATTCTACGAATGGTAACTGATATTGTGCAACTATCAGCATTCTCAGTGGTTTTCCCTCGTCTGTTATTAGCCAAATGGTACTAAAGCCTCTGACGTTCCCAGTCTAAATGGGCGAATGTATAAACTCAAGGATTATGTGGATTAAATTAAAGGTCTGATGCAAAAAGTGGGTCATAATAAGTGTGTATGCACCTGGAAAAGAGAGGGAGAGATTTTGGTAGATGTTAAGCGAATGTGTAGAAACTTTTGAACCAAGTGGGAGAGTAAATGTGGTAGGGGACCTGAATGCTAAAGTAGGAGAAGTGTTCAGAGAGGGTGTGGTAGGTAAGTTGGGGGTGCCAGGTGTAAATGATAATGAGGAGCCTTCGATTGAACTTTGTATAGGTAATACATATTTTAAGGAAAAGAGAATAAGTATACAAGATATAACAGTACAGCCTCCTCACTTAACAACGGAGTTGTGTTCCTAAGACCACATTATTAAACGAACTCGTCACTACGTGACGAGCACACTACAGTGGACCCTCGCATAGCGCTATTAATCCGTTTCTGAGAGCTCAGTGTTATGCGAAATTATCGTCATGCGAATTAATTTTCCCCATAAGAAATAATGGAAATCAAATTAATCAGTGCAAGACACCCAAAAGTATGAAAAAAAAAAATTTACCACATGAAATATTAATTTTAATACACACAAACTGAAGAAGACATGCACAGTTACATGACACTTACCTTTATTGAAGATCTGGTGATGATTGATGGGATGGGAGGAGGAGAGTGTTGATGGTCTTAGTGTTTAGAAGGGGAATCCCCATCCATTAGGACTTGAGGTGTCAAGTCCTTTTCCAGTCTTCTTTTAATGCCACTAGGACCAGCTTGAGAGTCACTGGACCTCTGTCGCACAACATATCTGTCCATAGAGGCCTGTACCTCTCGTTCCTTTATGACTTTCCTAAAGTGTTTCACAACATTGTCAGTGTAATATGTAATAGTCACCAGCATGGCTTGCAATAGCTGTGTGAGGGTGATTTTCATCAAAAAAGGTTTGCACTTTAAGCCACATTGCACACATTTCCTTAATCTTTGAAGTAGGCAACTTCTTCAATTTCTCTATCCCCTCCTCCGGAGCAGTTTCCTCAGGTGTGGCCTCTTCCTGTTGAAGATGATCTAGCAGCTCATCAGTGGTTAGTTCTTCATTGTCCTCCTCCACCAACTCTTCCACATCCTCCCCACTAACCTCACTAATATGAGCACTAGTTCCAGGCACTTTTTCCTGTTCACCTGGGTGTTAGTCAACTGTTGTGGGTCGCATCCTGGGGGACAAGATTAAGGACCCCAATGGAAATAAGTTAGACAGTCCTCGATGATGCACTGACTTTCTTGGGTTATCCTGGGTGGCTAACCCTCCGGGGTTAATCGTTTCTTGGTAATTGTTTCACGTTAAGCCACACCAACAACACTCTCCACATCTTCGAGTAATACAGCTGATGGTGGTGCAGCAACAACAACAGCTGACTGTGGTGCAGCAACAGCTGACCATGGTGCAGCAGCAGCTGTGGTGCAGCAACAGCTGACCATGGTGCAGCAGCAGCTGTGGTGTAGCAGCAGCTGTAGTGCACCAACAGCTGACCATGGTGCAGCAGCAGCTGTGGTGCAGCAACAGTTGACTGGTCCAGTAACAGCTGACCGTAGTGCAGCAGCAGCTGACTGGTACGATGGTATTTATCACCCTTTTTACCACAGCGTTGGCCCTAGAAGCTTTCTTGGGGCCCATGGTGACTTATTTAGCAGTTACAAGCACTATAAATAATGGAATAATACAAAATGTATCGAATGTATGCATGCAACCAGCCACCCTGGCTTGTAAACAATGACAGCAAGGCAGGCGCTCAGGCTGGATGGACAGGTTCGGGACGAGTCATGTTCAGAAACAGCTGATGGTGGTGCAACAGCAGCTGACCATGGTGCAGCAGCAGTAGCTGAATGATCCAGCAACAGCTGACTGGTCCAACAACAGCTGACCATGGTGCAGCAGCAGCTGACTGTGGTATGATAGTATTTCTCACCCGTTTTACCACAGGGTTAGCACTAGAAGCTTTCTTGGGGCCCATGGTCACTTATTTTGCAGATGAAATCACCAAAAACGCTGTAATAATACAAAATGTTCCGATTGTATGCTTGGATGTTACCTCGGAGGCTGGCTTGTAAACAATGCCACCGGCGGAACATGTGAGGCTGGCTCAGGGCCCCACATTAGACGCGTCTCGGACAAATAGCGTTGAGTGAGTTTTTTAGCAGTATGAGAGGTAAAATTTTAGTGATAAAATGTATCGGTATGCGGATTTAACATTATGTGATGCCAATGGTATGTGAGGGTCCACTGTATAATTGTAGTGAGTTTGTGTCAGCTATCTTTGATATCGTTTTTATGTCACCTTTGCACCATTTATAACATTTCTGGTATATTTTTAAATCTTTATACAGTAGTGTACTGTATATTGAAATAAACAGAATAGACAAAATAAGCTCTAATACATTATTTAGGTATGAATACTGGTCAGAGATCCCTTCATAAGTCCGAGGCGTCAGTAAATGATTACATCGCTAAGTGAGGAGAGGTTGTAGTTTGTTGGAATACATACTGGTACATAAAAAACTCTTGGGTAAACTTCAGGATGTACATGTTTATAGAGGGCTACAGATATATCAGATCACTTTTAAGTTGTAGCTACAGAGAAAGTAAAAGGTAAATGGGATACAAGGAAAATGGAAGAAACAAGTAAGAGAAAGAGGTGAAGATTTATAAACTAGAGGAGGCAGTTAGGATAAGATATTAACAACTATTAGAAGATAGATGGGCTAATGAGAGTATAGGCAATGAGGTAGAAGATGTATAGGGTAAATTTAAGAATTTAGTGTTAAGAGTGTTCAGCAGAAGTCTGTGGTTACAGGAAAGTGGGTGCGGGAGGGAAGAAGAGCAATTGGTGGAATTATGTAAAGAGAGTAGAAAGAGAGAAAAAGTTGGCATATAAGAGGTTTTTACAAGACAGAATTGATGTAAGGAGGAAGGAGTATATGGAGAGAAAAAGAGAGGTTAAGAGAGTGGTGAAGCAGTGTAAAAAGAGAGCAAATGAGAAAGTAGGCGAGATGTTATCAACAAATTTTGTTGACAATAAGAATAAGTTTTAGAGTGAGATTAATAAATTGAGAAAGCCTAGGGAACAAATGGATTTGACAGTTAATAATTGGAGAGGAGAGTTATTAAATGGAAAGTCAGAGGTATCGGGAAGGTGGAGGGAATACTTGAAGAATTGTTAATGTTGATGAAGATAGTGAAGCTGTGATTTCGTGTATAGGACAAGGAGGAATAACATCTTGTAGGGGTGAGGAAGAGCCAGTTGTGAGTATGGGGGAAGTGCCTGAGGCAGTGGGTAGAATGAAGGGGGGTAAGGCAGCTGGGATTGATGGGATAAAGATAGAAATGTTAAAAGCAGGTGGGGATATAGATTAGAAGTGGTTATTGCTTTTATTTAATAAATGTATGGAAGAGGGTAAGGTACCTAGAGAATGGTAGAGAGCATGCATAGTTCCTTTGTATAAAGGCAAAGGAGACAAAAGAGTATGCAAAAATTATAAGGGAATAAGTCTGATGAGTATACCTGGTAAAATGTATAGATCTATTATTGAAAGAATTAAGAGTACAACGGAGAGCAGGATAGCAGATGAACAAGAAGGCTTTAGGAAGGGTAGAGGGTGTGTAGACCATATAGGTGAACAGTATATAGATAAGGGTAAAGAGGGTTTTGTGGCATTTATGAATTCGGAAAAAGTGTATGATAGGGCAGATAGGGGGGCAATGTGGCAGATGTTGTAAATGTATGGAATAGGAGGTAGGTTACTGAAAGCAGTGAAGAGTTTTTGTGAGGATAGTGAGACCAAGGTTAGAGTATGTAGGAGAGAGGGAGATTATTTCCCAGTGAATGTAGGCTTTAGTAAGGGATGTGTGATGTCACCATGGTGGTTCAATATATTTATAGATGGAGTTGTAAGAGAAGAGAATGCTCAGGTGTTGGCAAGAGGGATGGAGTTAAAAGATAAAGAATCTGACACCAAGTGGGAGTTGTCACAGTTCTTCTTTGCTGATGGCACTGTGCTTTTGGGAGATTCTGAAGAGAAGTTGCAGAGGTTGGTGGACGAGTTTGGTAGGGTATATAAAAGAAGGAAATTAAAAGTGAATATATGAAAGAGTAGGGTGATGAGGATAAAAAAAAATAGGTAACAAAAGATTGGATATCAGACTAGAGGGAGAGCGTATGGAGGAGGTGAATGTTTTCAGATATTAGGGATTGGACATGTCAGCAGATGGATCTATGAAAGATGAGGTGAATCATAGAACTGATGAAGGGGTAAAGGTGAGTGGTGCACTGAGGAGTCTGTGGAGACAAAGAACTTTATCCATGGAAGCAAAGAAGGGAATGTATGAGAGTATAGTTATACCAACACTCTTATACGAGTGTGAAGCATGGGTGGTGAATGTAGCAACAAGGAGAAGACTGGAGGGAGTGGAGATGTCATGTCTGAGGGCAATGTGTGGTGTGAATATAATGCAGAGAATCTGTAGTTTAGAGATTAGGAGGAGGTGTGGGATTACCAAAACTATTATCCAGAGGGCCGAGGAGGGGTTGTTGAGGTGGTTCAGACATGTAAAGAGGCTGGAAAATAGAATGACTTCAAGTGTATAAATCTGTAGTGGAGGGAAGGCAGGGTGGGGGTCAGCCTAAAAGAGCTTGGAGGGAGGGGGTAAAGGAGGTTTTGTGTGCGAGGGGCTTGACCTTCCAGCAAGCATGCGTGAGCTTGTTAGATAAGAGTGACTGGAGACAAATGGTTTTTAGAGCTTGACATGCTGTTGGAGTGTGAGCAAGGTAACATTTATGAAGGGATTCAGGGAAACCAGCAGGCTGGACTTGAATCCTGGAGATGCTCTTTGCTGATTCTAAAGAGAAGTTGCAGAGGTTGGTGGATGAGTTTAGTAGGGTGTGTAAAAGGAGGAAATTAAAAGTGAATATATGAAAGAGTAAAGTGATGAAGATAACAAAACAAAAAATTTAGGTAATGAAAGATTGGATATCAGACTGGAGGGAGGGAGTATGGAAGAGTTGAATGTATTCAGATATTTGGGAGTGGACATGTCAGCAGATGGGTCTATGGAAGTTGAGGTGAATCATAGAATTGATGAGGGGAAAAAGGTGAGTGGTGCACTGAGAAGTCTGTGGAGACAAAGAATATTATCCATGGAAGCAAAGAGGGGAAATGTATCAGAGCATAGCTATACCAATGCTCTTATATGGGTGTGAAGCATGGGTAGTGAATGTTGCAACAAGAAGGCTGGAGGGAGTGGAGATGTCATGTCTGAGGGCACTGTGTGGTGTGAATATAATGCAGAGAATCTGTAGTTTGGAAATTAGAAGGAGGTGCAGGGTTACTAAAAGTATTATCCAGAGGGCTGAGGAGTGGCTGTTGAGGTGGTTTGAACATTTAGAAAGGATGAAATGAACTAGAAAGACTAGGAGAGCATATAAATCTGTATTGGAAGAAAGGCGGGGTAAGGGTCAGCCTAGGAAATGTTGGAGAGAGGGGGTAAAGGAGGTTTTGTGTGCAAGGGGCTTGGACTTCCAGCATCCATGGGTGAGTATGTTAGACAGGAGCAGAGACAAATGGTTTCTAGGACTTGACATGCTGTTGGAGTGTGAGCAAGGTAATATTTATGGAGGGATTTAGGGATTCCTGGAGGTGAGAAGTACAGTGCCTGCAGTCTGAAGGGGGGATGTTAATATTGCAGTTTTATAACTGTAGTGTAAACACGCTTCTGGCATGACAGTGATAGAGTGAATGATGCAAGTTTTCCTTTTTCGGGCCACCCTACCCTGGTGGGAAATGGCCAATGTGTTAATAAAATAAAAATGATAAATTAGATCACCCTAACCTATGCTAACCAAAATTAGCCTATATCTACTTATAGTTAAGTGACACTAACATAATTACATGAATGGGAGGCTTATGAATGGCAGCACAGTGGGATTAATGCCACTTACAGTGACATTAATCCCACATACATTACATCGGAGAATGGGATGGATTATATTACTGCATATTTATAACTGTTCTTGCTCACCATGATTTCATAATTTATCATTTAATATTTAACCTAAAGAGACTGATGATGCTGTATGCAAAAGTAAATAAATATGAAATGTTCTTGAGCAACTATAAATTGTTTCATTAATATTCTTGCATGAAGAAAATGAAATGTTAAAAAAATCAATATACCAGGAATTAAGTTTTATGTATTTTTTCCATTTTATCCAATGCATATTCAAGTGTATTTTGAAGAAAAAGATACTGGCTATGCTTTTTAATCACTAGCTTATGATTATAGTATAATATTGAAAGTGATATTTTTTATTATCACACCGGCCGATTCCCACCAAGGCAGGGTGGCCCGAAAAAGAAAAACTTTCACCATCATTCACTCCATCACTGTCTTGCCAGAAGGGTGCTTTACACTACAGTTTTTAAACTGCAACATTAACACCCCTCCTTCAGAGTGCAGGCACTGTACTTCCCATCTCCAGGACTCAAGTCCGGCCTGCCGGTTTCCCTGAATCCCTTCATAAATGTTACTTTGCTCACACTCCAACAGCACGTCAAGTATTAAAAACCATTTGTCTCCATTCACTCCTATCAAACACGCTCACGCATGCCTGCTGGAAGTCCAAGCCCCTCGCACACAAAACCTCCTTTACCCCCTCCCTCCAACCCTTCCTAGGCCGACCCCTACCCCGCCTTCCTTCCACTACAGACTGATACACTCTTGAAGTCATTCTGTTTCGCTCCATTCTCTCTACATGTCCGAACCACCTCAACAACCCTTCCTCAGCCCTCTGGACAACAGTTTTGGTAATCCCGCACCTCCTCCTAACTTCCAAACTACGAATTCTCTGCATTATATTCACACCACACATTGCCCTCAGACATGACATCTCCACTGCCTCCAGCCTTCTCCTCGCTGCAACATTCATCACCCACGCTTCACACCCATATAAGAGCGTTGGTAAAACTATACTCTCATACATTCCCCTCTTTGCCTCCAAGGACAAAGTTCTTTGTTTCCACAGACTCCTAAGTGCACCACTCACTCTTTTTCCCTCATCAATTCTATGATTCACCTCATCTTTCATAGACCCATCCGCTGACACGTCCACTCCCAAATATCTGAATACGTTCACCTCCTCCATACTCTCTCCCTCCAATCTGATATTCAATCTTTCATCACCTAATCTTTTTGTTATCCTCATAACCTTACTCTTTCCTGTATTCACCTTTAATTTTCTTCTTTTGCACACCCTACCAAATTCATCCACCAATCTCTGCAACTTCTCTTCAGAATCTCCCAAGAGCACAGTGTCATCAGCAAAGAGCAGCTGTGACAACTCCCACTTTGTGTGTGATTCTTTATCTTTTAACTCCACGCCTCTTGCCAAAACCCTCGCATTTACTTCTCTTACAACCCCATCTATAAATATATTAAACAACCACGGTGACATCACACATCCTTGTCTAAGGCCTACTTTTACTGGGAAAAAATTTCCCTCTTTCCTACATACTCTAACTTGAGCCTCACTATCCTCGTAAAAACTCTTCACTGCTTTCAGTAACCTACCTCCTACACCATACACTTGCAACATCTGCCACATTGCCCCCCTATCCACCCTGTCATACGCCTTTTCCAAATCCATAAATGCCACAAAGACCTCTTTAGCCTTATCTAAATACTGTTCACTTATATGTTTCACTGTAAACACCTGGTCCACACACCCCCTACCTTTCCTAAAGCCTCCTTGTTCATCTGCTATCCTATTCTCCGTCTTACTCTTAATTCTTTCAATTATAACTCTACCATACACTTTACCAGGTACACTCAACAGACTTATCCCCCTATAATTTTTGCACTCTCTTTTATCCCCTTTGCCTTTATACAAAGGAACTATGCATGCTCTCTGCCAATCCCTAGGTACCTTACCCTCTTCCATACATTTATTAAATAATTGCACCAACCACTCCAAAACTATATCCCCACCTGCTTTTAACATTTCTATCTTTATCCCATCAATCCCGGCTGCCTTACCCCCTTTCATTTTACCTACTGCCTCACGAACTTCCCCCACACTCACAACTGGCTCTTCCTCACTCCTACAAGATGTTATTCCTCCTTGCCCTATACACGAAATCACAGCTTCCCTATCTTCATCAACATTTAACAATTCCTCAAAATATTCCTTCCATCTTCCCAATACCTCTAACTCTCCATTTAATAACTCTCCTCTCCTATTTTTAACTGACAAATCCATTTGTTCTCTAGGCTTTCTTAACTTGTTAATCTCACTCCAAAACTTTTTCTTATTTTCAACAAAATTTGTTGATAACATCTCACCCACTCTCTCATTTGCTCTCTTTTTACATTGCTTCACCACTCTCTTAACTTCTCTCTTTTTCTCCATATACTCTTCCCTCCTTGCATCACTTCTACTTTGTAAAAACTTCTCATATGCTAACTTTTTCTCCCTTACTACTCTCTTTACATCATCATTCCACCAATCGCTCCTCTTCCCTCCTGGACCCACTTTCCTGTAACCACAAACTTCTGCTGAACACTCTAACACTACATTTTTAAACCTACCCCATACCTCTTCGACCCCATTGCCTATGCTCTCATTAGCCCATCTATCCTCCAATAGCTGTTTATATCTTACCCTAACTGCCTCCTCTTTTAGTTTATAAACCTTCACCTCTCTCTTCCCTGATGCTTCTATTCTCCTTGTAACCCATCTACCTTTTACTCTCAGTATAGCTACAACTAGAAAGTGATCTGATATATCTGTGGCCCCTCTATAAACATGTACATCCTGAAGTCTACTCAACAGTCTTTTATCTACCAATACATAATCCAACAAACTACTGTCATTTCGCCCTACATCATATCGTGTATACTTATTTATCCTCTTTTTCTTAAAATATGTATTACCTATAACTAAACCCCTTTCTATACAAAGTTCAATCAAAGGGCTCCCATTATCATTTACACCTGGCACCCCAAACTTACCTACCACACCCTCTCTAAAAGTTTCTCCTACTTTAGCATTCAAGTCCCCTACCACAATTACTCTCTCACTTGGTTCAAAGGCTCCTATACATTCACTTAACATCTCCCAAAATCTCTCTCTCTCCTCTGCATTCCTCTCTTCTCCAGGTGCATACACGCTTATTATGACCCACTTCTCGCATCCAACCTTTACTTTAATCCACATAATTCTTGAATTTACACATCCATATTCTCTTTTCTCCTTCCATAACTGATCATTTAACATTACTGCTACCCCTTCCTTTGCTCTAACTCTCTCAGATACTCCAGATTTAATCCCATTTATTTCCCCCCACTGAAACTCTCCTACCCCCTTCAGCTTTGTTTCGCTTAGGGCCAGGACATCCAACTTCTTTTCATTCATAACATCAGCAATCATCTGTTTCTTGTCATCCGCACTACATCCACGCACATTTAAGCAACCCAGTTTTATAAAGTTTTTCTTCTTCTCTTTTTTAGTAATTGTATACAGGAGAAGGGGTTACTAGCCCATTGCTCCCGGCATTTTAGTCGCCTCATACGACACGCATGGCTTACGGAGGAAAGATTCTTTTCCACTTCCCCATGGACAATAGAAGAAATAAAAAAGAACAAGAGCTATTTAGAAAAAAGAGAAAAACCTAGATGTATGTATATATATATATGCATGTGCGTGTCTGTGAAGTGTGACCAAAGTGTAAGTAGGAGTAGCAAGATATCCCTGTTATCTTAGCGTGTTTATGAGACAGAAAAAGAAACCAGCAATCCTACCATCATGCAAAACAGTTACAGGTTTTTGTTTCACAGTCATCTGGCAGGACGGTAGTACTTCCCTGGGTGGTTGCTGTCTACCAACCTACTACCTAGGAAATAGGTAAATGGAATGTACTTGAACTTCTCCCATCTGAAAGAGGTATTGGGTCCCCCTCTAAACTGACAAGCTGACAAATGAGGCAACACTTGGGTATCTTTACTGAGTAAACATTTCACCAACCAGTGGTTTATCATTATTTTCACTTTAATGGACTGATAAAAACCAATGATTGGCAAACTGTTTCCATAACAGATACCAAGTGTTACACAAGTGTCTCCTTGTCTAATTTAAATACATATACTGCTAACATCTGTCTGCATTACAGTGATTTTGGAAGCATCCATGAATACAAAATAGTTGAGCAAAGTTTAAGCTTTCAAAACTGAAAGCTAAACATGTTTTTTTTTTACTTTTAAAAAAAATAACTGAAATGTTTACCATAGTTTAAATTATATAAGTAGATGTTTTGAGTGTGGTGTAATCAATGCTGATATGACGAACAGAATCTAAAGATGGGCTAATTTGCTGGTTAATGATTAAAAAAAGATAGGGCAGGTTCAGGCATAACTAGATACAGTGTGCAAAATGCAATGAACGGAATCTAGTAATAAAGTAAATCCTTGATATAATAGACCTGTATATAAGGGACTTCAGAAATGTGGAACTAAATTTGCTGGGTCAATCAACTGAGAAAAAAGGAAAAGTCTTATTCTTATGATCACAGCAAAACAATCTCTTCTATCCACCACAATTGCCATTATTAGCCATCTGCTCCTCCTTACTAGCCTGCTATATTTATGGTTCATTGCTATACATGATACTTACCCAAATCACGTGCGTTTCTCTTCATTGTTACTTCGCCAGTTACTGAGTTTAGAGAGAATGCAGCCATTGTGTCTGGTAAAGCTGAACTATGAAAACGGTATGACACCGTTCCATTTTCACCAGCATCTGCATCCCCAGCGACCACCTAATATGAACATAGAGTAAAAATTATTATAAAATTATTATTATTATTATTATGATAGTATTATTATTATAGTATTATTATTAAATCATAGGAAAGCATTAAGCCCATGGGGGTCATACAGTGCCTAAAGAATGGTAACAAACACCCTAAGCCAGCATATGACACTTGACAGCATGCACATCTTGTAAACTTAGAATGAGTGTATGTGCATGCACACACACATGGGGCCAGGAGCTATGACTCAACCTCTATAACCACATAAAGGTAAGTACACACACACACACACACACACACACACACACACACACACACACACACACACACACACACACACACACACACACACACACACACAGGAAGTGGAATAGTCTGGCAAGTGATGTAGTGGAGGCAGGAACCATACATAGCTTTAAGATGAGGTATGATAAAGCTCATGGAGCAGGGAGAGAGAGGCCCTAGTAGTGATCAGTGAAGAAGTGAGGCCAGGAGCTGAGTCTCGATCCCTGCAACCACAAACAGGTGAGTATGTACATGTACACACACACACACACACATGCATGCACGCGCACATACATACACATGCTCATACATGCACACGCACACACACAAATGCATGTATGTATGTACATAAATATCATATAGAAATCTTTTTTTTTTCAACAAACTGGCCGTATCCCACTGAAGCAGGGTGGCCCAAAAAGAAAAACAAAAGTTTCTCTTTTTAACTTTAGTAATGTATACAGGAGAAGGGATTACTAGCCCCTTGTTCCTGGCAGTTTAGCCGCCTCTTACGACATGCATGGCTTATGGAGGAAGAATTCTGTTCCACTTCTCCATGGAGATAAAAGAAAATAAACAAGAACAAGAACTATTTTTTTTTTTTTTTTATTATCACACCGGCCGATTCCCACCAAGGCAGGGTGGCCCGAAAAAGAAAAACTTTCACCATCATTCACTCCATCACTGTCTTGCCAGAAGGGTGCTTTACACTACAGTTTTTAAACTGCAACATTAACACCCCTCCTTCCACTGTATATGCACACTCCAGAGGAGTGTGCATATACAGTGGACCCCCGGTTTACGATATTATTTCATTCCAGAAGTATGTTCAGGTGCCATTACTGAACGAATTTGTTCCCATAAGGAATATTGTGAATTAGATTAGTCAATTTCAGACCCCCAAACATACACGTACAAACGCACTTACATAAATACACTTACATAATTGGTCGCATTGTGAGCTGATCGTAAAGCGGGGGTCCACTGTATATGCTTATACATGCATGTGTAGTGTGACCTAAGTGTAAGTAGAAGTAGCAAGACGTACCTGAAATCTTGCATGTTTATGAGACAGCAAATAGACACCAGCAATCCTACCATCATATACAGATACAACATATAAAAACAAATATTACATACTAACACACCAAATACAAAGATCTCTCATATAAATACACAAAAACAAACAAACACAACATATAAAGACACCCCTTGTAATTACAATAATTAGTGCACGAAGAGCACACAAAAATGTTTCAACATGATTAGAGTGGTGGATAGTCGGAATAAGATCCAGAAACAGGCAGTGTAATTACTTATTTGTAGTGATCACTATGCTTCAACTGTTGTGGAGTTGTATATTTTATAAATCTACATTACTGGGCAAACAAAACCTTGAATATGGGACACCACAGTTAAAGCTCTGATCTAGTATCTACAAATATGTACAAGAGGATCCTGCTTTACAGTGCTTCACTTTACAACAGCATTTTGCTAAATAACAAAAAAAGGCACTGACTGGAACGATACACAAATAACCCGCACATAGAAGAGAGGAGCTTATGACGACGTTTCGGTCCGACTTGGACCATTTACAAAGTCACAACAACGAAAAGGAGAGGAGGGAGTATATATAGGCCAGGAGGTGGTAGTGGTAGTAGTGGAGGTAGAAGGTAGTAGTGAGGGAGGTAGTACAGTGGAGGTGGAGCCAGTCAAATACTAAGAAAGAGGAGCACTGCAAGGTAGCTAGGTGCCCACAGAGGGTAGGAGCAAGAACAAAGAAGGGTGATATTCTTGCTCCTACCCTCTGTGGGCTCCTAGCTCCCTTGCAGTGCTCCTCTTTCTTAGTATTTGACTGGCTGCACCTCCACCATACTACCTCCCCCCACTACTACCTTCTACCTCCAGTACTACCACTACCACCTCCTGGCCTATATATACTCCCTCCTTCTCTCCTTTTCATTAGTGTGACTTTGTAAATGGTCTAAGTCAGACCGAAACGTCGTCATAAGCTCCTCTCTTCTATGTGCGACTTATTTGTGTAGCATTTTGCTAATACAGGTCTGCCATCACAAATCCAGCACTCAGTTACCTGGTTCCATCAGTTATTCGGCACTAATTTTGGCTAGCATAATTTCAAATTTCCAGGGTTGCCACACCAACCTGCTGGTACTGTTTGATGGCACTACTTGCTGCATAAGTCATTCCAATTTCTTTTTCTCCATTTATTGTTATAACCTGCTTACTTTTAGCCCTAGCCATGGTTCCAAAGAATAAAAGAAATGTTTCTCATTGTGTAATTGCAAGTATCATTTCAATTTGTATTTTTATATTATAAGTTTATATTATAAGTCCTATTCTAAGATTGTTTTCATATTTTAGTGATTATATTGTGTGTGCAATTAGTGTATATTTCAATTATATTATTGTTCAAGGCCCTTAACTATCTTTTGCTAACTAGTACCAACTACCTCATATATATTTTTTTCTACTTTTTTTTATTATTTTGCTACCTTAACTTGCATATTTTATCTTGTCAATTTAAATCTAGTTATACTCTAATTCTTGTAAACAACTTATATAACACCTTAGTGCAATTACAATTGAGAGTCTTGTGCCTTTTTTATATCATTAGATTAAACTCAGTTGTACTATAGCTCATTCTAGCTCAATACATAGTCAATACCAAATTCATTATATTAGACCATAGTGTAATTACTAGTGAGAGTCTGGTGCTATTTTTAATTTGTATTTTTATATTATTAGATTAAACCTAGTTGTACTATAGCTCATTCTAGCTCAATACATAGACTATACCAAAGTCATTACATTAGACCTTTGTGCAATTACAATTGAGAGTCTTGTGCTATTTTTAATTTGTATTTTTATATTATTAGTTTATACCTAGTTGTACTTTAGCTCATTCCAGCACAACACATAGACAACACCAACTCCATTATGTGTATTAGTGACTATACTCTACATGACCAAAATGCTATAGCTATACACTTGTACAAACTTCCCACAACTACAGATATCAGTACTAAAACTCAACACACAACTCAGGATATAAATAACCATGATTTAAACCTAGAAGATGATTGATCACATTCACCATGATCTAAACCTCCATAATCTGACACACAATCAAAACCTATTGGAAAGTAACTGCCTTTACTACACAGCATCACAAGCCAGCACTATCCTAAACAATGCTAAAAGTCTATCAGTACTTAACTACAACATTAGGTCCTTAAGCAAACACTATGATGACCTCCTGGCACTCCTTGAATCACTAAAGACACCCTTCTCCTGCATTATTCTTACTGAGACCTGGCTTAAGCAGGACACAATAGATATCTACCCTCTACCAGGATACACAGCAATCCACAACTGCAGACCATACCAAGTTGAGGGTGGTATTGCAATCTATTACTCTAACCAATTATCTTGTATTAGCACCACTTGCTTTAGTGATGAATATGGAGAATACATTTTTGGTAATTTTACTGTAAAAAACCTTAAGACACCTATAACAATCGGTGCCATTTACCGGATACCCCACACAAACATCCCAAATTTCAGTGAGAAATTAAAGGCACTAATAACAAACAGACAAATGAATAAGCACCACCTTCTCTTAGCTGGAGACTTCAACATCAACCTTGGCCTACTAGATGATCAGCCTGTAACTTATTTCATCAACAATATGAACAACACACTTCTCATACCAACAATAACTAAACCAACCAGGCTCACTGAAACAAGTGCAACCATAATAGACCACATATGGACCAATATACTAGCCCCCCTTAAATCAGGGATAATCACAGATAGCACTACAGACCACTACCCTACCTTCCTCTTGACAAACATTAGTAAACCACCACTGGAATACAACAAAGTTTCATTTAGACTCCATGATGAGGCCTCAATAAGGAAGTTCACAGCTGACCTAGAGACTGTTGACTGGCCTACAGAATTCTCCAAGGCCAATGGTATTGATGACCGGACAGACATTTTTCTTAACAAATTACTTAGACTATACAACAAACATTGTCCTATAAAAACCAAACAGATCACAAACAAACGGCTTGGTTGCCCATGGCTAACCAGCACCATTCTGAAATCCATTGATAAGAAGCACCAATATGAAAAGCAATACAGACAGGGCTTAATACACGAAGATATTCTTAAACACTATTCATCAGTCCTCACCAAAGTAATAAAGAAAGCCAAACAACTATACTACTCCAGTAGATTCACTGACACAAGAGGAGATATAAAAAAGACCTGGAAAACACTCTCTCAGATTCTAGGGACCCACAAACTGAAAAAAACCAAGAATATTGCCCTAACTAAGGGCTCTGGTGGCCTGGTGGTTAACGCTCTCGCTTCACACGGTGAGGGCCTGGGTTCGATTCCCAGCCAGAGTAGAAACATTGGACGTGTTTCTTTCCACCTGTTGTCTATGTTCCCCATCAGTAAAATGGGTACCTGGGTGTTAGTCGACTGGTGTGGGTCGCATCCTGGGACACTGACCTAAGGAGGCCTGGTCACAGACCGGGCCGCGGGGGCGTTGACCCCCGGAACTCTCTCCAGATAAACTCCAGAAACTCCAGATAACTAAACCTAATGAAACACCACTGCATCCCACTGACACAGCTAACAAGATAAACGACTTCTTCTCAACCATAGGTTCTAATCTCGCCAATAAAATCCCACGTACCAATTCCCATGCCGAGGACTACCTAGATGGGAATTTCCCAAATTCCTTCTATCTTGCTCCAATTGAGCCCATGGAAGTCACCGAGATTATAAAGTCACTTAAAAATAACTCAGGGAATCTGTCTCATGTCCCACCATTATTGTACAAGAGAGCGGCCCATGTCCTCTCGCATGCTATCTCATTACTTTTTAACAAGTCACTAGAAACTAGCACCTTCCCGAAACTACTCAAGACGGCAAGGGTTACACCAATACATAAAGGTGGTGACTCTACAGATTTAAACAACTATAGGCCAATATCAAACTTACCATTGCTATCCAAAATCTTTGAGAAACTCGTGCACAGGAGACTATATTCATTTATAACGGCACAAAACATACTCAACCCCTGCCAATTTGGATTCAGGAAAAATAAAAGCATTAACGATGCGATCATAAAAATGCTAGATCTGCTTTACACAGCACTGGAAAATAAGGAATATCCACTAGGATTTTTTATTGACCTAAGAAAAGCTTTTGACACAGTAGACCACGGCATCCTACTCCACAAACTTGACCATTATGGTATAAGAGGCCATGTGCTTGCATATTTCAAATCTTACCTTACTAATAGGTATCAGTATGTTACCATTAAAGACACAGCATCAACAACACAGCCACTTGATACTGGAGTTCCGCAGGGAAGTGTCTTTGGTCCCCTGCTCTTCCTCATATACATCAATGATCTTCCAAACGTATCTCAACACCTGAACCCCATTCTCTTTGCTGACGACACGACTTATGTCATCTCTCACCCTAATCTTGCCACCCTCAACACCATTGTTAATGAGGAGCTGATCAAAATATCGACTTGGATGACAGCCAATAAACTTACGCTTAACACTGACAAAACCTACATTATGTTTGGTAGCAGAGCAGGAGATGCGCAAATTAACATTAAGATCGACAACACTCTAATTGCCAGGCATAATGAGGGCAAATTCCTAGGCCTATATCTCGACAACAACCTGAACTTCAGCACCCATATCCAGCACATAACCAAAAAAGTATCCAAAACGGTTGGGATCCTCTCCAAGATACGATACTACATGCCGCAAACTGCCCTTCTCACACTATACCATTCACTTATATATCCATACCTCACCTATGCTATCTGTGCTTGGGGTTCAACTGCAGCAACACACCTAAAGCCAATAATAACCCAACAAAAAGCCGCAGTAAGAATAATCACTAAATCCCATCCCTGGCAACACACCCCCCCACTCTTCATAGATCTAAACTTACTCCCTGTTCAGTACATCCACACTTACTACTGTGCAATCTACATTTACAGGACCTTAAATTCCAATATTAACCTTGACCTAAAACGCTTTCTTGATAGTTGCGACAGAACCCACAGGCACAACACCAGACACAAACATCTCTATGATATTCCCCGTGTCCGACTAAACCTTTACAAAAATTCAATGTATGTCAAAGGCCCTAAAATCTGGAACACCCTACCTGAAAATTCTAAAACTACAGACAAAACTACCATCAGAAAACATCTTATCTCCCTGATACACCCTGTCAACTAATTACACGAATACCACCTGGTGGTTAACACTTACACTCACTCACCCATTTGACCATAAACAGAAATATCAATCTCAATCTCAAAATAATGAATCTTATCTAGTCATAAGTTGGCCTGTGATACTCCATTGCTGAAACTATGTATAGTGCCAAAACAAAAGCATTCACATTGCTAAACTCACAAACTAGTATTTAGTCACTTAGCCATAATACCAACTTACCACATAATTTTGTAATATTTTAAACTTAAGATTTAATTTAAGTCTGCCCGAAATGCCTAGCCATGCTAGGTGTTCTAGTGGTACACTCTGTAATTATTATTTTACTACATGTAAACCACACAATAACCAAATTCTGTAAACTCAGCATTGTAATCCTTATAGAGAATAAACTCTGAATTTGAAAATTTGAATTTGAATTGTCCATAAAAGATAGGGTGGCTTTGAAGCCACTGTCAGTTGCCATGAGCTCAGTCTAATGATGCAGGGAAATATGCTTATTATTTGGCTAATATCAACACTACGGCTTATTTGCCTATCTCAATTGATCTAATATGACATAATAAACAATATAAATAAATTAAAAACATGTTAAATACTCCAGAATTAATAATATTTGGCATAATACCAAGTGGTTCGACAGAGGTATGAAGAGGATATGGAATACAAGTACCATTCTCCTATAAATAACAAAAAGGCACAATACCATGACTGGAACAATACACAAATAACCCACACATAGAAGAGAGGAGCTTATGACGTTGTCATAAGCTCCTCTCTTCTATGTGTGGGCTATTTGTGTACCATTCTCCTATCCCTGTCTTGACTTGTATTAGAGAAAACGGAGTATAGCACATGGCTAACTGATATCCACTCGTACTGCACCACAAAACTGAAACAAAAAAGCTATTTTCTCTACATAGATTATCATGCATAGCAGCATATGTGTAGAGAACCTAGGATAACCCAAAAATGTCAAAGTGGCTAATTTCTAGTACCTGGCTTGGGCTTGCCATATATGATTTTCAGTAAATATTTGATTCCCAGCCAGGGTAGAAACATTGGGCATGTTTCTTTACACCTGTTGTCTATGTTCACCCATCAGTAAATGGGTACCTGGGTGTTAGTGGACTGGTGTGGGTCTTATCCTGGAATGCTGACTTAATTTGCTTGAAATGCTTAGCGTAACAAGGGGCTTTCTATATAGTAGTATGTCACTGATGTCAGCTATGGCCTGTATACCATGTACATGTACTCAGAAAATAAAGATATTATTATTATTATTATTATTATTATTATTATTTTCTCTCAGCTGTTTGTTGGGCTATCTTATCAAAACTTGGGCAATGTATGATGGAAAGATGCTTCTTAACGTACACCAAAAACAAAAGAAATCAGACAATAAATAGTGGAGTTCACTTCTCAGCCATTAGCCGCCTCTTAGCAGTATATTCTTGTATGGTTTTTATGGTTGTATTCTCATTTTTTTGGTCTCATTAAATAGAATGGAAGATATATTACAGAAACAGATATGATTTTCATTGCTTTCACAATGAAAAGTACCTTGAAATTGAGCTCAAAGTGGAGGAAATGTTCGATTTTTGCCGATGTTCAAGAGTAAACAAATGAAGTCACCGTCTTAATATGTGTCCGCCTGCCAGTCCAATTTCCAATATGCAGTCACGAATGAACTAACATTATTTATATAATTATTACAATAATGCAGTAGTCGGCATAACAGTAAATCTTCTATTTTTTTGTGTGAATAAAAATTCCAAATGGTAAGAGGGGCATGGAGTCGTGACTAATGAACAGAGAAAATGTTATTTTAGTGCCAGGAATGTCTGCATTGTTTATTCTGGACCCTATTTTGAAATTGGCATCTGTTGAAATTTGTGTGAATTGGCCAAACTGCCAATTTCTGACCACTTTATTGGGTAGTTGAAATAGGTGAATGGGCGGTTTCCTGCACTCAGTCGAGAGAACAGAAGTTAGTTAGTTTATTCAGGTATACACAAATACAGTTACACAGATTATCATACATAGCAGTGTATGTACAGAGAACCTAGGATAACCCAAAAAAGCCAGACAAAGTGACTTATTTCCAGTACCTGGCTTGGGTTTGCCATATATGAGTTTTGGTAAATATTTTTTTTCTCAGTTGTTAGTTGGGCTATCTTATTGAAACTTGGGCAGTGTATGATGGAAAGATACTTCTTAACATACGCCAAAAGTGAAAAAAAAATCGGACGATAAATAAGGGAGTTCACTTCTCAGCCATTAGCCGCCTCTTTACGGTATATTTTTGTATGGTTTTTATGGTTGTATTTTCATTTTTTTTTATCTCATTTGATAGAATGGAAGATATATTACAGAAATAGATGTGATTTTGATTGGTTTCAAGGCGAAAAGTACCTTGAAATTGAGCTCAAAGTAGCGGAAATGTTCAATTTTTGCCAATGTTCAATGAACTTTCTTGTGTAAGTCAAGTTGGTTAATTTTATTAACTGCATTCTAACCTAACCACTCTGTAATCCGGCAAACTCAGTAATCCGGCACACTACAAGTCCCAATGATGCCGGATTTGTGATGGGGGACCTGAACAGCAGTTCTCAATTATACCAATTCTTCGTTTATTCAGACTTCTTACAATAAATATATTCGCCACTCACTATAAGCTAAGGATGAAAATATTTTAAGGTAAGTAATGTGTGTAACTGCTGGTCAGGTTTGGGATTTTCCATAAAAAAATGTGATAGGGATGCAGTTGGTGACCATAGACCTTCCCAGGATTTTGGTTGGTGACACCTCTGTAGTTACAGAGGTTTCACCAACCACCCTCTGTAGTTACAGTGGCTAAGGTGCTGGACAGGTTCATCCCAGACAAGACATTTGAATTCAATCACTCCACTGAAATGTTACATTTATTCATTACAATTTTTCAATGCACAAGCATTCTCTTCAAATCACACATGAAAACCTCAACTTACCTTCATTACAACAGATCCAGCAGTAGCATTGGATCTAATAATTGCTTTATAATCTGACTGCATAAATATGGGTTTATTATCATTCACATCATCAACAGAAATGTGAAGTGTGGTGAAGCCAGTGCGCCCACCTATGTCCATTGCCATCACGGTGAAGGCAAATTCAGCTCTCTCTTCACGATCGAATATTTCTGATGTCCATACATCACCTTTATGAAAGAAAATGAGACATTATTTTACAGTATATGATAATGCATGACCGCTTAAAAAATTACTCTGGTTATACGGTGATGTGTATCTCTTATTTGAACTAATGCAAAAGAAGGGATGTACAAATAATGTAAAATTCTGAATACATAATAGAAACCTGGAGCACTATATTTCTTATCAGGAAAGGCTCCAAATTTATGGTATTTTTCCAAATTAAAAATCTTCAAATTTTTGCTCATATTTGGATAAGGCAAGTACAGTGGACCCCCGCCTTACGATATTAATCCGTTCCTGAGAGCTCACCGGAAGCCAAAATTATTGTTAGCCGAATTAATTTTCCCCATAAGAAATAATGGAAATCAAATTAATCCGTTCCTGACACCCCAAAGTATGAAAAAAAAATTTTTTTACCACATGAAATATTAATTTTAATACACACAAACTGAAGAAGACATGCACAATTACTACTCTACTAAGAATACAGTACATGACACTTACCTTTATTGAAGATCTGGTGATGATTGATGGGATGGAAGGAGGGAAGAGTGTGGAAGTTATTGTTTAGAAGGGGAATCCCCTTCCATTAGGACTTGAGGTAGCAAGTCCTTTTCCGGGTTTACTTCCCTTCTTCTTTTAATGCCACTAGGACCAGCTTGAGAGTCACTGGACCTCTGTTGCACAACAAATCTGTCCATAGAGCTCTGTACCTCCCGTTCCTTTAAGACTTTCCTAAAATGAGCCATAACATTGTCATTGTACAGGTTGCCGACACGGCTTGCAGTAGCTGTGTCGGTGATTTTCATCCGTAAAGGTCTGCAGTTCAACCCACTTTGCACACATTTCCTTAATCTCTTTTTTCAATTCCATACTAATTCTCGCCCTTTTTACCACAGGGATGGCACTAGAAGCTTTCTTGGGGTCCATGGTGACTTATTTTGCAGTTACAAGCACTAAAAACACTGGGATAATGTGAAATGTACCGAATGCACCGCACTGGCTGGCTTGTAAACACTGGCGCTGAGGCCACACGTGGGACGCATCCTGGACGAATCACATAAGGCAAGTTTTTTTATCGTGAGGAAAGGCAAAATTTTTGCGTTCAAATGCTTCGTATGGCGGATTTAACGTAACGCGATGCGTTCGTATGGCGGGGGTTCACTGTGTATGGACATGCAGCACCTGTCAGTTTTCCATGTATGTGTTCTCAATGTAGTAGTTTCCTTGAGTAATGATTTCATGAATTTAAACACAGAATAGTATATGTAGTAAGCCTTAAATTTAACAGACCAACTGAGGAGAATAGGTAGTTAGTAATGGTGATAATATATAGAGATGAGATTGTTTTGTAATGATGATAAAGTCTATTAGTCACAATCCTGTAACCTTTGGATTTTATTTATTAAATGGAGAGTTAGAGGTATTGGGAAGATGGAAGGAATATTTTGAGGAATTGTTAAATGTTGATGAAGATAGGGAAGCTGTGATTTCGTGTATAGGGCAAGGAGGAATAACATCTTGTAGGAGTGAGGAAGAGCCAGTTGTGAGTGTGGGGGAAGTTCGTGAGGCAGTAGGTAAAATGAAAGGGGGTAAGGCAGCCGGGATTGATGGGATAAAGATAGAAATGTTAAAAGCAGGTGGGGATATAGTTTTGGAGTGGTTGGTGCAATTATTTAATAAATGTATGGAAGAGGGTAAGGTACCTAGGGATTGGCAGAGAGCATGCATAGTTCCTTTGTATAAAGGCAAAGGGGATAAAAGAGAGTGCAAAAATTATAGGGGGATAAGTCTGTTGAGTGTACCTGGTAAAGTGTATGGTAGAGTTATAATTGAAAGAATTAAGAGTAAGACGGAGAATAGGATAGCAGATGAACAAGGAGGCTTTAGGAAAGGTAGGGGGTGTGTGGACCAGGTGTTTACAGTGAAACATATAAGTGAACAGTATTTAGATAAGGCTAAAGAGGTCTTTGTGGCATTTATGGATTTGGAAAAGGCGTATGACAGGGTGGATAGGGGGGCAATGTGGCAGATGTTGCAAGTGTATGGTGTAGGAGGTAGGTTACTGAAAGCAGTGAAGAGTTTTTACGAGGATAGTGAGGCTCAAGTTAGAGTATGTAGGAAAGAGGGAAATTTTTTCCCAGTAAAAGTAGGCCTTAGACAAGGATGTGTGATGTCACCGTGGTTGTTTAATATATTTATAGATGGGGTTGTAAGAGAAGTAAATGCGAGGGTCTTGGCAAGAGGCGTGGAGTTAAAAGATAAAGAATCACACACAAAGTGGGAGTTGTCACAGCTGCTCTTTGCTGATGACACTGTGCTCTTGGGAGATTCTGAAGAGAAGTTGCAGAGATTGGTGGATGAATTTGGTAGGGTGTGCAAAAGAAGAAAATTAAAGGTGAATACAGGAAAGAGTAAGGTTATGAGGATAACAAAAAGATTAGGTGATGAAAGATTGAATATCAGATTGGAGGGAGAGAGTATGGAGGAGGTGAATGTATTCAGATATTTGGGAGTGGACGTGTCAGCGGACGGGTCTATGAAAGATGAGGTGAATCATAGAATTGATGAGGGAAAAAGAGTGAGTGGTGCACTTAGGAGTCTGTGGAGACAAAGAACTTTGTCCTTGGAGGCAAAGAGGGGAATGTATGAGAGTATAGTTTTACCAACGCTTTTATATGGGTGTGAAGCGTGGGTGATGAATGTTGCAGCGAGGAGAAGGCTGGAGGCAGTGGAGATGTCATGTCTGAGGGCAATGTGTGGTGTGAATATAATGCAGAGAATTCGTAGTTTGGAAGTTAGGAGGAGGTGCGGGATTACCAAAACTGTTGTCCAGAGGGCTGAGGAAGGGTTGTTGAGGTGGTTCGGACATGTAGAGAGAATGGAGCGAAACAGAATGACTTCAAGAGTGTATCAGTCTGTAGTGGAAGGAAGGCGGGGTAGGGGTCGGCCTAGGAAGGGTTGGAGGGAGGGGGTAAAGGAGGTTTTGTGTGCGAGGGGCTTGGACTTCCAGCAGGCATGCGTGAGCGTGTTTGATAGGAGTGAATGGAGACAAATGGTTTTTAATACTTGACGTGCTGTTGGAGTGTGAGCAAAGTAACATTTATGAAGGGATTCAGGGAAACCGGCAGGCCGGACTTGAGTCCTGGAGATGGGAAGTACAGTGCCTGCACTCTGAAGGAGGGGTGTTAATGTCGCAGTTTAAAAACTGTAGTGTAAAGCACCCTTCTGGCAAGACAGTGATGGAGTGAATGATGGTGAAAGTTTTTCTTTTTCGGGCCACCCTGCCTTGGTGGGAATCGGCCGGTGTGATAATAAATAAATAAATAATTCAGAATCAACCAACCCAGAAGATTTTGTCCTGTATTTCCTAAGTCCATCAACTCAAGGCTTATTAATCTGATGGTTTACTTTAATTAATATCATCATAATCATATAGTTTTTCATGGGGAAGTGGAACAGAATTCTTCCTCCGTAAGCCATGCGTGTCGTAAGAGGCGACTAAAATGCCGGGAGCAAGGGGCTAGTAACCCCTTCTCCTGTATATATTACTAAATTTAAAATGAGAAACTTTCGTTTGTCCTTTTGGGCCACCCCACCTCAGTGGGATACAGCTGGTGCATTGAAAGAAAGAATCATATAGTTAGTGTGAAGTGGAAACCTGTAGGATTGCTGGTGTTTTTTCTGTCATATAAACACATGGGATAACAGGTATATCTTGCTCTTTCTACTTACACTTAGGTCACACTACATATGCATGTACAGTGGCCACAAAAAAATCTATACATTAACAATAAAATGAAAAAATGTAACTTAATATATGTACATGTATTTTATTTTCACTTTTTAGCATCCAACTAGTACTTGATCGTGCTACCATTGTTCTTTATCACCATCTTAAGTCGCCTGGGCATCGAAATGGTGAGGGTGGAGAAGAAGGAGGTGTCCATGTTGATCCAAAGCTTCTTCAGTGCCTCCTTCAGGTCTGTGATGTTGGTGGGTTGAGCTTTAGCAATCTCATTTTTCATCCCATGCCAGGCATTCTCGATAGGATTTAGGTCAGGGGAATTGCCTGGCCACTCCAAAACAAGGATATTATTGTCCTCAAGGAACTTTTTCACTCCTTTTGACTTATGGGCAGGGGCATCAGTATGAATGAAAAAAATCACACTCATGAATGTTCCAAAATGTCAGCATGTGGTCCCTTAACACCTCAATATAATTTCTTCCCGTCATAGTAATGTTCTTATGAAAATAGTACAGTACACCTCTGCCCTTATAACCACTAAAAGTACCCCGGACCACAACACTGTCAGGGTGCTTCACTGTCTTCATGACATACCATGGGTCATAACAGGACACACCACTGGGACAATGGGTGGTCTTAGAGTGCTCCTGAGGAGCCTGAAGGTACTCTCATCACTGATCACCACATTCTCCCACTGGTCTGAGGTCCAATCCTTGTACTTCTTGCAGAACTGAAGCTGTTTCTTCTTCATGGCTTCAGTTAGCATGGGCTTCTTGGCAGCACGTCGTGCAGGCATTTTCAGGTCCTTTTGCATTCAGGTCCTTTTGCAGTCGGTGCTGAATGGTTTGCACTGTGACGACTTTCAGGAGTGGAGGATGCTTTTTCTTGAGGTCTGTGCCTGTTATGGCAGGATCTGATAACACTCCCCTCTTCAGGATCTTGGTACAGTGCCAGGTGGGAGTGAGGCAGCTGCTTTCTTGAGGTTGTAAATTGCCATTCTAGTCACCTTAAGGTCTGTAGCTATGAATATCACAGACATGCCATGCTCTAATAGGGTGAGTGCATGAGTCTTCTCTACAATTTAAAGTTTAGTTTGACCCATTCTGACCACTTGGAGCAGAGATATAGCATGGCAAAGTTCGTGGTCAAGTGAAAAAATGGGCAGTGAGTAACAACGTAAAAATCCTCCTTCATCATCAAGCTCTGGAAGAGCACTGAAGCGTGGGGTGGTGGGGAACATTGGAGCAAGAGGGGCTCCAGTACATTAAGCTATCACAAGATCCGCCCACTTTTCTTATGGCAGAAATTCAAGTGAAATATATATACCAAAATCTAGTGTATAGATTTTTTTTTGTGTTGGAAATGCATAGATTTTTTTTGCAGCCACTGTACAGTAGTACCTTGGTACTTGAACAGCTTCCAACTCAAACAACTCAAACAATTTGGTATTCAAGCACTTTGTTTGGTAAAAAAATAGCTCAGTAGTCAACCGTTTGCTCGGCACTCGTCAAAACAAACATGATCTTTTTTGGTTATTTTTTAGTATTTTTTTTATATTATTTGTATAAATAAGTCAACATGGGGCCTAAGAAGATTAGTGATAACATAAAACCAAAAAGATAATTGGTTAGAGTCAAAATAGAGATGAAAAAAGAACTATGTATCAGCAAAGTATGAAAGCGGTGCCCAAGTGTCTGATCTTGCCACTGAGTTTTGTTTGGCAAAAACTATGATCTCTACGATACTAAAAATAAAGAGGCCATTAAAAAGGCTGATGTTGCAAAAGTAGTGAAAGCATTTATGAAACAAAGACCTTCCTCGCCATCCTCACCTTCTTCACCATCTTCCACATATGCCATCAACTCTCCACTTACAGGTAAAATGAGAATAAATTTGCATTTATTTCATCTATTCATTGTTTAGTTTTTTCTTTTCTAAATTTATGCATGCTAGGCTTGTAAACTTCATGTTAAAATACTTTTGTAAGTGTATTTTTGGGTGTCTGAAATGGATTAATCTAATTTACATTATTCCTTATGGGAAAAATTTGTTCGGTATTCGAACAGATCAGCACTCGAACAGCCTTCTGGAACAAATTAAGTTCGAGTACCGAGGTACTACTGTACATGCATACATATTTACACACCCATCTGGGTTTTCTTCTATTTTCTTAATAGTTCTTGTTCTAATTTATTTCCTCTTATCTCTCTGGAGAAGCGAAAAGTATTCTTCCTCCGTAAGCCACGTGTGTCATTAGAGGCAACTAAAATGTCGGGAGCAAGGGGCTAGCAACACCTTCTCCTGTACAATTACTAAATTTAAAAAAAAAAAAACTTTCGTTTTCCTTTTTAGGTCACCCTGCCTCGGGATACGGCTGGTTCATTGGAAAAAAAAAAACATATAGGCAGCCAGACTTGAGTCAAGGATGTGGAAAGTACAGTGCCTTCACTCTGAAGGAAGGGTGGGAATACTGCAGTTTGGAGGGGCATCTGAGCTGTAACGCTGATGTCCCTCTGGCAAGTTGGTGATAAAGTGAGTGAAGGTGAAAGTGTTTCTTCTTTTTTTTGGGGTCACCCTACCTTGGTGAGAGATGGCCAGTGTGTTAATAAAAAAAAATCAACATCAAATTCAGCTGATGTTTTTAACAGTATTTTTGACTTCTCCTGTATATATTTCTAATTGTAAAAGGAGAAATTTTCGTTTTTCCTTTTGGGCCACCCCACCTCGGTGGGATACGACCGGTGTGTTGAAAGAAAGAAAGAAAGATATATATCTTTCTTTCTTTCAACACACCAGCCGTATCCCACCAAGGCGGGGTGGCCCAAAAGGAAAAACGAAAGTTTCTCCTTTTACATTTAGTAATATATACAGGAGAAGAGGTTACTAGCCCCTTGCCCTCGGCATTTTAGTCACCTCTTACAACACACATGGCTTAAGGAGGAAGAATTCTGTTCCACTTCCCCGTGGAGATAAGAGGAAATAAACAAGAATAAGAACTAGAAGGAAAATAGAAGAAAACCCAGAGGGGTGTGTATATATGTGCTTGTACATGTATGTGTAGTATGACCTAAGTGTAAGTAGAAGTAGCAAGACATACCCGAAATCTTGCATGTTCATGAGACAGAAAAAAAGGACACCAGCAATCCTACCATCATGTAAAACAATTACAGGCTTTCGTTTTACATTCACTTGGCAGGACGGTAGTACCTCCCTGGGCGGTTGCTGTCTACCAACCTACTACCTATATATACATATTCTTTCTTTCTTTCAACACACCAGCCGTATCCCACCGAGGTGGGGTGGCCCAAAAGGAAAAACGAAAGTTTCTCCTTTTACATTTACTAATATATACAGGAGAAGAGGTTACTAGCCCCTTGCTCCCGACATTTTAGTTGCCTCTTACAACACGCATGGCTTACAGAGGACAAATTCTGTTCCACTTCCCCATGGAGGTAAGAGGAAATAAACAAGAAGAAGAACTAGTAAGAAAAATGGAAGAAAACCCAGAGGGGTGTGTATATACATATATGCTTGTACATGTATGTGTAGTGTGACCTAAGTGTAAGTAGAAGTAGCAAGATGTACCTGAAACCTTGCATGTTTATGAGACAGAAAAATGGACACCAGCAATCCTACCATCATGTAAAACATTTACAGGTTTCCGTTTTACACTCACTTGGCAGGACGGTAGTACCTCCCTGGGCAGTTGCTGTCTACCAACCTACTACCTAGGATATATATATTTATTTATTTTATTATCACACTGGCCGATTCCCACCAAGGCAGGGTGGCCCGAAAAAGAAAAACTTTCACCATCATTCACTCCATCACTGTCTTGCCAGAAGGGTGCTTTACACTACAGTTTTTAAACTGCAACATTAACACCCCTCCTTCAGAGTGCAGCCACTGTACTTCCCATCTCCAGGACTCAAGTCCGGCCTGCCGGTTTCCCTGAACCCCTTCATAAATGTTACTTTGCTCACACTCCAACAGCACGTCAAGTATTAAAAACCATTTGTCTCCATTCACTCCTACCAAACACGCTCACGCATGCCTGCTGGAAGTCCAAGCCCCTCGCACACAAAACCTCCTTTACCCCCTCCCTCCAACCTTTCCTAGGCCGACCCCTACCCCGCCTTCCTTCCACTACAAACTGATACACTCTTGAAGTCACTCTGTTTCGCTCCATTCTCTCTACATGTCCGAACCACCTCAACAACCCTTCCTCAGCCCTCTGGACAACAGTTTTGGTAATCCCGCACCTCCTCCTAACTTCCAAACTACGAATTCTCTGCATTATATTCACACCACACATTGCCCTCAGACATGACATCTCCACTGCCTCCAGCCTTCTCCTCGCTGCAACATTCATCACCCATGCTTCACACCCATATAAGAGCATTGGTAAAACTATACTCTCATACATTCCCCTCTTTGCCTCCAAGGACAAAGTTCTTTGTCTCCACAGACTCCTAAGTGCACCACTCACCCTTTTCCCCTCATCAATTCTATGATTCACCTCATCTTTCATAGACCCATCCGTTGATACGTCCAGTCCCAAATATCTGAATACATTCACCTCCTCCATACTCTCTCCCTCCAATCTGATATCCAATCTTTCATCACCTAATCTTTTTGTTATCCTCATAACCTTACTCTTTCCTGTATTCACTTTTAATTTTCTTCTTTTGCACACCCTACCAAATTCATCCACCAATCTCTGCAACTTCTCTTCAGAATCTCCCAAGAGCAGTGTCATCAGCAAAGAGCAACTGTGACAACTCCCACTTTATGTGTGATTCTTTATCTTTTAACTCCACGCCTCTTGCCAAGACCCTCGCATTTACTTCTTTTACAACCCCATGTATAAATATATTAAACAACCACGGTGACATCACACATCCTTGTCTAAGGCCTACTTTTACTGGGAAATAATTTCCCTCTTTCCTACATACTCTAACTTGAGCCTCACTATCCTCGTAAAAACTCTTCACTGCTTTCAGTAACCTACCTCCTACACCATACACCTGCAACATCTGCCACATTGCCCCCCTATCCACCCTGTCATACGCCTTTGCCAAATCCATAAATGCCACAAAGACCTCTTTAGCCTTATCTAAATACTGTTCACTTACATGTTTCACTGTAAACATATATATATTATAAAACAACAGTAATAAAAAATTTTTTGTATTGTTTGTGTAAACAAGTTTTGTAAACAATATATTGATAATTATGTTTGTGTGCTTATTGTGTTGTATACAACAAGTGTATATATGTACATTGCACCATACTTTGGACTCATAGGCCACATAAGTTATGTGAAAAATAAAATAATAAAAAAACAAAAAACCTTCGAATACAAGTAAACCAAAGTTTACCGGGTGAGTGGCAGTTGCCGCTGTTGCCATACACGACTTATTTTTTGCCAACTTCATGCCTCTATATCTCGGTAAGTACTGATGGCAAAAAAAAAATTTTTTGGACTAAAACAATCAGAAAAATAATCTTAACATTTTCGTAAGAAAAAATATTTTTTTTTTTTTTTAATATTTTTCGACACCAGGAGAACCTGCAGGATTTGGGGTTTTGACAGTCAAGGGGTTAAACTTAATTTTTAAGACAGAAAATAAGGAATAATATAATCATTTATGACCTTATATCTGATTATGACACGGGTGTACAGTATCTAGGAAAATACTGCAAAATTCCAAACACTCAAATAAAAACTAAATTTTCCTTAACACATGACTGTCTTAAGAGGGGAACTTTCTGCTTTGCAACTTTTAGATATTGTAATTCAGACGTTAATCAGGTGTAGGTACCACTATGGGTTGTAAACATAATACAGTGGACCCCCGGTTAACGATTTTAATCCGTGCAAGAGGGGTAATTGTTATGCGAAATAATCGCTATGTGAATGAATTTTCCCCATAAGAAATAATGGAAATCAAATTAATCCGTGCAAGACACCCAAAAGTATGAAAAAAAAAATTTTACCACATGAAATATACATTTTCCCACACACAAAGAGAAGGATACATGCACAATAGTAGAGTAGTACATGCACAGTATATATTGTGCATGTACTAGTCTACTAAATGAAGAATAAATGACACTTACCTTTATTGAAGATGCAGCAATGACTGATGAGACACTGTGTCCTGGGAGTGCCTTTTCCTCCTGAGTACTGTAGGTCCTGTTTGGCATTTTCTTCCAGAACATGCCTTATCACACTGTGTATGCCACTACGATTCTTAAATCTCTCAAACCAACCTTTGCTGGCTTTAAATTCACCAATATGAGCACTAGTTCCAGGCATTTTTCCCTGTTCACCTGGGTGTTAGTCGACTTGTGTGGGTTGCATCCTGGGAGACAAGATTAAGGACCCCAATGGAAATAAGTTAGACAGTCTTCGATGACACTGACTTTTTTGGGTTATCCTGGGTGGCAAATCCTCTGGGGTTAATTGTTTCTTGGTATTCTCAATAAGCCACACCAACAACGGTGCTACAGCAGCAGCAGCAGCTGACAGTGCAGCAGCAGCAGCAGCTGACAGTGCAGCAGCAGCAGCAGCTGACAGTGCAGCAGCAGCAGCAGCTGACAGTGCAGCAGCAGCAGCAGCTGACAGTGCAGCAGCAGCAGCAGCTGTACCACCAATAGTAGCGATGGT
Organism: Cherax quadricarinatus; assembly: GCF_038502225.1. Lineage (NCBI taxonomy): Eukaryota > Metazoa > Arthropoda > Malacostraca > Decapoda > Parastacidae > Cherax > Cherax quadricarinatus. The sequence goes on along the minus strand of NC_091292.1, from coordinate 28,987,848 downwards.
TGATTGGGGTTTCTTGTACAGCTTGACTAGGTCGGCTATACGCACTCCACTTTCATACTTATCAATGATCTCTTTCTTCATTTCTATTGTAATTCTCACCCTTATTGCTGTAGGGTTGGCACTAGAAGCTTTCTTGGGGCCCATGGTCACTTATTTTCCAGAAAAAGCACCGAAAACACTGTAATAATACGAAATATTCCGATTGTATGCTTGGATGTTACCGCGGAGGCTGGCTGGTAAACAATGCCACCGGCGGAACATGTGAGCGCGTCTCGGACGAAAATCGGTAAGCGGGTTTTTAAGCGGTATGTGAGGCAAAATTTTTGCAATTAAAGTAAGCGGTATGCGAAATAATCGCTATGTGATGCCATCGTTATGCGGGGGTCCACTGTATTACATAGTAACATTTTTACATATCCCATATTACACTCAAGTGTTTTGGGCAAGGGTTAAGATAACACAGGAATTTAATTAAAAGTATTCAAAGGTATAAACAGTATGACAAATTCAAAATCTGAATAAGGGGGAGAAAGAGCGAGCTATTCTTACTTCTCCTTATAAGGAACTAGTTTAGGACAAATGGGATGTGTCTGTCTTGTGCTCAGTGGATAGAGGATCAAGCCTCCACCATGTCTTGCACTGAATGATCCACATGGGTTTAGCACTTAACATAAATTATTCATTTTATTTCTTCATAAAACAGTCAGTGCTTGTACTATTAACTGACAATCTTAAATATACAGTCAATTTCAGTCTATGAACTTTTTTCTCTGATTTTTTATAATGAAATAGATGTACAAGAATTAGTTATACAATAGTTTCTCTAAAGAAACTCATTGCTGTGATTTAGGAAAAATTATCCTTGAATGCTTAAAATGCTTATTGTATCTAAAATGACAGTTATAATTTTTGGTAAAGCATTTTAAGAATCCAGCATTAATAATGTCTCTTCATACAGGTGTTAAATCTTACCTGTGTTTTCATTTATTCTAAAGAACTTGTGCGCATCATCGCCTATAAAATGGTATGTCACATCACCGTAACGCCCTGAATCCCCATCTCTAGCAGACACGTGAGCAACAGTAGTTTTGATGGCAGAATTTTCTTGAATTGAAGCATCATACTGGGCAACTTTGAAGGTTGGAGAATGGGCATTGACTGGTGTGATAGTAACTACCACACGTGTATAGGCTGTGAAGACCCCATCACTCACTGACACATTTAGTATATGCTCATCACTCTCGCCCAGCTTTTGGCTGTTCCAAACAGTTATAATTCCTGAAAAAGAGACTGTATTATTATACAGTTTTTTTTGTGTGTGTGTGCGTGTGTGTGTGCATGTGCATATGCGTGCGTGCGTGCGTGCGTGTGTGTGTGTGTGTGTGTGTGTGTGTGTGTGTGTGTGTGTGTGTGTGTGTGTGTGTGTGTGTGTGTGTGTGTGTGTGTGTGTGTGTGTGTACTCACCTAATTGTGGTTGCAGGGGTCGAGACTCAGCTCCTGGCCCTGCCTCTTCACTGATCGCTACTAGGTCCTCTCTCTCTCTGCTTCCTGAGCTGTATCATACCTCTTCTTAAAACTAGGTATGGTTCCTGCCTCCACTACTTCACTTGCTAGGCTATTCCACTTCCTGACAACTCTATGACTGAAGAAATACTTCCTAACGTCCCTGTGACTCGTCTGAGTCTTCAGCTTCCAGTTGTGACCCCTTGTCCCTGTGTCCCCTCTCTGGAACATCCTATCTCTGTCCACCTTGTCTATTTCCCGCAGTATCTTGTATGTCGTTAGCATGTCTCCCCTGACCCTTCTGTCCTCCAGTGTCGTCAGTCCGATCTCCCTCAACCTTTCCTCGTACAACATTCCCCTGAGCTCTGGGACTAGCCTTGTTGCAAACCTTTGTACTTTCTCTAACTTCTTGACGTGCTTGACCAGGTGTGGGTTCCAGACTGGTGCTGCATACTCCAGTATGGGCCTAACATACACAGTGTACAGTGTCTTGAACGATTCCTTATTAAGGTATCGGAACGCTATTCTCAGGTTTGTCAGGCGCCCGTATGCTGCAGCAGTTATTTGGTTGATGTGTGCCTACGGTGATGTGCTCGATGTTATGGTAACCCCAAGGTCTTTCTCCCCGAGTGAGGTCTGTAGTCTTTGTCCACCTAGCCTATACTCTGTCTGTGGTCTTCTTTGCCCCTCCCCAATCTTCATGACTTTGCATTTGGCTGGATTGAATTCGAGAAGCCAGTTACTGGACCACATGTCCAGCCTGTCCAGGTCTCTTTGCAGTCCTGCCTCATCCTCATCTGATTTAATTCTTCTCATCAACTTCACATCATCTGCGAATAGGGACACTTCAGAGTCTATTCCTTCCTTCATGTCGTTCACATATATCAAAAATAACACTGGTCCTAGAACTGACCCCTGTGGGACCCCGCTCGTCACAGGCACCCACTGTGATACCTCTTCACATACCATGTGCATGTGTGTATTCACCTAGCTGTACTCACCTAGTTGAGGTTGCAGGGGTTGAGTCCAAGCTCCTGGCCCCGCCTCTTCACTGGTCGCTACTAGGTCACTCTCCCTGAACTGTGAGCTTTATCATACCTCTGCTTAAAGCTATATATGGATCCTGCCTCTACTACATTGCTTCCCAAACTATTCTACTTCCTGACTACTCTGTGGCTTAAGAAATACTTCCTAACATCCCTGTGATTCATCTGTGATTCTAACTGTGTCCCCTTGTTGCTGTGCCCCATCTCTGGAACATCCTGTCTTTGTCCACCTTGTCAATTCCTTTCAGTATTTTGTATGTCGTTATCATGTCCCCCCTATCTCTCCTGTCCTCCAGTGTCATCAGGTTGATTTCCCTTAACCTCTCCTCGTAGGACATACCTCTTAGCTCTGGCACTAGTCTTGTTGCAAACCTTTGCACTTTCTCTAGTTTCTTTACGTGCTTGGCTAGGTGTGGGTTCCAGACTGGTGTCACATACTCCAATATGGGCCTAACGTACACAGTGTACAGGGCCCTGAACGATTCCTTATTAAGATGTCGGAATGCTGTTCTGAAGTTTGCTAGGCGCCCATATGCTGCAGCAGTTATTTGGTTGATGTGCGCTTCAGGAGATGTGCCTGGTGTTATACTCACCTCAAGATCTTTTTCCTTGAGTGAGGTTTGGCCTCTGGCCCCCTAGACTGTATTCCGTCTGCAGTCTTCTTCGCCCTTCCCCAATTTCCATGACTTTGCACTTGGTGGCGTTAAATTCCAGGAGCCAATTGCTGGACCAGGTCTGCAGCCTGTCCAGATCCCTTTGTAGTTCCGCCTGGTCTTTGATCAAATGAATTCTTCTCATCAACTTCATGTCATCTGCAAACAGGGACACTTCGGAGTCTATTCCTTCCGTCATGTCGTTCACAAATACCAGAAACAGCACTGGTCCTAGGACTTACCCCTGTGGGACCCCACTGGTCACAGGTGCCCATTCTGACACCTCGCCACGTACCATGACTCGCTGCTGTCTTCCTGACAAGTATTCCCTGATCCATTGTAGTGCCTTCCCTGTTATCCCTGCTTGGTCCTCCAGTTTTTGCACTAATGTCTTGTGTGGAACTGTGTCAAACACCTTCTTGGAGTCCAAGAAAATGCAATCCACCCACTTCTCTCTCTCTTGTCTTACTTCTGTCACCATGTCGTAGAACTCCAGTAGGTTTGTGACACAGGATTTCCCATCCCTGAAACCATGTTGGCTGCTGTTGATGAGATCATTCCCTTCTAGGTGTTCCACCACTCTTCTGATAATCTTCTCCCTGACTTTGCATACTATACATGTCAGTGACACTGGTCTGTAGTTTAGTGCTTCATGTCTGTCTCCTTTTTTAAAGATTGGGACTACATTTGCTGTCTTCCATGTCTCAGGCAATCTCCCTGTTTCGATAGATGTATTGAATATTGTTGTTAGGGGTACACATAGCACCTCTGCTCCCTCTCTCAGGACCCATGGAGAGATGTTATCTGGCCCCATTGCCTTTAAGGTATCTAGCTCACTCAGAAGCCTCTTCACTTCTTCCTCGGTTGTGTGTACTGTGTCCAGCACTTGGTGGTGTACCCCACCTCTCCGTCTTTCTGGAGCCCCTTCTGACTCCTCTGTGAACACTTCTTTGAATTTCTTGTTGAGTTCCTCACATACTTCACGGTCATTTCTTGTTGTCTCTCTTCCTTCCTTCCATAGCCTGATTACCTGGTCCTTGACTGTTGTTTTCCTCCTGATGTGGCTGTATAACAGTTTCGGGTCAGATTTGGCTTTCGCTGCTATATTGTTTTCATATTGTCGCTGGGCCTCCCTTCTTCTCTGTACATATTCCTTTCTGGCTCTACGACTGCTCTCCTTATTCTCCTGGGTCCTTTGACTTCTATATTTCTTCCATTCCCTAGCACACTTGGTTTTTGCCTCCCTGCACCTTTGGGTGAACCATGGGCTCATCCTGACTTTTTCATTATTCCTGTTACCCTTGGGTACAAACCTCTCCTCAGCCTCCTTGCATATGGTTGTTATATATTCCATCATCACATTAACTGGCTTCCCTACCAGTTCTCTGTCCCACTGAACCCCGTTCAGGAAGTTCCTCATTCCCGTGTAGTCCCCTTTTTTGCAGTTTGGCTTCATTCGCCCTGGCCTTCCTGCTTCCCCCTCCACTTGTAGCTCTACTGTGTATTCGAAGCTTAAAACCACATGATCGCTGGCCCCCCAAGGGGTCTTTCATATGTGATGTCCTCAAAATCTGCACTACTCAAGGTGAATAATAGGTCCAGTCTTGCTGGTTCATCCTCTCCTCTCTCTCTTGTAGTGTCCCTTACATGTTGGTACATGAAGTTTTCCAGTACCACCTCCATCATCTTAGCCCTCCATGTATCTTGGCCACCATGTGGCTCCAAGTTCTTCCAATCGATTTCCTGTGTGTACATATATGCATGCGTGTGTGCGTGTGTGTTAGGATAAACAATGGCATAAGTTAAATTATAAGAAAGACAATAGTTGTACGGTAGTAAAATTTTTATTACAAATTTTTGTTCAAAAATGCTGATACACTGCCTTACAATGAAAACAAGCACCTTCAGATCAGGCTCAGAAGATAGTGTTTCAGTCCCAGACCAGGCTTACCAGAGGATGGCCTGATCACCCAGGCTGTTGATACTAGCTTCATGAAGTTTAGGACCAATGTATGCACCACAGCCTGGCAGACAGTTCCTTATCAGCATGGCTGTGTTACATACATTGGCCTTCATGCAGCCATCCACTGGAAAGCTTGGTCTGAGACTGGGCTGTGAGGACACTGACATTTGGAAAATTCTGCAGGTAGACTCCAGGCAGGTAGGTCAAAAGCAATGTAACCAGTAAGATAATGGAGATACCAGTCAAACAATAATCACAATTTTTAAGTACTGATGTGTATGTGTATGGGGGGGGAAGCTAAAACTATTCATATAATGAAAATAAAAATGTTTCCCATAGGCCTGACCCTGCCCTTCCCCTTGTCTCACATTGGCACCTAAGATTATGATTATTTTTTATATTTGTATGCTTAATAATATGAGGTCATGGGCAAAATATGTAATGGTTTTCCCTGCATACACAGTGTTTTCCTCAACATCCTTAATTCCTTAACTGATTGACTGATTTATAACATATACAAAATTTAGAGCATATTTTAGCAAAAAAAAATCACTTGCTGATGTAGTCGATAACTTTTAACAAATTGCAAAGTATCAGTAGCCTATGTATTAATGAGATAATGTACTTCAAACATTTCTTATACAGTACTCTGCAAAATGACATCATTGGTACATTGATATGAGATCATGCATTAGTTCACATTTAGTGTTTCTGGAAATTTACTAAGGGAAAATATAATGCTGGTTACCTGAAGCAGAGTTGATTGCAAAAACCTGTAGGTCATTGCCATCAACAATAGTGTAAGTAAGTTTGTTTACATCACCAACATCATCATCAGAGGCAGAAACAAGAGTGACAAAATGGCCACGAGAAGCATCTTCCGTCACTAAACAGTGCTGGGCTTGTTGCTCAAATACCGGTGGGTTATCATTCATGTCCAGAACTGTAACAAAACAGGGTGACATCAATTAAAACTGTGTTGTATCTGAACACATCGTCATATTTTATACTGGAATATTTTGTTTTCAGAGGAGGAAGACAGCAAATAGCAGTTTTTTAGGAAGGGACTATTATCCTGTCATACAAGTAACAAAATAAAAGTACATCATTTTGCACTAACTGGAGTGATGGTTATCACCATGTCATATGAAATTAATCTTGTAACTTTCACTTGTAAGGAATGTATATTCATTCCACTGTCATATTAGTGGCTTGGAGAAACTTAGGTATTATTTTATAATGGAATATTTAGTTTTTATGGAATGGAGTGGTAAGCCAGTTGAAGGCTTTGGACAAATGACCAAAAGCTTAAAGAAACAGGTCTTCATTTGACAAATACCTATGTAAAGATAAATTATTCTATATCTTTCTGACAGAATACTGCCATCACTGTTCAACACTCATTTGCTTTCCATTAGTATGAATCAACTGCATTAGAATTTGGAAGGCGGTAATAAATCTTGGGTGATTATGAGTGTACTGAGATAAAAATCTGAAGAAATCTGAGTGTACAACAGATGGTGCTGTGGAAGGTGTAGCAGGGAGTATAGTGTGTTTGATGTTACTAACACTAACAAATATTTAATTTGAATTTTGTGCAGCAAAATGGACTGCATAATTTAAAAAATAACACAGAAAATATAACAATTCTGAAAATGCACTGTTTAGAAGATAGAAGAGAGAAATGCAATGTGATACCCACAGAACTGTATAGAATAATATTTAAATTCAGATACAAATTTTTGGAAACCAGAATGAGCAGGAACCCAAAGCCAAATTTTTAACTACAAAGAAAAAAAGTTGAAAAGACTGCAGAAATTACTTTACATTCCTTCTTTTTTAAATAGTGATAGGCAGAATACAATGAGAGACTGCAGCATGTATAGCGGAGCCAGTGACATATTCGTTCTTTCAACACACCAGCCGTATCCCACCAAGGCAGGGTGGCCCAAAAGGAAAAACAAAAGTTTCTCCTTTTACATTTAGTAATATATACAGGAGAAGGGGTTACTAGCCTCTTGCTCCTGGCATTTTAGTTGCCTCTTACAACACGCATGGCTTATGGAGGAAGAATTCTGTTCCACTTCCCCATGGAGGTAAGAGGAAATAAACAAGAACAAGAACTAGAAAGAAAATAGAAGAAAACCCAAAGGGGTGTGTGTATATATATGCTTGTACATGTATGTGTAGTGTGACCTAAGTGTAAGTAGAAGTAGCAAGACATACCTGAAATCTTGCATGTGTATGAGACAGAAAAAAAAAAGACCAGCAATCCTTCTTCTTTCTTCTTTCAACATACCAGCCGTATCCCACCGAGGCGGGGTGGCCCAAAAGAAAAAACTTAAGTTTCTCTTTTTAAATTTAGTAATATATACAGGAGAAGGGGTTACTAGCCCCTTGCTCCCGGCATTTTAGTCGCCTCTTACAACACGCATGGCTTACGGAGGAAGAATTCTGTTCCACTTCCCCATGGAGGTAAGAGGAAATAAACAAGAACAAGAACTAGAAAGAAAATAGAAGAAAACCCAGAGGGGTGTGTGTGTGTATATATATGCTTGTACATGTATGTGTAGTGTGACCTAAATGCAAGTAGAAGTAGCAAGACATACCTGAAATCTTGCATGTTTATGAGACAGACAAAAGACACCAGCAATCCTACCATCATGTAAAACAATTACAGGCTTCAGTTTTACACTCACTTGGCAGGACGGTAGTACCTCCCTGGGCGGTTGCTGTCTACCAACCTACTACCTAGAACCAGTGACATATAAGAAAAAAATTATAAGAGCAATGAAGCACTCCAAGTACCCTTGATTAAGGAAATCAGGATAAATGTCTCTTGACATGGGTCTTAATCATATGATGAACCACTCAGTGGCAAGTAACTATTGCATACCAATGCTAGGGATTCACCTCACTTCAAAATTAATAGCTCAAACTGCATCATTCTTCTGCACACTTCTCAGTGAGTATACTATAATACAAAAAAGGCAATTACATACCTGTTACCAGAATATGTGCTGTAGATGAGAGTGGTGGTGTCCCTTTGTCAATGGCCTGCACCAAGAAATGGTGAATTGGCACTGTTTCTCGGTCCAGTCCTTGCTTTAGTATCAACACCCCAGAATCTCCCTCCATATAGAAGTTCTTGGGTAATGTCCCATTAAGTCCCATTAACCGATAACTCACTCCTGCATTTGGTCCTGTATCTTCATCTGAGGTAGTGACAGTCAAAACTGGAGTTGCAATAGCAGTGGCCTCTGACACTGTGATGTTGTAAAAGTGCTGTAAAAACTCTGGAGGGTTGTCATTGACATCAGTAACTTGTACTGAGACAACCACCTCAGCCCACTTGCCAGAATAACTATCTGTGGCTCTCACAGTTAGCTGGTAGGAATTCTGAGTCTCATAGTCAAGTCCATCTTGGACTCGAATTAGACCTAAAAAGAAGTCATTGAGCATAGCATTTAGGTTAATACTTTTTACTCATTGAAAATATATAATACTGTATATTTCAACTACAGGTTTTAACTTTTACATAAATTTGCCCCACCAAAAGAAAATTATTAGGAAATAAATATTAGACTTACCCTCTTCATGCTCCATAGCAAATGTTTGATGTTCATTACCACCAACAACTGTATAAATCAGTTTTCTATTAAGCTGACTGTGAGCTGTGACAGTCACAATAGGTGTGTGAGATTCTGCATTCTCTGCTACAGAAGCACTGTAAAACTGTCTGTCAAAAATTGGCTGCGATCTGTCCACCACTTTAAGTCGAACAGGAACTTGTGAAGACAAAGGTGGGGAGCCTAGAATGTAAAGTGTACAAAATAATATTCTCTTTATTTTTGAAAAACATAATCTAATTTAAATATTGAGGATGATGCCTTGGTCCCTTTGTTGTTTTTGCCAATCACACGGCATCAGAATAAAGTGAAAAGTGGGAAATCTTTTGGAAAGAAAAATGAAACACAGGTAAAAGAGATCTGCATATTTTGATCTTGGTCAGAGACCCACTTCTACAGGGTTACTGATCAAGGTCAAGATATACAGATTTCTTTAACCACATTTTCGTTTTTCTATGTTAATGATTTGTCACTTTTCATCAATCGGCATTCATGACACTTTAATCCAAGCATAATAAAAAAAATAATGCTAAGTTAAATTATCTACATTGCACACAAATTAACAAATATGAGGAGCTAGCCTAAAATTAGTATACAGTACCTAAATATAAAACAGGTAATAAAAAATGGGACTTTTATATAACTTACCACCATCATAAGCACTTATCAAAAGCTCATATTCACTCTTGAGGCCCTCTAGTGTTTGTTTCAGACTTATTTCGCCTGTTGAACGACTTACGGCAAACACCTCCCCATTCCCACGTTGAAGCTCATAACGAACATCACGATTTTCATCAGCATCAAAATCAGTAGCATGAACCTGAAGTTTAAATAGCAAAATATTGGATTCAGGAATCTAGTAAAGCTGTTAGTTGTAATTGTTAAAACCTATTAGTTTATTTTTTTTTAAACGTCAGTTGTCTCCCACCGAAGCAGGGTGACCCAAAAAGAAAGAAAATTCCCAAAAATGAAATACTTTCATCATCATTCAGCACTTTCACCTCACTCATACATAATCACTGTCTTTGCAGAGGTGCTCAGATACAACAGTTTAACCCTTTCAGGGTCCGTGCTGTAGATCTACGGCTTTACATTCAGGGTCCAAACTGTAGATCTACGCCATGAGCTCAGCTCACTCTGATAAGCTGTGAGCAGTAAATTTGGGCCTAGATTTGAGAGAGTATATCTATGTGGTATGTGTGCACCACATAAAACAAATCCTGCAGCACACAGTGCACGAGAGAAAAAAAACGAGACCGTAAATTTTGATTAAAACAGCGACTTTGCAGTGTTTTTTTATATCTTTTCTATAGATTTATTTAAAATTTCTTGGTCTCATTTGATAGAATGGAAGATATACTACAGAAATAGAGATGATTTTGATTGGTTTAAGTACTGGAAATGACTTGAAACTGAGCTCAAAGTAGCAGAAATGTTAAATTTCTGCCGCTGTTCAAGAGTAAACAAATGACCTCACAAGTCTAATACATGACAGCTGGTGCATCTAATATACATTCACTAATGTGGTGATATTATTTATACAATTATTACAGTATTGCATAACAGTATATCTTCTATTATTTGGTTTGAATAAAAATTCATTATGTGAATAAAAAATCAAAATGGAATTCATTTGTAAAGCCTGAAAACGTAACTAATGAACAGAGGAAATGTTAGTTTAGTGCCAGGAATTCCTGCATTGTTTATCCTGGACCCTATTTTGAAATTGGAATATTTTGAACTTTGCCAAATTACCAATTTCCGGTCACTTTATTTTGTTGTTAATACAGTTGACTTGGCGATTTCTTGTGCTCAATTGATCGAATAGAGTGTAATACAGTGGACCCCCGCATAACGATATTATTTCAATCCAGAAGTCTGTTTGGGTGCCGTTATAGACCGAATTTGTTCCCATAAGAAATATTGTGAATTAGATTAGTCCATTTCAGACCCCTAAAAATACACCTACAAAAGCACTTACAAAAATAAACTTACGTAATTGGTCGAGTTGGGAGCTGATCGTTATCTGGGGGTCCACTGTACTAGTGAAACAGTTAAGAATTTGGTTGACTGGAATACTGCAATTGCCCTAAAATGGGGGTCAAAGTCAGCAAAATCGCCGATGAGTAAATATCGCCAACATCAAAATTCGCGAGAGCATAATTTCCTCAATTTTCCATCATATTTCGTACTTTTTGTTTTATTACCTTAAGAAAAAAGATTCTCTTCCATTTCATAATAAAAAATATCAAAATTATTTTTTGAAAATTCTTGGACCCTGGTGCACACTTTGAAATTTGGCCCCTGGACCCTGAAAGAGTTATAAGTCAACCTCCAAACTGCCAATATCCCTGAGTCTTCCTTTAAAGCGCAGGCATTGTACTTCCCATTTCCAGAACTGAAGTCCGGCTAAATCTATAATAACCGGTTTCCCTGAATCACTTCACAAAATATTACCCTGCTCACACTCCAACAGCTCATCAAGCCCCAAAAACAATTTGTCTCCATTCACTCCTAACATGCTCACACATGCTTGCTGGAAGTCCAAGCCCCTCGCCCCCAAAACCTCCTTTACCCCCTCCTTCCAACCTTTTCAAGGACAACCCCTACCCTGCCTTCCTTTCCCTACAGATTTATACACTCTCCAAGTCATTCTATACTTTGATCCATTCTCTCTAAATGCCCAAACCACCTCAACAACCCCTCTTCAGCCCTCTGACTAATACTTTTAGTAAATCGACACCACCTAATTTCCACACTCTGAATTCTCTGCATAATATTTACACCACACAGTGAACTTAGACAGGACATCTCCACTGCCTCCAGCCACCTCCTTGCTGCAGTATTTGCAACCCAAGCTTCACACCCATATAAGAGTGTTGGTACCACTATATTTTCATACATTCCCTTCTTTGACTCCATGGATCACATTTTCTGTCTCCACAGATACCTCAATGCACCACTTACCTTTTTTCCTTCATCAATTCCATGGTTAACCTCATCCTTCATCAACCCATCTGCTGACAAGTCAACTCCCAAATATCTGAAAACATTCACTTCTTCCATACTCCCTTTCTCCCATGTGATATCCAATTTTTCTTTACCTAAATCATTTGATACCCTCATCACCTTACTCTTATCTACGTTCACTTTCAACTTTCTACCTTTACACACCCTCCCAAACTCATCCACTAACCTTAGCAACTTTTCTTTAGAATCTCCCATAAGCACAGTATCATCAGCAAAAAGTAACTGTGAACATCAAAATGGTATACAATACCGACAGGTTGTTAGGTAAGACACATATGCAACAGTTAGACAACTTTATTCCGAAACGTTTCGCCTACACAGTAGGCTTCTTCAGTCGAATACAGAAAATAGGCAGGAACAGTAGAGATGTGAAGACGATGTAATCAGTCCATCACCCTTGTAGTCGTAGAATTTGAGGTTGTCAGTCCCTCGGCCTGGAGAAGTTCAGTTCCATAGTCAGGGAACTGAACTTCTCCAGTCCGAGGGACTGACAACCTCAAATTCTACGACTACAAGGGTGATGGACTGATTACATCGTCTTCACATCTCTACTGTTCCTGCCTATTTTCTGTATTCGACTGAAGAAGCCTACTGTGTAGGCGAAACGTTTCGGAATAAAGTTGTCTAACTGTTGCATATGTGTCTTACCTAACAAAAAGTAACTGTGCCAACTCCCATTTTGTATCTGAGTCTCCATAATTTAATCCCACCCGCCCCCCCCCCAACACTCTAACATTTACTTCTTTTACAACCCCATATATAAATATATTAAACAACCATGGTGAGATTACACATCCCTGTCTAAGACCTACTTTTACCGGGAAGTAATCTCCCTCTCTCCTACACACCCTAACCTGAGCCTCACTATCCTCATAAAAATTCTTTAAAGAATTTAGTAACTTACTACCTATTCCATATACCTGCAACATCTGCCACATTGCTCCCCTATCCACTCTATCATATGCCCTTTCTAAATCCATAAATGCAATGAAAACTTCCCTACCTTTATCTAAATACTGTTCACATATATACTTCAATGTAAACACTTGATTCACACAGCCACTACCCACTCTAAAGCCTCCTTGCTCATCTGCAATCAAGCCTATTAGTATGATAATTAACCCTTATACTGTCCAAATGTAGATCTACATTCGCTCGCGTAGCACTCTGAATGTAGATCTATGTTTCTTTTATACATGCTTTCGAATGGAGAAAATCAAGGTCGGAGTGCTACACACGTAAACATAGATCTACATTTTTACAGTTTAAGGGTTAAATGCAAAAACATGCTGACACTTTATAATAAAGATAACACCACAGTACAATGCCTGCACTTTAAAGGAGGGGTTTGGGATATTGGCAGTTTGGAGGGGTATGTTATATATGTTTCTAAACTGTTGTATCTGGGCACCTCTGCAAAGACAGTGATTATGTGTAAGTGAGGCGAAAGTGTTGAATGATGATAGAAGTATTTTCTTTTTGGGATTTTCTTTCTTTATGGGTCACCCTGCCTCGGTGGGAGATGGTGACTTGTTGAAAAAAACAAAAAAACACAGTAGAGTGACAAGGGTCTAAGTGGTAGTCTGGCATTCCTAAAATCACCAGTCCAATACCTCAGACAACTGCAAAAGGCTTAAGCACCAGGCTGGTGATTCTACGATGGCCAGATTGTGTTCAAATCCTGTCACTCCATACATAAATATGTTGTATGAGTAATGCAGCTCTAGAGCATGGAAAATATCAGAACCTGACTAGCATTCTGAATATATAGCAGATAGTTTATATAAAATCAGAAAACTCTAAATATTTGTTACAATAAGTATTATACAGTGATATACATATTTTTAAAATATATGTCTTTTTTAAAATGAACTTACCCTAAAAATAATCTGATGCTTCTTAGCATCAACTGAGATAACTCCATAGTAAGGTGTGTTAACAAAGATTGGGGCATTGTCATTTTTGTCTGTGACTACCACATGTACCTGCACATGAGCCACTCGAGCTGGGGTGGTGTGTACTACACTGCGGACCTGCATAAAAAATACACATTCAGATTTGTAATTAAAAAAATTAATTGTAAATAGGATTTAATTTTTGCTAATTTTTTAACACACCAGTTATCTCTTACAGGGGCAGAGTGACCCCCCCCCCCCCAAAAAAAAAGAGAGAAAACCTTTTCATTAACATTCAATCGCTGTTTTGCCGGAAGGGTTTTGACATCACAGTTCAGGCACTGTGCTTCCCACCTCCAGGACTCAAATGTGGCTAACTAGTATCCCTGAATCCCTTCATAAATGTTACCTTGCTCACACTCCAACAGTACATTAAGTCACAAAAACCTTTCACCTCCACTCCAACCTAACATGATCACACAGGCCTGTTGGATGTTCAAGCCCCTATCACTCAAAACCTCCTTTACCCCCTCCTTCCAACCCTTCCTGGGACAACTCGTACCCCTTCTTCCCTCCATCCAGTATTCACATCCCTTCCTAGTTATCTTATTTTGCTCCATCCTCTCTAGTGTCCAAACCACCCTGACAACCTATTTTCAGCCCCTGAATTATACTTTTGGTAACCTCACACCCTTTAATTTCCATGTACTAAATTCTCTACCAACATGGCATAATTAACATTGACACAAAGTAGATATTTAAATATTACATAAAAGAAAAAAAAGGTGACCTTTACCTCTATTACTAATAAATAATTGTCTTGGACTTCTCGGTCAAAAGGCTTGCCAGTGGTCTGAATGACACCTGATGTATCACCAATGGTGAACATGTCTGTTGGGTTGAGAATGCTGAACCTGAGATGCTCATTAAGATTACTTCCTAGAACATGAACCATTGCAACCTTGTCCACTCGTGTGCTATTTTCTTCAACGGCAGCAAAGTATTTTTCTTCGCTGAACCTCAACCCAGTTTGGGGTATTGGTTCAACGTGAATGTTGACAGCTGCACTTGATGCAAATTGTCCATCATTCACAGTGACCTATCAGGAAAAAAAAACACCAGTAAAACCTGTTTAGAGCATACAAGTAGCTTCCAGATTTATTTATAACCCTGATGATGTATAATTAAAAGTTGACTTAGCAAGAAAATTTAAAGACGTGTACAGCTCAATACAGTGGACCCCCGCATAACGATTACCTCCGAATGCGACCAATTATGTAAGTGTATTTATGTAAGTGCGTTTGTACGTGTATGTTTGGGGGTCTGAAATGGACTAATCTACTTCACAATATTTCTTATGGGAACAAATTCGGTCAGTACTGGCACCTGAACATACTTCTGGTGTGAAAAAATATCGTTAACCGGGGGTCCACTGTATTTGCCTGCCCTCATAGTGCAGTAAAACCTCAATGTAATTGACTTTTAAATTAATGGTTAAAACCCACTAGGTAAATTTTACTTTTAACTCCTTTATTTTTAAGATTTATTGTTATATAACTGTAAATTGTGTACAGTACTATATTAGGTATACATAATTTTCTTTTTTTTGGGGGGGTATATTTTAAAACTACTCTGATTTAATGGACACTCAGACAATCCCCCTATTAGTCTATTATATGGAGGGTTTACTGTAAAAGCAATGTAAACCCCCACTACATTACAAAATACTTTTATTGCAACACTTAGTATGCATAAGTAAGCTACAATAAGTCTTATGCTATACCAAAACAAAATAGCCAGCCAGAAAAATACAGTACAGTACAGTTGATTTAAGGGGGTTTAAAGCCTGTGTACTACATGACGATCATTAAGTAACATGTTCACCACCTTTCTTGAATACTTAAATCCCTAAAATAAGGATTGAAGTAAACACTTAACATATACACACTAATTGATATACACCTCATGGGGTATACATCTTTCAACGCACCAGCCGTATCCCACCAAAGTAGGGTGGCACAAAAAGAAAAACAAAACTTTCTTTATAAATTTAGTAATGTATACAGAAGGGGTTACTAGCCTCTTGCTCCTGGCATTTTAGTCGCCACTTATGACACGCATGGATGGTGTATACAGTGGACCCTCAGTTATCGTAATTAATTGGTTCCAGAGAGTGTAACTAAAACCAAATTTGACAATATTCGAATTCATTTTCCACATAAGAAATAATGTAAATCCAAGTAATCCGTTCCAGACACCCAAAAGTATTAAAATAAAATAAGTTTTTACATGAAATATACATTTACCTACACAGAAAACAATGAGACATGACGAATAAACTGTAATAACATGACACTTACCTTTACTGAAGACTTGTTGATGTATGGAAGACAGGAGGAAGTGAGAGGATGGAGGAGTTACTATTGTTTGGAAGGGGAATCCCCTTCCATAAAGACTTCAGGTACCAAGTCCTTTTCCAGGGTTACTTCTCTTCTTTGTTTTTTAATGCCACTAGGACCAGCTTGAGAGTTACTGGACCCTTGTCACTCAAAAAATTGTTCCAGAGAGCTCTGTTTCTGGCGTTTCTATTAAATTTCCCTAAAATGGGACACGCCATTGTCATTGTACATGTTGCCAACACGGCCTGCAACAGCTTTGGCAGGGTGATGTTCATCCATAAATGTTTGTACCTCACTCCACTTTGCACAAATGTCCTTAATCTTTGAAGAAGGCACCTTCATCCATCTCTCTTCCTCCTCCTCTGAAGCAACTTCCTGAGTTGTGGTCTGTTGCTGTTACAGATGAAGGCCTTGCAGCTCTTCAGTTGTTAGCTCTTCCCTGTGGTCCTCCACCAACTCTTCCACATCCTCACCACTCACCTCCAATGCCACAATACTTTCCACAACTGCCATAGGCTCGTCAGGGTCAGCCCCAAACCCTTCAGAATCCCTCTCTTGGACACATTCTGGCTACAATTTTCTCCTAGCAGAGTTCAAAGTCCTGGAAGTCACTCCCTCCCAAGCCTTACCTATAAAGTTTATGCAATGGAGGATACCGAAGGGATCTTTCTAGAAAACTCTTTGGTCAATTAGGTGTCCGCAGTTATGTCAAAGCACCTTTGAAACATTGCTTTGGTGTAAAGCTTTTTGAAGTTTGAAATGACCTGCTGGTCCATGGGCTGGAGGAGTGGTATTAGGGGGCAAGAACTTCACTGTTATGAAACAAAACTCCTCCATAATTTGCTCATCCAAGTCTGGAGGATGAGCAAGACCATTGTCCAGTACCAGGAGGCACTTAGAGTTCCAATTTATTTTTCAGGAGGTATTTCTTCACACTTGGGCCAAACACTTCATTGAACCAATCAAAGAAAATTTCCCTCGTGACCCATGCCTTACAGTTTGCCTTCCACATCACACATAATTTACTCTTGATGACACTGGTTTTCTTGAACACTCTGGGATTTTCAGAGTGATACACCAGTAAAGGCTTCACTTTGAAATCCCCACTAGCATTACTACAGAACATGAGAGTTAGCCTGTCTTTCATAGCCTTATGCCCTGGGAGCACCTTTTCCTCCTGTGTGATGTAGGTCCTCTTTGGCATTTTCTTCCAAAAGAGGCCTCTTTTGTCACAACTGAGCACTTGTTGGGGTTTGAATTGTTCAGCCTCTGTACCCCTTGAATTCCTGAACATATTTTTCAGCTGCACATTTGTCAGAACTTGCAGCCTCACCATGCCTTACCACATTGTGTATGCCACTATGCTTCTTAAATCATTCAAACCAGCCTTTGCTGGCCTTAAATTCACAAACATCAGCACTAGTTCCAGACATTTTTATGCCTTTGCACAAATTATCAACTGCATAACACTATTTCCTGCTAACTGTTTTTCACTGATCCATACCAACAACAAAGTCTCCACATTTTCAAGTATTTGCAATCTCTGTTTTGTAAGCATATTTGCAACTTTTGCAACAACAGCTTCCTTGCTTTCCTTTTTCTTGGCCATGATGGAAGCAACGGTTGTACTGGGTTTCTTATACAACCTGGCAAACTGTACTCCACTCTCATATTTGGCAATGATGTCTTTCTTGAATTCTATGGTATTTCTCACCTTCTTTACCAAAGCTTTAGAAGCTTTCTTTGGGCCCATGGTGGCTTATTTAGTAGTTGCAAGCACAAAAAAGAATGGAATATTACAAAATGTATTGTATGAATGCGTGGAGTGACGGTCACTCACTGATAAACAATAGCGGACTGACTGTGAATGGTGTGAGATGATGTGCGGGGCCGCTTGGGGCCACTCGTACGCATCTGGGACGAACGACTATTACCAAGGTACAGTGGACCCCCGAGTTTCGGCGGCATCAACTTTCGTGAAATCCGACTTTCGGCAAGTTTTTTTGGCAAAATTTGGCCTTGCGTTTTGTGACTAGACTCGTGATTCGGCGACCGTCCGGTACCCGTCCGCCCGTCACTGCGCACACAAAGCCAGTCTCCCATGCCATTCACGCTCAGTGTGCCATTGTTTACCAACACGTGACCATCACCCAGGCGGGTTCATACGTAATAATCCATTGTTTTTTGTGATTGCAACTGCTAAGTAAGTCACCATGGGCCCAAGGAAAGCTAGTGTAAGCCCTTTGGTAAAGAAAGTGAGGAACACGATCGAATTTAAGAAGGAAATCATTGAAAAATATGAGAGTGGAGTCCATGTTACAGAGCTTGCCAGGATGTATGGCAAACCCCATTCAGCCATCACTTCGATCATGGCGAAAGAAAAGGAAATAAAGTGTGCTGTTGTTGCAAAGATTAAGGACATTTGTGCAAAGTGGATTGAAGTGCAAACATTTATGGATGAACTTCACCCTAACAAAGCTCTTGCAGGCCATATTGGCAACATGTACAATGACAGTGTTGTGTCCCACTTCAGACAAATCTTAAAGAAACGCCAGAAACAGAGCTCTCTGGACAGATATTTCATGCGACACGGTTCCAGTGACTCTCAAGTTGTTCCCAGTGTCAGTGTCTTTAAAAAACAAAGAAGGGAAGTAACCCCAGATAAGGACTTCATACCTGAAGTCCTAATGGAAGGAGATTCTCCTTCCAAACAATAGTGTATACCTTCCTCCTATCCCCTCCTCCCGTCTTCCATCCACCCAGAAGTCTTCAGTAAAGGTAAGTGTAATGTTATTATTATTTTTTATATACATGTACTTGATTTCTCATTGTTTTCAGTATGTAAATCTTTATTTAATTTGAAAAAAAATATTTTATTTTAATATTTTTGGGTGTCTGGAACGGATTAATTTTATTTCCATTATTTCCTATGGGGAAAATGGTTTTGCCATTCGGCAATTTTGACTTTCAGCAGGCTCTCTGGAACGGATTAATCACGAAACTCGGGGGTCCACTGTAAATGACAATCACTGAGCCAATATTTTGACAAAAAAATGTTACAATTGCCAAATATACAAAATCCGATGACTATGATATCCGGGGGTCCACTATATATTCTTCTTTCTTTCAACAAGCCGGCCGCATCCCACAGAAGCAGGGTGGCCCAAAAAGAAAAACGAAAGTTTCTCTTTTTAAATTCAGTAATGGTGTGTATATATATCCTATAGAAATGCCCTACAAATCTGTGGGCTTCCTTATTTGCAAATTTTGACTATCCAACAATTTTACTGAAAGCAACCAGTGAAACTATTTAATTAACATGTGTTTTTGTGGCTCAGTGGCCTTCCCACACCCAGATCTTTTACTCTAACCATTATTTCCTATGAATGTCAATATTAACCAGATTAGAGTGATATATTACAGAGATGTAATTTCTGATATACTACATGTACAAATAAAATAAAGATACAAAAGCAGAATTTGCTATGGAAATTAAATTTTTTATTATTCATAGTTTCTAATTTTGATGGACCTCTAGGAATGTAATTCCCAGCAAATTAGTAGGGATAACTGTATCTGGATACAAATTCTTGTGGAAACATTTTACTGCATGAGGCCATGTTGCAGTACTGTATGTACAGTATTATCAACATATCTAAAATACTTGAAGTACATATTGCAATATACACTTTACAGTATTACAACATACAGCATTTTGAAATTTATATATACCTGCCAACCAGTATTTTGTATTCAGAAATGTTTTCATTTATTTATTCATACATAAATGGAATATACATATACCTGAATAATTCACTTACACATATACAATAATTCATTTACTAATACATGGATATGCATACATATTTTATAACACTCATTTCCATGCTTAAACAAACAAGCAATGTGAATAAATCAAATAATCTATTATAGTGTACATACCTTGAGTTGATAGTGGCTAGCAAGATTACTGGAATCATTAACTGTGAGGAGTCCAGTTTTTGCATTTATCTTAAACTTTCCGTCCTTGTTTCCATCAGCTATTTCATATTCAAGATTGGCTTTACCATCAAAATCTAGGTCAGTGGCATTCAGATGGACTACAGATACATCCCTGAAATATAATTCCCCAAAAGGAGTTATCAAAGTTGATGATACATTGTATTTTTTTTAACTCACCGGCTATCTCCCACTGGGGCAGGGGGACCCAAAAAAAGAAGAAACAATTTCATCATCCTTCATTGTATCACTGTCTTGCCAGAGATGCACTGCTACTACAGTTCAGATGCCGCTCCAAACTGCAAATATCCCTACCCCCTCCTTCAGAGTGCAAGCAGTGTACCTAGCACCTCCAGGACTCAAGTCTGGCTAACTGGCTTCCATGAATCTCTTCACAAATGTTACCTTGGTCACACTCCAACAGCTCATCAGTTCCCAAAAACCATTTGCCTTTACTCCTATCTAACATGCTCACACACACACCTGCTGGATATCAAAGCCTCTTGCACACAAAACCTGCTTTACCCTCTCTCACCACCCTTTCCTAAGATGACCCCTACCCAGCCTTCCCTTCACTACAGATTTATACACCCTTAAAGTCATCATATTTTGCTCCATCCTCTTTAAATATCCAACCCCTCAACCCCTCCTCACCCCTCTGGATAATACTTTTAGAAACCCTGCACCTCCTCCTAATCTCCAATCTACGAATTCTCTGCACAATATTTACACCACACATTGCCCTCAGACATGACATCTCTGCTGCCTCCAGCCTCCTCCTTGCTGCAACATTCACAACCCATCCTGCACACACATGCCCTCAATTCCCTTTTGCCTCCATGGAAAACATTCTTCATCTCCACAGATGCCTTGATGCACCACTCACCTTTTTCTTCCCACATCAATTCTATGGTTCACCTCGTCTTTCATAGACTCATCCGCTGACAAGTGCATTCCCAAATATATGAACACATTCACTTCCTCCATATTTCCTTCTTTCAATCTGATATCCAATCTTTCATTGCCTAAACCTGTTTGTTACCATCATCACTTGGCTCTTTTCTAGGTTGACTTTCAATTTCCTCTTTTCACATACCCTCCCAAATTTGTGTGCCAACCTTTGCAACTTCTCTCCAGAATCTCCTGAAAGCACCATGTTATCGACAGACATCAATTAGATACTTGTGCAACACTCTGGTATCTTTAATGAGGAAATGTTTCACCACACAGTGGCTTCTGTGTGGCAAAATGTTTCCTCATTAAAGATACCCAAGGAATGTAGATAAATGGTTCTCTGAACCATTTATCTACATTCCTGTCAGACACAACAACATCTTGGGACCTTAATACAGAGAATTCTTCACTTGCCTAACATTTAGGCATGACCTACTTCCACATTTGGATTTGTCAACTGTGATACCACCTACGGCTGCTGCACCTCATCTGCCTACAGTATATAAGCCACTTCTTCACACATATGCTGTATTCTTTTCAAGATTGATGTACTGATTACATTGACTCAAGGCTGAGGGACTGATTACCTCAAACTCCTCCTGTTCTTCACCATTCTCCTTTGTATGGACTGATGAAGCCAATCTGTGGCGAAACGTTTCCTCATTAAAGATACCCAAGTGTTGCACGTGTGTCTAATTTATTAACTTGTCGGTTCTCTGACCCATTTATAGACAAAAATCAACTATGATAACTACTACTTTGTACTAGATGTCCCAACCTCTCCCCAACACCCTAGCATTCACTTCTCTTACAACCCCATCTACTTTTACTGGAAAATAATCTTCTTCTCTCCTACGTACCTTAACATGAGTCTCACTATTCTTGTAAAAACTTTCAACTGTTATCAGTAACCTACCACCTATTCCATACACTTGCAGCATCTGCTACATTGCTCCCCTATCCACCATATCATATTTTTTTTTTTTTCAACAAGCTGGCCATCTCCCACCAAGGCAGGGTGACCCAAAAAGAAAATACTTTCATCATTCAACACTTTCACCTCACTCATACATAATCACTGTCTTTGCAGAGGCACTCAGATACGACAGTTTAGAAGTCGCTCCAAACTGTCAATATCCCAGACCCCTCCTTGAAAGTGCAGGCATTCTACTTCCCATTTCCAGAACTCAAGTCCAGCTAAATCTATAATAACCAGTTTCCCTGAATCCCTTCACTAATTATTATCCTGATCACACTCCAACAGCTCGTCAAGTCCCAAAAACCAATCGTCTCAATTTACTCCTATCTAACACTCACACACACACACACACACACACTTGCTGGAAGTCCAAGCCCACAAAACCTCCTTCACCCCCTCCCTCCAACCTTTTCGAGGACAACCCCTACCCCTCCTTCCTTCCCCTACAGATTTATACACTCTCCAAGTCATTCTGCTTTGATTCTCTCTAAATGACCAAATCACCTCAACAACCCCTCTTCAGCCATCTGACTAATACTTTTAGTAACTCCACACCTGCTCCTAATTTCCACATTCCGAACTATCTGCATAATATTTACACCACACATTGCCCTTAGACAGGATATCTCCACAGCCTCCAGCCGCCTCCTCGCTGCAGCATTTACAACCCAAGCTTCACACTCATAAAATTGGTGGTACCACTATACTTTCGTACATTCTCTTGTTTGCCTCCATAGATAACGTTTTTTGTCTCCACAGATACCTCGACGCACCACTCACCTTTTTTCCTTCATCAATTCTGTGGTTAACCTTGTCCTTCATAAACCCATCCGCTGACAAGTCAACTCCCAAATATCTGGAAACATTCACTTTTTCCATACTCCCTCTCTCCAATGTGATATACAACTTTTCTTTACCTAAATCATTTGATACCCTCATCACCTTAATCTTATCTATGTTCTCTTTCAACTTTGTACCTTTACACACCCTCCCAAACTAGTCTACTAACCTTTGCAACTTTTCTCTAGAATTTCCCAAAAGCACAGTATCATCAGCAAAAAGTAACTGTGTCAACTCCCATTTTGCACTTGCTTCCCCATAATTTAATCCCACTCCTCTCCCCAACACCCTAGCATTTACTTCTTTTACAACTCCATCTATAAATATATTAAACAACCATGGTGACATTACACATCCCTGTCTAAGACCTACTTTTACCGGGAAGTAATCTCCTTCTCTCCTACACACCCTAACATGAGCCTCACTATCCTTATAAAAACTTTTTACACCATTTAGTACCTTACTACCTATTCTATGCACTTGCAACATCTGCCACATTGCTCCCCTATCCACTCTATCATTTTCTTTTTTTTTTTTAAACATCAGCCAATTCCCACCAAAGCAGAGTGGCCTGAAAAAGAAAAACTTTCATCATTCACTTCATCACTGTCTTGCCAGAGGGATGCTTTACACTACAGTTATAAAACAGCAACATTAACACTCCCTCCTTCAGAGTGCAGGCACTGTACTTTCCATCTCCAGGACTCAAGTCCAGCCTGCCGGTTTCCCTGAATCCCTTCATAAATGTTATTTTGCTCACACTCCAACAGCATGTCAATTATTAAAAACCATTTGTCTCCATTCACTCCCATCAAATACGCTCAAGCATGCTTGCTGGAAGTCCAAACCCCTCGCACACAAAACCTCCTTTACCCCCACCCTCCAACCTTTCCTAGGTCAACCCTACCCCGCCTTCTCTCCACTACAGATTTATACATTCTCGAAGTCATTCTGTTTTGTTCCATTCTCTCCACCTGTCCGAACCACCTCAACAACCCCTCCTCAGCCCTCTAGATAATAGTTTTCATAATCCCACACCTTCTCCTAATTTCCAAACTATGAATTCTCTGCAATATATTCACACTACACATTGCCCTCAGACATGACATCTCCACTGCCTCCAGCCTCATCCCCATTGCAACATTCATCACCCATGCTTCACACCCATACAAGAGTGTTGGTACAACTATATTCTCAGACATTCCCTTCTTTGCTTTCATGGACAAAGTTCTTTGTCTCCACAGACTCCTAAGTGCACCACTCACCCTTTTCCTCTTACCAGTTCTATGATTCACCTCATCCTTCATAGACCCATCTGCTGACACGTCCATTCCTAAATATCTGAATACATTCACTTCCTCCATACTCTCTCCCTCCAGTCTGATATCCAATCTTTCGTCATCTAATCTTTTTATCATCATCACCTTAATGCTTCCTATATTCACTTTTAATTTTCTTTTTTTACATACCCTGCCAAATTCATCCACCAACTTCTGCAACTTTTCTTTAGAATCTCCCAAAAGCAGTGTCATCAGCAAAGAGCAACTGTGACAACTCCCACTTTGTGTCTGATTGTGTATCTTTTAACTCCACACCTCTTGCCAAGAGGTGTGGAGTTAAAAAATAAAGAATATGCCTTTTCTAAATCTATAAATGCAATGAAGACTTCCCTACCTTTATCTAAATACTGTTTACATATATGCTTCAATGTAAACACTTGAGCTACACATCCCCTACCCACTTTAAACCCTCCTTGCTCATCTGCAATCCTACTCTCTGTCTTACCTCCAATTCTTTCAATTATAACCCTAGCATACACTTTACCTGGTATACTCAATAAACTTATTCCCCTATAATTTTTACAATCTCTTTTGTACCCCTTCCCCTTATATAAAGGAACTATACATGCTCTCTGCCAATCCCTAGGTACTGTCCCCTCTTTCATACATTTATTAAAACATACCAACCACTCCAACACAATCTCCCCCCCTTCTTTTAACATTTCTGTCATGATCCTGTCAGTTCCAGCTGCTTTACTCCCTTTCATTCTATGTAATGCCTCATGCACCTCCCCCACACTCACATCCTGCTCTTCTTCACTCCTAAAAGATGTTATACCTCCCTGACCAGTGCGCGAAATTACCGCCTCTCTTTCTTCATCGACATTCAAAAGTTCCTCAAAATATTCCCTCCATCTACCCAATACCTCCAGCTCCCTATCTACTAACTCCCCAACTCTGTTGTTAACTAACAAATCCATTCGTTCCCTAGGCTTTCTTATCTTGTTTATGTCACTCCAAAATTTTTTCTTATTTTCATTAAAATTTCTTGCCAGTGCTTCTCCCACTCTTTCATCTGCTCTCCTTTTGCACTCTCACCATTCTCTTCATCTTTCTTTTACTCTCCATATACTCTGCTCTTCTTACAACACTTCTGTTTTGTAAAAACCTCTCATAAGCTACCTTTTTCTCTTATATCACACCCTTTACTTCATTCCACCAATCACTCCTCTTTCCTCCTGCACCCACCCTCCTATAGCCACAAACTTCTGCCCCACATTCTAATACTGCATTTTTAAAACTATCCCAAACCTCTTCAACCCCCCACTACTCATAAATGCATTACCCCACTTTTCCGCCAATAGTTGCTTATATCTCACCCGAACTTCCTCCTCCCTTAGTTTATACACTTTCACCTCTCTCTTACTTGCTGTTGCCATTTTCCTTTTGTCCCATCTACCTCTTACTCTAACTGTAACTACAACTAAATAATGATCCGATATATCCGTTGTCCCTCTATAAATGTGTACATCCTGAAGCCTACCCATCAACCTTTTATCCACCAATACATAATCTAACAAACTACTTTCATTACATGCTATATCATACCTTGTATACTTATTTATCCTCTTTTTCATAAAATATGTATTACTGATTACCAAACCTCTTTCTACACAGAGCTCAATTAAAGGCTCCCCATTTTCATTTACCCTTGACACCCCAAATTTACCTACTACTCCCTCCACAACATTTTTACCCACTTTAGCACTGAGATCCCCAACCACACGTACTCTTCACTTGGTTCAAAACTCCCCACACACTCACTCAACATTTCCCAAAATCTCTCTCTCCTTTACACTTCTCTCTTCTCCAGGTGCATAAACACTTACTATAACCCACTTTTCACATCCAACCCTTATTTTACTCCACATAATCCTTGAATTTATACATTTATATTCCCTGTTTTCCTGCCATAGCTTATCCTTCAACATTATTGCTACTCCTTCTTTAGCTCTAACTCTATTTGAAACCCCTGACCTAATTCCATTTATTTTTCCCCACTGAAACTCTCCTACCCCCTTCAGCTTTGTTTCACTTAAAGCCAGGACATCCAGCTTCTTCTCATTCATAACATCCACAACCATCTCTTCCTTATCATTTGTACAACATCCTCACACATTCAAACATCCTACCTTGACGGTTTTCTTCTTTTTCTTTTTAGCAGGGTATACAGGAAAAGGGGTTAGTATCCCATTGCTCCTGGCATTTTACAACATGCATGGCTTACAGAGTTAAGATTCGTATTCCATTTCCCCATGGATATGAAATGAAAAGCACTAAGAACAAGAACTATTACGATAAAATCAAAGAAAACTCAGATGAATGTGTATACATAAATGTGTACATGTGCATGTAGTGTGACCTAAGAGTAAGTAAAAGTAGCAAGATGTGCCTGAAATCTTGTATGTTTATGAGACAGAAAAATAGACACCAGCAATCCTACCATCATGTAAAACAATTACAGGTTTCCATTTTACACCCACTTGGCAGGATGTTAGTACCTCCCTGAGTGGTTGCTGTCTACCAACCTACTACCTTCTAAAAAGATAGTGTTTGACCCAGTGACCATCAGGGCCCCAGAGCTGGATTTTGCAGTGTGGCTGTGTACCTTCCTATCATATGTTTTTTCTAAATCCATGAATGCAATGAAAATTTCCTGATCTTATCTAAATAGTGTTCATTTGTATGCTTCACTGTAAACACTTGGTTTGCACATTCCCTACCCTTCCCAAAGCCTCCCTGCTCATCTGTGATTCTGCTCTCTGTCTTGCCCTTATTTCTTTCAATAATAACTTTTCCATACACTTTACCTGGTATATTCAACAGGCTTATTCCCCTATATTAATGGTAAACAACAACAACAAGTAGATGAGTAAGACATGTGCAACATTTGGGTTTCTTTATTGTTGAAATGTTTCACCTGCTCTTCCAGCAAGACTATGGAGTTGAACACTTCTTAAGACAGAGGGACTGTTCACCTTATTTTTGCCTCTTTGCTGATGTTACTGTCACCAATATTTAGTTACCTCTGTATTTGGCTTAAGTAGACTATGGCACATGCAAAATGTTTCAACAATAAAGATATCCAAATGATGCAGGTGGATCTTACTCATTTATTATAATCTTTGTTTATCAAAAATATACATTTTTTTTCAACAAACCAGCAGTATCCCACCAAGGTAGGGTGGCCCAAAAAGAAAAACACAAGTTTCTCTTTTTAAATTTAGTAATTTTTACAAGAGAAGGGGTTACTAGCCCCTTGCTCCCGGCATTTTAGTCACCTCTTACAACACGCATGGCTTACAGAGGAAGAATTCTGTTCCACCTCCCCATGGAAATAAGAGGAAATAAACAAGAACAAAAACTAGAAAGAAAACTGCAGAAAACCCAGAGGGGTGTGTATATATATGCTTGTACATGTATGTGTAGTGTGACCTAAGTGTAAGTAGAAGTAGCAAGACGTACCTGAAATCTTGCATGCTTATGAGACAGAAAAAAGACACCAGCAATCCTACCATCATGTAAAACAATTACAGGTTT
Organism: Cherax quadricarinatus; assembly: GCF_038502225.1. Classification (NCBI taxonomy): domain Eukaryota; kingdom Metazoa; phylum Arthropoda; class Malacostraca; order Decapoda; family Parastacidae; genus Cherax; species Cherax quadricarinatus. The sequence continues at coordinate 28,960,078 of NC_091292.1, read as the reverse complement.
CCGTTTTACACTCACTTGGCAGGACGGTAGTACCTCCCTGGGTGGTTGCTGTCTACTGTAGATGTGTTGTTTGCTTTATACAACCCAGGTCTCAAATTATCTTTTTTCCTTAAGTAATATAAAATGCTGTATATAAGTTATATGAATGATCAAGTCAGTCACTTTATCTTTGCTCTCAAAATTTCAAATACATTATTAAAGTTACAGATATGATGGAATCAGTCACATTACCTTTGTGTTGGAGTGAGCAAAGTTGCATTGTACTCTTGTAATAGGAACCTTGGTGGAACATCATTGATGTCAGTAATGGTAATTGCAACTGAAGCTGTAGTAGATGCCGACAACCTGGGTTGACCATTATCATGCACTTTCACACTGAATCTAACCTTAGCCACCACCTCGTGATCTAAGGGGCCAACAGTTCTTATAGCACCTGAAAGAAAAGTAAACCATGCAATTAAAAAACTAAATAAAACTAAATAAATGATAAGTTTCACTAAGAAGGAACTTAGTCATCAAAGGAAAGAGCATAATGGTAATAGGCATGAGAATTCTTGGTAAGACACTTCAAGACAATGTGAACAAAGGTTAAAACTGTTGAGACACTGACAGAATACCATGTTACATGTAATATACTGTAGTGAAAATAAATGATAAGGAGAGGAATATTACAATCCAGAGTTTTATAGTAAACTGTAAATTATAAGAAGTGTTCAAAACACTACACTTTTTTCATTTAGTTTAATTCATTAATTAACAGACATTTCTTTACCCCTTTCACTGTCTCCTACATAGGTCTACGTTATTGACACCAGCATTGTGTAGATCTAGGTTTTAAGCATGACCCTTTCAAGTATGCTGGCCTAGACTTAAGAGAATGGGTTTACACAGTGAGTGCATGGTATGAACAAAAAATCTCGTCCATGATGTGCATGGTGGGAAAAGCACACCTCTGACCTTGTGTCTGGTTTAACCTTTTCAGGGTTAGTGCCGTACTAATACAGCTTACATGCCAGGGTTGGTGTCTGGTTGGTGTTGTAGTAGAACGCGTAAATTCTAGCACCTTCAGATTGAATGGGAGAGAGCTGATAGGCCTGCATGTGATAGAATGGGTCTATGTGGTAAGTGTGTGCAGTAGAAAAAATCTATGCACCCGCATTGCATTGTGGTAGTGGTAATTCAATGCACCTTTGTCACCAAGCCAAGCAGTAGGGAATACCTCACTCTCTCTGGCAGTGTGGATGGTGGGGAAGGAAGTGTGGGTGGTAGGGAAGGGAGTGTGGGTTTGTGTAAACAACATGGCTGGCTGACTGGCTAACTGGCTGGCTGGCTGGCTGGCTGGCTGGCTAACTGGCTGGCCGGCTGGTGGTCTGTCTGTCTGTCTTTGTCTCACAGGTACATGTAAATGCAATTATAAATAGTGTAAATTACCTAGGATAACCTAAAAAATCCAGACTGGCAAATAATACGTATCAGGACTCAGATGTGACACAGTGACCACTGCGTCGTGTGTAATACATGTTGGTTCACTAGTGACTCTCTGAGACAGAGAGACAGAAAGAGAGACAAGCAGACAGACAGACAGACATGTTTATGTGTAAAGTGAAAACAAATAAAGTGAAGGCAGTCTACCCTCATCAAATGTCACCACTGTCATTAGTGGAGTGATGAGTGACACACACACATCTTACACAATGCTTCAATTATTATAATAATTATTATTATTATTATTACATGCTCCTGTGTATCCTAGGTAATTTACACTATGTATAACTGTATTTATGTGTACCTGTGAGACAGAGCCAGCCAACCAGCTGGCCAGCCAGCCATGTTGTTTACACAAATCCACGCTCCCTTCTCCACCAAAACATTGCTGGGGCCTATAAATACTATGTACAGTATATATTTCTAGACAATAGTATGTGACTAAAATAGGTGAAAATGTTCACGTGTTAATGTTTGTGCAGTTATTGTGTAGAATACGAGTGTATATATCCAAAATATGGCTTATATTGGTCTCATAGGCCATAAAAGTTACTTGAAAAAATAAAATGTTAAAAAATAAAAGAAAAAAAGTGGGAAAAAAAAATTACCGTGTGACTGGCAGTCGGCGATGTTGCTGTAAGCGGCTCGCTTTCTGTCAACTTCATGCCTCCATATCTCAGTAAGTATTGATCACAATTTTTTTTTTTGGCCTATATCACTCACAAAAATATGCTCTATCATCTCATAAGATTCTTTTTTTTTTTTTTTTCCGAAAAATTTTCAACCCTGAGAACAAGTTTGGGAGAGGGTCTGTTGACCCTGAAAGGGTTAAAACAGAGAGATTGAAGTGTTTTCTAAGTTGGTTTTTATAGTTTTATTGGCTGTTTGTTGGTATCAGATAATAGAATGGAAGACATATTACTGAAATAGAGATGGTTTTGGTTAGTTTTAGAACTGGAAGTAGTTTGTGGTCAGGCTCAAATAGTGGAAATATTTGTTTTTTGACAATTTTCATGAGGATGGTCAATACCTCCCCTACCCCTACCCCAAATCTGTTTTATTCTTATTCTTTTTTTTAACATGTTGGCCATTTCCCACTGAGGCAGGCTGACCCAAAAAGAAAGAAAAAACTTTCATCATTCAACACTTTCACCATCACTCATGCATAATCACTGTCTTTGCAGAGGTGCTCAGAAACAACAGCCTAGATGTCCCTCCAAACTGCCAATATCCCAAACCCCTCCTTTCAAGTGCAGGCATTGTACTACCCATTTCCAGTGTTTTACTAGGTCTAATTAAACCATACCCCTGGCCGGGATTGAACCCGCGGTCATAGAGTTTGCAATCGTGTCATTACGATTTCTTGAGTCGAGTTAGGTCTAATTAAATTATTGGGATGCCCTCAATCAACCATGACCAATTATTCCTGGTTCCCTTTTATTATCCAAGAAACACGGTGTGTAATATAGGAGAGGTGTGGATGTGATTAATGAACAGAGACAATGCTGGTTATTGTCTGGAATGGTTACAGTGTTAATTTTTTATTCGGTTTTTAAACTGGAAACTTTTTACATTTGTGTAAAATTGGCCAAATTATAGAAATGTGTGTACTTTAAAGGATAGTTCTCATGGTTGATTGAGTGGTTTCTTGTTCTCAGTCAATAAAATAGAAGGCATGTTAGTCAAGTAGCTAAAAAATTTGTCAATTTGAGCAGTGGAATTGGCTTAAAGCAAGATTCAAAGTGGGTGAAATCACTGATGCATAAACTGTGTCTAAACCATCAACTTTGTGACTGTGTAATTGCACATGTTTTTCATCAAATTTTGTGTTTTTGGTGTCATTATCTTTACAAAAAAATTCTATCATTTCAGAAGAATTTTCTTTTTTGAAATTGCTGACACTGTCAGCACTTTTAATTTCTGGGCCTTCAATATGAAGTACTCTTCATCCAAGGAATCTGAGCAACTCTATCCTTTAATCAGATTTGATTATAATAATAGCCATTTCTCAGGCCCTGTATGACCACTACAATGTTAATGAATTGCCACAAATATTTAATAATAATAATCAAATGAGGAGCAACTTCCTGTACATATTATAATCACACACTAATGTATAAAATATTTATTATTTAGATTTTTTTGTTAAATATTTAATCTATAAAATATTTCATAGTCAAGTATAATTCTCCCCTACATCATGTGTTTTAATGTACGGTACAAGTGCAAGAATTTGTTTATATCTGCAGCAGTCTTCAGAGTATGTCATGGATGGAGACAAGAAACAGTAACACTTCTAAAAAGTAGTATAATTATGTATCTGTTTATCTAAACTCAAAGATGCATTTATTCAAAACAGAAAACAGGAAAACCTCTTGAAACTTGCTAATTTATATTGAGCACCTAGTTCCTTTATCATAAGCAGAAATGAAGGTTAATAGTTTAAGTACAGAGAATGAATAGTAAAAATTACAAATAATATAATAACCCATAACAATTTGAGAACATAAATGCTTTTGTTGACTGTCAAAAAACTAATACATTAATGAAAAAATTTATACTATTAGTTCTATGCAAATACTGTTCATATCAATTTGTCTTGTGAAGTTTATTACTACTTTTATTGACTTAATCAACTGAACTTTGTTGCTTGGGTGTCATTCCCTGGACCCTTTATTTAGAATCTTTTTTAAAGTTGGAGTCTTGTGTTTACTCTCTGCAAAAAATGTTGAAACAAGGGTAAAATAATGTATAAGGATATAAAAATAAGTTTTATACAATGTACATTATAAATATATACATAAAGTACCTGTTGAAGAATCAATTGTGAAATACATTCTTGCTTCTTCTTCCAGTATGGTAAAGACTAAATTAGAATTCTGGTCAGAATCTTTGTCCCGTGCAGAGATTACCAATGGACTGTTGTCTTCCATGAGCACGACAGAATTCACAGCAGCAGCTTCAGATATGTGGCCACTATAAGAGCTTTGGGTAAAGTATGGGGGGTTGTCGTTCTCATCTCGAATGTTTATTATCAGTTGAGCAGTGGCTTCTTGTCCATTCTGGAAATAAGTAGAAAGTAAATAAATTATATTGTTGTGAAGCTGACTAAGGTATCTCCAGCCCTCAATAAACTCTACCATGTATCTCAGTATATCTCAAAAGAGAAAAAAAAATTAGGAAATAACTTTACATTGACTTAGTCTCCCTCACTCCTTCTTATCTCTTTCAAAACATCAGAAAAATAATAAGTAAAACTGACATATATTTTAATTTTTATTTTTTAACACACTGGCCATCTCCCACCAGGGCAAGGTGACTGCCTCAGAAAAAGAAACACTTTCACTATCATTCACAATATCACTGTCTTTGCAGTGGCACACAGTTACAACAGTTTAGATGTCACTTTAAACAGCAAATATCCCAAATCCCTCCTTTAAAATGCAGGCATTGTACTTCCCATCTCCAGGACTCAAGTCCGACTAACTGGTATTCCTGAATTTCTTCACAAAATATTACCCTGCTCACACTCCAACAGCTCATCAGGTCTCAAAAACCATTCATCTCCATTCACTCCTATCTAACACATTCACATGTCTGCTGCATGGCAAGGCCCCTGGCACACAAAATCTCTTTTAATCCCCCTTCCATCCTTTCCTAGAATGACCCCTGCCTCTTCTCCCCTCCAAGTCATTCTATTTTGCTCCATACTCTTTAAATGACCAAACCACATCACCAACCCTTCTTCAGCCCTCTAACTAACTTTTAGTAACTCCACACCTCCTAATTAACACACTACGAATTTTCTATATAATATTTACACCACACACTGCCCTTAGCCCTTTCAGGGTTTCCAACATACTAGTACAGCTTACGCACCAGGGTTATTGACGTACCAGTACGCCTAAATTCTAGCGCCTTCAAATCTAGCGCCTTCAAATCTAGTGAGAGAAAGCTGGTAGGCCTACATATGAAAGAATGGGTCTATGTGGTCAGTGTGCACAGTATAAAAAAAATACTGCAGCACACAGTGCATAATGAGAAAAAAATGTGTGTTTTTGGTTTAACCCTTAGACTGTTTTGGTTGTATATATACATCTTACGAGGTACCGTGTTTGACGTATATATACTCATAAATTCTAGTGGCTTCAAATCAAGCAGGAGAAAGCTGGTAGGCTCACATGTGAGAGAATGGGTCTGTGTGGTCAGTGTGCACCATATAAAAAAAATCCTGGAGCACGCAGTGCATAATGAGAAAAAAAACTCCGACCGTTTTTTTTAATTAAAATGCCGAGTTTGTGGTCTATTTTCATATAGTATTTATGGATGTATTCTCGTTTTCTTGGTCTCATTTAATAGAATGGAAAACATATTATAGAAATAGATGTGATTTTGATTGGTTTTGCTTTAAAAAGAACCTGGAAATTGAGCTCAAAGTAGGGGAAATGTTTGATTTTTGCCGATGTTCAAAAGTAAACAAATGTTGTCATTGTCCAATAAATGTCCAACTAGCCATTCTAATATACAGTCATGAATGGGTTGAGATTATTTGTACAATTATTACAATATTGCAGTAGTCTGCATAACAGTAAATCTTCTACTTTTTATTTGAATAAAAATTCAAAATAGAAAGCAAGAGTAATATCAGAGGGGCCTGGAGACATGACTGATGAGCAAAGAAAATGTTATTTTAGAGCCAGGAATGTCTGCATTGTTCATTCTGGACCTTATTTTGAAATTGTCAATTTTTTTAATTTTCGTGAAATTGGCCAAATTGCAAATTTCTGACCATGTTACTGGGGAGTTGAAATCAGTAAATGGGCAGTTTCTTGTACTCAATCGATAGAAAAAATGAAGTTCTAAAGAAATAGATATGAGTTTGGTTGACTGGAACAATGGGATTAGCCGAAAATAGGGCGCAAAGTGGGCAAAATCGCCGATTTGTAAATAACGCCGAGGTCGCTAACTTTGCGAGAGCGTAAGTCCATCAAATTTCGTGTTTTTGGTGTCATTACAATCGGGAAAAGATTCTCTATCATTTCATAAGAAAAAATAATTTTTTTTTTTTTTTTTTTTAAATTTTGCGACACCAGGAGACACCTCAGGATTGGGGGTTGCGACAGTCAAGGGGTTAAAACAGCGACTTTGCACTGCATTTTCGTATGGTATTTATGGTTGCATTCTAGTTTTACTGGCCTCATTTTATAGAATGGAAGACATATTACATAAACTGAGATGATTTTGATTGGTTTCACAATGAAAAGTACAGTGGACCCCCGCATAACGATCACCTCCGAATGCGACCAATTATGTAAGTGTATTTATGTAAGTGCGTTTGTATGTGTATGTTTGGGGGTCTGAAATGGACTAATCTACTTCACAATATTCCTTATGGGAACAAATTCGGTCAGTACTGGCACCTGAACATACTTCTGGAGTGAAAAAATATCGTTAACCGGGGTCCACTGTACTTTGAAATTGAGCTCAGAGTAGCAGAAATGTTCGATTTTTGCCAAAGTTCGAAAGTAAAGAAATCATGCCACGCATCCAATACACATCAACTGGTGAGTCTAATATTCTTTCACAAGTGTGCCGATATTATTTATACCATTTCTACACATTTCTGCATAACAGTAAATCTTCTATTTTTTGTGAGAATAAAAATTCAAAGTGGAAAGCAAAACAAATGTAAGAGGGGCCTGAGGATGTGACTAATGAATAGAGGAAATGTTATTGCCAGGAATGTCTGTCTTGTTCATTATGGACCCTATTTGGAAATTGGCATCTTTTGAAATTTGTGTGAAATTGGCAAAATTGCTAATTTCTGACCACTTTATCGGATAGTCAAAATCAGTAAATAGGTGGTTTCTTGTACTCATTGGATAGAAAAAAATGGAGTTTTAGTGAAGTAGTTATGATTTTTGTCAACTAGTACACTGGAATTGGCCAAAAATAGGGCTCAAAGTCGGTGAAATCGCCGATGCGTAAACATCGTCGAGACCGCTAACTTCACAAGAGCATAATTCCGTAAGTTTTCCATCAAATTTCATACTTTTGGTGTCATTATGATCAGAAAAAGATTCTCTATCTTTTCATAAGCAATTTTTTTTTCCGAAAAATTTTCGACCCTGAGAACAAGTTTAGGAGAGGGCCTCTCGACCCTGAAAGGGTTAGACATGACATCTCCACTGCCTCCAGCCTCCTCCTCGCTGCAGCATTTGCAACCCATGCTTCACACCCATATGAGAGTGTTGGTACCACTATACATACTCTTGTACATTCCCTTCTTTGCCTCTATGGATAACGTTTTTTTGTTTCCACAGATACCTCATATGTATGTCATATCCACTCTATTTTTTAGAAGTTTTGAAAAAGTTAAATGATTCTGATGTGAAGAATATCCAGGCTAAAACTTAAAAAAAAAAAATGACTGAAAATATAAAAAGAGTACCAAAAATTCCAAAATATTTGTGACAAGCAGAAAAATATTCAGGCCAAACAGTGGTCTGAGACTGGGCTGCAGGGAGCAAAAATGTTCTGAACCAATAAGAGGTAACTTCATAAACATAAGAATACAGAAGCTTGCTTGCTCATGCTAGGCAGGTTCAACTCAGACCCAGCTATTACCTAAGAATATATGAATAAAGAAGCACTGCATGTGTAGAGGGTCCATGTTTGTGTGGGAGAGACTGAAAAAGTGCAGTAGATTATGTACTCACGAAATCACAATAACACAATAACAAACAAATCATAGAATGAATGGAATCTGAACCCAAGGCAAGTGGTTAACACACTGGCCTGTAAGTTTTAGGACTCACTAGCGATGGGTTTAAACCCCACCTGCTCTGTGATTAGATTATATAATTATGATTTTGTTAATTTAAGTTATAATATTTTCTCATTTTGTGCTAAAAAAATTCTCATTTTCTTAACAAATGCACTGATAGTTTGTATGTCCATTTCATACATGTGTAAACAGTTCTTGTTTGTTTAGTGGAGACTGGTAAATAAGTGAAAATTTATTATTTCTGACCAGTACCTGTCAGTTGTTGGCAGGTTAGCAGAGAGGGGGATAGCTGAATGACAGGGAGGTAGGGTGGGGAAGGTTCTAGGGAGCTTGGTGAGGAGGCAGTGCTAGGGAGCTTGGTAGGGAGGTCTAACCCTGGGCTGGTGGCTCTGGGGTAATAAAGATTGTTGGGGGACCAAAAACTGATTCATCTTGCTGAATTCTCACACAACTTGCCCTCCCTTCACATGCAATTACCTTCACCTCTCCTTTCCCCATACCATATGCTATATGCCCTGACACCTAATACAGTATTCTATGCAACTATGATTTGCATTTCATGTTAACTGTTTGAAAAGAGGAATGCAGTGCAGGTTACCCTCCCTCTGCAAATTCACTCTTATGCGATGACTTTTATCTAACAGTAATTTTGTATATATGATGTACACTAACCGTATTTGATTGATGCAGTTCACAAAATGTATTGGAGATTCTTTTTTTTCTTTTTTCAACAAACCGGCCATATCCCATCGAAGCAGGGTGGCCCAAAAAGAAAAACAAAAATTTCTCTTTTCAACTTTAGTAATGTACACAGGATAAGGGGTTACTAGCCCCTTGCTCCTGGCATTTTAGTCGCCTCTTACATCACATATGGCTTATGGAGGAAGAATTCTGTTCCACTTCCCCATGGAGAATTCTTATTTTGGGGAATTAAGTGTTTATAGCCTCAATGAGCTTCATGTAGCTGCCATGAGCCTGGAATGTAGCTACAGCATACAATACACAGCTGTGAAATATTATTTATTGTTGAGGATATGAACAGTGGCTCAATTGGGCAGTGATCAGATGACTCAAGAAATCGTAATGACACGATTGCAAACAAACCATACCCCCGGCCGGGATTGAACCCGAGGTCATAGTATGGTTTGTTTGCAATCGTGTCATTACGATTTCTTGAGTCATGTTGACGGCAGTGAAGGGACTTGAGCTAGAGTTCGTCACGGCCATGCTAGCTGGAGATTCGTCTGTAAAAACTTGCATTTGTGGTCACAGTGGTGCCTGTGCTAACCTTCCTATGGTGTAGAAATATACCTAGTTGGATGAATCTTTTTGTGGCTAGCTGGTCTAGTGGCTAACGCGACGGGCTGGAGTTTTGAGACTCTATGACCTCGGGTTCAATCCCGGCCGGGGGTATGGTTTATGGAGTGATTAGATGTTGTAAGCAAACTGAGGGAAGTGGGTTCTGCAAGTGACACTACTGGATATCAAGTTTATTTCTATATTTAAGATGGAATATGGTTATTAAGTATGGTTTTTGCCTATGATGCATGCACCATAGACACAGAAATCCAGCATGTGGTAGGCCCATAACATTTAAGAATTTCAACCCCTAAAAGGTATCATCAGTGAATAAGCAGACCCCTTATTTTTTTGCCTAAACATTTGGACTTTAAACTTAGATCTACACAGAAGCATGTATGGTAAGACATGATGCAAGTGCAAAAAACATACCATAGATGATGCCAAGACAGTAAAGTTGTATGATTGAACTTCTTCAAAATCCACAGGCGTGTCTAAAGAAACCATGCCAGAAGCTGGGTTTATAGCAAAGGGATTGCGGCGTGATTCACCTATGAAAGAAAAGACAACGCCCAGGCGACTTTCAGCTTCGAGAATTCCAAGATAATCCCCCATATGGGCTGCTTCACTAACTTCAAAGACATACACTTTCTTCAAAAACCTGTAAATGTATGTAAATGTAAATAATTTTGACACTTTCACAATGGCAAGAAAATAAAGGATTAGAAAACCACTACTTAAAAAAGATATGATATAGAACCAGTATCATTACACCACATATGGCTTGTTCAAACAGGTCGTATGATACAGAAATATGATACCCTTTCTTTGATTTGTTATAGTAGTTTTCTATGAAATATAAATAAATATATTTTGCGTATGTTCGAGTACCTATTTATAATTAGTGAAAACAGTAACTTTATATCCAGCACTATAATAACTATAAATTCCAGGTATTCAAGTCTCCTAATTAGAAAAGATAAAGAAATTAAATTAAAATTAAATACTTCAGGGAGAATTGGGATAGTTACTTGTATTGATATTTTTTTTTTATTATCACACTGGCCGATTCCCACCAAGGCAGGGTGGCCCGAAAAAGAAAAACTTTCACCATCATTCACTCCATCACTGTCTTGCCAGAAGGGTGCTTTACACTACAGTTTTTAAACTGCAACATTAACACCCCTCCTTCAGAGTGCAGGCACTGTACTTCCCATCTCCAGGACTCAAGTCCGGCCTGCCGGTTTCCCTGAACCCCTTCATAAATGTTACTTTGCTCACACTCCAACAGCACGTCAAGTATTAAAAACCATTTGTCTCCATTCACTCCTATCAAACATGCTCACGCATGCCTGCTGGAAGTCCAAGCCCCTCGCACACAAAACCTCCTTTACCCCCTCCCTCCAACCTTTCCTAGGCCAACCCCTACCCCGCCTTCCTTCCACTACAGACTGATACACTCTTGAAGTCATTCTGTTTCTCTCCATTCTCTCTACATGTCCGAACCACCTCAACAACCCTTCCTCAGCCCTCTGGACAACAGTTTTGGTAATCCCGCACCTCCTCCTAACTTCCAAACTACGAATTCTCTGCATTATATTCACACCACACATTGCCCTCAGACATGACATCTCCACTGCCTCCAGCCTTCTCCTCGCTGCAACATTCATCACCCATGCTTCACACCCATATAAGAGCGTTGGTAAAACTATACTCTCATACATTCCCCTCTTTGCCTCCAAGGACAAAGTTCTTTGTCTACACAGACTCTTAAGTGCACCACTCACTCTTTTCCCCTCATCAATTCTATGATTCACCTCATCTTTCATAGACCCATCCGCTGACACGTCCACTCCCAAATATCTGAATACATTCACCTCCTCCATACTCTCTCCCTCCAATCTGATATTCAATCTTTCATCACCTAATCTTTTTATCCTCATAACCTTACTCTTTCCTGTATTCACCTTCAATTTTCTTCTTTTGCACACCCTACCAAATTCATCCACCAATCTCTGCAACTTCTCCTCAGAATCTCCCAAGAGCACACAGTCATCAGCAAAGAGCAGCTGTGACAACTCCCACTTTGTGTGTGATTCTTTATCTTTTAACTCCACGCCTCTTGTCAAGACCCTCGCATTTACTTCTCTTACAACCCCATCTATAAATATATTAAACAACCACGGTGACATCACACATCCTTGTCTAAGGCCTACTTTTACTGGGAAAAAATTTCCCTCTTTCCTACATACTCTAACTTGAGCCTCACTATCCTCGTAAAAACTCTTCACTGCTTTCAGTAACCTACCTCCTACACCATACACTTGCAACATCTGCCACATTGCCCCCCTATCCACCCTGTCATACGCCTTTTCCAAATCCATAAATGCCACAAAGACCTCTTTAGCCTTATCTAAATACTGTTCACTTATATGTTTCACTGTAAGCACCTGGTCCACACACCCCCTACCTTTCCTAAAGCCTCCTTGTTCATCTGCTATCCCATTCTCCATCTTACTCTTAATTCTTTCAATAATAACTCTACCATACACTTTACCAGGTATACTCAGCAGACTTATCCCCCTATAATTTTTGCACTCTCTTTTATCCCCTTTGCCTTTATACAAAGGAACTATGCATGCTCTCTGCCAATCCCTAGGTACCTTACCCTTTTCCATACATTTATTAAATAATTGCACCAACCACTCCAAAACTAAATCCCCACCTGCTTCTAACATTTCTATCTTTATCCCATCAATCCCGGCTGCCTTACCCCCTTTCATTTTACCTACTGCCTCACGAACTTCCCCCACACTCACAACTGGCTCTTCCTCACTCCTACAAGATGTTATTCCTCCCTGTCCTATACATGAAATCACAGCTTCCCTATCTTCATCAACATTTACCAATTCCTCAAAATATTCCCTCCATCTTCCCAATACCTCCAACTCTCCATTTAATAACTCTCCTCTCCTATTTTTAACTGACAAATCCATTTGTTCTCTAGGCTTTTTAACTTGTTAATCTCACTCCAAAACTTTTTCTTATTTTCAAAAAAATTTGTTGATAACATCTCACCCACTCTCTCATTTGTTCTCTTTTTACATTGCTTCACCACTCTCTTAACCTCTCTCTTTTTCTCCATATACTCTTCCCTCCTTGCATCACTTCTACTTTGTAAAAACTTCTCATATGTTAACTTTTTCTCCCTTACTACTCTCTTTACATCATCATTCCACCAACCGCTCCTCTTCCCTCCCGCACCCACTTTCCTGTAACCACAAACTTCTGCTAACACTACATTTTTAAACCTACCCCATACCTCTTCGACCCCATTGCCTATGCTCTCATTAGCCCATCTATCCTCCAATAGCTGTTTATATCTTACCCTAACTGCCTCCTCTTTTAGTTTATAAACCTTCACCTCTCTCTTCCCTGATACTTCTATTCTCCTTGTATCCCATCTACCTTTTACTCTCAGTGTAGCTACAACTAGAAAGTGATCTGATATATCTGTGGCCCCTCTATAAACATGTACATCCTGAAGTCTACTCAACAGTCTTTTATCTACCAATACATAATCCAACAAACTACTGTCATTTCGCCCTACATCATATCTTGTATACTTATTTATCCTCTTTTTCTTAAAATATGTATTATCTATAACTAAACCCCTTTCTATACAAAGTTCAATCAAAGGGCTCCCATTATCATTTACACCTGGCACCCCAAACTTACCTACCACACCCTCTCTAAAAGTTTCTCCTACTTTAGCATTCAGGTCCCCTACCACAATTACTCTCACTTGGTTCAAAGGCTTCTATACATTCACTTAACATCTCCCAAAATCTCTCTCTCTCCTCTGCATTCCTCTCTTCTCCAGGTGCATACACGCTTATTATGACCCACTTCTCGCATCCAACCTTTACTTTAATCCACATAATTCTTGAATTTGATATTTATTAATAAATATTGTAAATAATAATTCAGTGGACTGTTATCTAAACCCTTGATTATTTGACTTCCATTTTCCAGAAATAACATGCATATCAATAAAACATAATATAATATATATACACCTACCATCGACTTACAACCGAGTTCGCTTCCGAGAAACCGGTCGTAAGTCGAACTTTACTACCGAATATCAACAAAACATTTTTGTAATGAGTTATTTTATTGTTTTATTTTGGTATTTCATGTTTTACTTTACTTTTTATATTGTTAGTACTGTATTTTATACTGTAAGGTTTAGGATAAACACTGTGTACAACACAAATAGTTGTTTTTCCCAGAAATTTGGCATAAAAAACACGGTCGTAAGTCGAGTGGTCGTAAGTCGAGCAGGTCGTAAGTCGGATGGTAGGTGTATATGTATATATTTTTTTAATATGTCGGCTGTCTCCCACCAAGGCAGGGTGACCCAAAAGAAAGAAAAACCCAAAAAGAAAGAAAAAACTTTCATTATTAGTCAACACTTTCACCATCACTCATAGATAATCACTGTCTTTGCAGAGGCACCCAGGTAACAACAGCTTAGATGTGTGTGTGTGTTTATATATATGTGGTGTAAATATTATGCAAATAATTCGGAGTGTGGAAATTAAGAAAAGGTGTGGAGTTAATAAAAGAATTAGTCACAGGGCTGAAGAGGGGTTGTGGAGGCAGTTCTGTCATTTAGAGAGAATGGATCAAAGTAGAATGACATGGAGAGCATATAAATCTGTAGGGGAAGTAAGGCGGGGTAGGGGTCGTCCTCGAAAAGGTTGGAAGGAAGGGGTAAGGGAGGTTTTGTGGGCAAGGGGCTTGGACTTCCAGCAGGCATGCATGAGCGTGTTCGATAGGAGTGAATGGAGACGAATGGTATTTGGGACCTGACGATCTGTTGGAGTGTGAGCAGGGTAATATTTAGTGAAGGGAAACCGGTTATTTTTGTATAGCCGGACTTGAGTCCTAGAAATGGGAAGTACAATGCCTGCACTCTAAAGGAGGGGTTCGGGATATTAGCAGTTTGGAGGGATATGTTGTGTATCTTTATACGTATATGCTTCTAAACTGTTGTGTTCTGAGCATCTCTGCAAAAACAGTAATTTAGATTAGTCTGTTTCAGACCCCCAAAAATACACTTACAAAAGCACTTACATAAATATACTTACATAACTGTTCGAGTTTTGAGCTGTTCGTAACCCGAGTTACCATTGTATATATATATATGCTTGTACAGGCATGAGTAGTGTGGCCTTAATGTAAGTAGCAGTAGCAAGATATACCTGAAATCTTGCATGTATATGAGACAGAAAATAAGACACCAGGAATCCTACCATCATGTAAAACAATTACAGGCTTTCGTTTTACACTCACTTGGCAAGACGGTAGTACCTTCCTGGCCAGTTGCTGTCTATCATCCTACTTCCTAGGATATATATACATGTCTTTTTTTTTTTTTAACACATTGGTCATCTCCCACTGAGGCAAATTATAAAAATTATAAAAATGAACTCCTATACCTTGGAGGAGCACCATTTGCAATCTTCACATGAATGTTAACATTGACGTGAGAATGTCGAGGCGGGGAGCCATTATCACTGCCACGAACAGCCAACCAATATTCTGGCATCTCCTGACGGTCAACAGCTCTTGCTAATGATATAATTCCAGTCTCTGGATCCAAGCTGAACACACCACCAATGTTCCCTAAAAAATAAAAAAAATAGCATAAAATTTTTGCAAAACAGCAAAAAGATTTTTTAATGAAGCAATTGATCACAGATTTTTAACCCTTTGACTGTCATAGCCCCAAATCCTGAGGTGTCTCCTGGTGTTGCAAAATATTTGAAAAAAAAAAAATTTTTTTTTTTTTGAAATGATAGAGAATCTTTTCCCGACGGTAATGACGCCAAAAGTATGAAATTTGTTGGAAAACTTACAGAGTTATGCTCTCATGAAGTTAGCGACCTCAGCGATACAGTGGAACCTCAAATTTCTAACTTAATCTGTTCCAGGAGCTAGTTCTAAATTCAAAATGTTTGAAAGGTGAAGCCCTGCTCTTCCTCATATACATCAATGATCTTCCAAACGTATCTCAACACCTGAACCCCATTCTCTTTGCTGACGACACGACTTATGTCATCTCTCACCCTAATCTTGCCACCCTCAACACCATTGTTTATGAGGAGCTGATCAAAATATCGACTTGGATGACAGCCAATAAACTTACGCTTAACACTGACAAAACCTACTACATTATGTTTGGTAGCAGAGCAGGAGATGCACAAATTAACATTAAGATCGACAACACTCTAATTGCCAGGCATAATGAGGGCAAATTCCTAGGCCTATACCTCGACAACAACATGAACTTCAGCACCCATATCCAACACATAACCAAAAAAGTATCCAAAACGGTTGGGATCCTCTCCAAGATACGATACTACGTGCCGCAAACTGCCCTTCTCACACTATACCATTCACTTATATATCCATACCTCACCTACGCTATATGTGCTTGGGGTTCAACAGCAGCAACACACCTAAAGCCAATAATAACCCAACAAAAAGCCGCAGTAAGAATAATCACTAAATCCCATCCCTGGCAACACACCCCCCCACTCTTCATAGATCTAAACTTACTCCCTGTTCAGTACATCCACACTTACTATTGTGCAATCTACATCTACAGGACCTTAAATTCCAATATTAACCTTGACCTAAAACGCTTTCTTGATAGTTGCGACAGAACCCACAGGCACAATACCAGACACAAACATCTCTATGACATTCCCCGTGTCCGACTAAACCTTTACAAAAATTCAATGTATGTCAAAGGCCCTAAAATCTGGAACACCCTACTTGAAAATTCTAAAACTGCAGACACATTCATCACCTTCAAAACTACCATCAGAAAACATCTTATCTCCCTGATACACCCTGTCAACTAATTACACGAATACCACCTGGTGGTTAACACTTACACTCACTCACCCATTTGACCATAAACAGAAATATCAATCTCAATCTCAAAATAATGAATCTTAACTAGTCATAAGTTGGCCTGTGATACTCCAATACTGAAACTATGTATAGTGCCAAAACAAAAGCATTCACATTGCTAAACTCACAAACTAGTATTTAGTCACTTAGCCATAATACCAACTTACCTCATAATTTTGTAATATTTTAAACTTAAGATTTAATTTAAGTCTGCCCGAAATGCCTAGCCATGCTAGGTGTTCTAGTGGTACACTCTGTAATTATTATTTTACTACATGTAAACAATACAATAACCAAATTCTGTAAACTCAGCATTGTAATCCTTATAGAGAATAAACTTTGAATTTGAATTTGAATAAGAAATAATGGAAATACAATTAATCCATTCCAGAAACCCAAAAATGTTCACAAAAAAATACATTTTATAGATAGTATTACATTATAGTTTTACATACACACAACAAATATAGTGTACAATTATTAATAAATTTAAATAAACATATAAAATAACATTTTTACTTACCTTTATTGAAGATTGGTGATGGCATCTGGAAGATAGGGATGAGGAGAGAAGGAGTTGGGGTTAATGTTTGGAAGGGAAATCCCACTCCATAAGGACTTTAGGTATCAAAGCCCTCTCTGGGATTGCTTCCCTTCTCTGTCTTTTAATGCCACTAGGACCCCTGTCTCACAAAATACCTGTTCACAGTCCTCTGTTTCTGACGCCTCTAAAATTTCCCTAAAATGGGACGTGGTTCTGTCACTGAACTTGTTGCAAAGATGGCTTGTTTCAACTTGCTCAGGGTGGCACTTCTCCACAAACATTTGGACATCATTCCACTTGGTGCAAATCTCCTTAATCTTTAAAGAAGGCACCTCATCCACTCTCTCTTCCTCCTCCTCTGCAGCAAGTACCTGAGCTGTGGTCTGATACTGTTCCAGATGAAGCTCTTCCAGCTCTTCAGTGGTTAGCTCTTCCCTGTGGTCCTCCACCAACTCTTCCATATCCTCGCTACTCACTTCACATCTATTGTGTTTCTCACTTTCTTTAAGACAGGGGTACCACTAGCAAGTTTCTTTGGGCCCATGGAGCTTATTTCACAGTCCCACAAGCACTAAACACAACGAATTAATCGTAAAGTGTTTGAATGAGACCACAGGTTAAGGTTCACTCAAGTATCAACAAAGCCAGACTGGCTCACGGCGCCTGTGCGGGGACACGGACAGAGCGGGCTGGTGGACAGGTCTGGTACCCGGCGGTTCGAAAAAAGGGGCGAGTTCAATAATGGGGACAAGGTTTGAAAAAAGCAGTCAATTTTCGAAGAGTTCAATAAGCGATACATTCGAAATTTGAGGTTCCACTGTATTTACGAATCGGCGATTTTGCCCACTTTGAGCCCTATTTTTGGCTAATTCCATTGTTCCAGTCGACCAAACTCATAGCTATTTCTTTAGAGCTCCATTTGTTCTATCGACTGAGTACAAGAAACTGCCCATTTACCGACTTCAACTACCCAATAAAGTGGTCAGAAATTGGCAATTTGGCCAATTTCACGCAAATTAAAAAAATATGCCAATTTCAAAATAGGGTCCAGAATGAACAATACAGACATTCCTGGATCTAAAATAACATTTTCTTTGTTCATCAGTTACGTCTCCAGGCCCCTCTGATATTACTCTTGCTTTCTATTTTGAATTTTTATTCAAACAAAAAATAGAAGATTTACTGTTATAGAGACTACTGCAATATTGTAATAATTGTATAAATAATGTCAACCCATTCATGACTGCATATTAGAATGGCTAGTTGGACATTTATTGGACAATGACGTCATTTATTTACTCTTGAACATCAGCAAAACTCAAACATTCCCTATCCTGAGCTCCATTTCAAGGTCCTTTTCATAGTAAACCTAATCAACATCATCTCTATTTCTGTAATATGTTTTCCATTCTATCAAATGAGACTAAGAAAATGAGAATACAACCATAAATACTAAATGAAAATACACCTCAAAGTCAGCGTTTTAATCTCGCAATTTTTTTTTTCTCATTATGCACTGTGCTGCAGGATTCTTTTTATACAGTGCACACTGACCACACAGAGCCATTCTCTCACATGTGGGCCTACCAGCTTTCTCCCACTTGATATGAAGCTGCTAGAATTTTTGAGTGTATATACGTCAAACACATTGGCTCTCAAGAGGTATATATACAACTGAAACAGTCAAAGGGTTAAAATAAAAATAACTGATAATTGAATGTTTTTTAATATCTACCGTGTATACACGTGACAAGGATGTAAAACACCAACCAGGTAACTTCACCATGAAATGGGAATAAGTAAAGGCCACTGCTGTATGCCAGTGTATGTTGAAACTCTTCCCTTCCTTGGCTCAAACCTGTATACCACTATGGGCCAGGTGCTGTATGATTATTTCATGTTTTATTTCTTCCCTATTATGTATTATAAAAATATTGTAGGTTCAAAATCCAAAGTCTAAAGGAAACACACAAAAAAAATTATCATCAGATAAAGAGTAAAAATGTAAACCAAAAGGTATAGTGTGTTTTACCCAAGGAGTAGATAACTAAACATGAATCCTTTTTACATACCTGATACAATTGAGTACATTATATGACCATTAGCACCTTTATCACGGTCAATTGCTATTACTTCAGCAACTGTTGTTCCAATTGTTGCAGTTTCTGTAACAGTGCCATTGTAGAGAGTTGCAAGAAACTGTGGGGAATGGTCATTATAGTCTCGTACTTTGATGTTAACACGAGCATAATTACTCTTGGTTGGAGGGATGCCGTCTTTAACTCCTACTGTCAAGATGTGTTCTTCTTGCACTTCCCTGTAAGTAGAATTTTTATTATCCTTTTGAAAATAGCTTGTATATAAGTCTGTTTAATAGACTTTCCCTAAATCTCAGCAAGTACCCTGACAGTCATAAAATCCTTACTGAAAGGAGGAGCAGTAGAAAAAGATTGGTACACCCCTCAGTATATGAGATCAGTTACTTTTACCTTTGATATACCTTTGATGAGTTCCAAGAGTTTTTCTACTCCCAGACCCCAGCCAACCCACATATCCATCACAGCCTGGTTGAGCTGGCACCAGTTACTAAGTAAGTTTATAAAATTGCCATAGCTGGTCAAAGAAGCACATGAGGATAAGATTCACTCTAAGATGAAATCTTTTTTTTGTGCTAAAGTGAGCCACATAGATCAGAAACGTGAGACATGCAGGCCATCTACAGTACAATACATGTAAATCCTAGGTCGGGGAAACAAGGTAAATTACTAAATAACAAAAAAGGCACAATACCGTGACTGGAACGATACACAAATAACAGTGTGACTTTGTCAATGGTCCAAGTTGGACCGAAACGTCGTCGTAAGCTTCTCTCTTTTATATGCGGGTTATTTGTGTAAGGTAAACTACCCCAAATGGGGTAAAAATGAAAATCTCAGGGGTAATGAAGGCTAAATGAACATAAATAAAACTACACAAAAATTTATTATTTAATATGCGAGTCAAATTATAAAAGTTATACTTCTGCCAATAGAGCCTGAAGGACTGGCAGAGGTACTTCTTGAACTTCATTCCAACAATGAGACACATTGAATTTCAGAACAACACAGATCTGTTTTTTTTGGATGTCAAGAGCTGCAAAGGCTTTCTAAATTGTACATGAGAAAGCAGTAAAAGTGCTGCTGCTATTTGCAACTACCTGTCTTTGCAAACAAGAATTTTCCACTCTCATTAACTTAAAAACCAAGTATAGAAAACAGTTGAATGGCAAAAAAGTATCCAAATTGCTCTGACATCAAAAAGCCCTAATTTTAATGTATCAAAAATGAAACATCATTATTTCTCCAAAACCTGAAGTGAAAATGTTTTCAACAAAATTCTTTAGTTCCCTAATGAGATTTTTATTAAATTTGTCTGTTACTATTTTTTATTTGATGCAGTTTATTTTTCATTTTATTATATTGTTAATGTAGTGTTTTATTTTTAAAGTTGCTTTATCACATATAATAAATACTTTTCAGCTTGTATGACTGTATTCTCCATTAATATGGATTCAATAAACTATTTTGAATTTAAATGCTCCATGTGCTTTCCAGATTCTGTGGACTTTTAAAAAAAAAAGTCTAGTGGGGAATTTTGCTATACACAAGTTTAGGGGTAATACCCAAAAAAAAAAAAAAAATTGCCAACCTCTGAATTATAAATAAGCTATAAAAGTATCTCTTCTGTGAATAACTAATAAAGTAAACCTTATGGCATAAAATATTACCTGTCTAATGGTTCATAAAGAACAATGTCACCACTCATTGGGCTGACTCTGAATTTTGCTGCTGAAGAAGTATGGGCAGTATTGATGAGGGTGAATGTTAGATGTTGATCAGAATCTGGGTCTGAGGCAGTGAGTGTGAAGATGGTAGTACCTGGGGCAGTATTTTCTCCCACCTCAACTTCATAGTTGGGTGCAGAGAATGCTGGTCGATAGTCATTCACATCCAACACTGACACAATTAACTGTAATTGAAAAAATAATTTATGAAAAATATGTTAAATTAGACACATGTGCAACTCTTGGGT
Organism: Cherax quadricarinatus; assembly: GCF_038502225.1. Classification (NCBI taxonomy): domain Eukaryota; kingdom Metazoa; phylum Arthropoda; class Malacostraca; order Decapoda; family Parastacidae; genus Cherax; species Cherax quadricarinatus. The sequence continues at coordinate 28,938,902 of NC_091292.1, read as the reverse complement.
ATCTTTATTGAGGAAACGTTTTGCCACAAATTGGCTTCATCAGTCCATACAAAGGATAAACTTGAAGAACAGGAGGAGAATGAGGTAATCAGTCCCTCAACCTTGAGTTGATGTGATCAGTCGATCAATCTTGAATAGAATATGGCATATGAGCGGAGAAGCAGCTTATAAACCGTATGGCAGGAGAGGTGCAGCAGTCGTAGGTGGTGTCACATTTGTCCAATATGGAAGTAGGTCGTGCCCAAGGGTTAGGAAAGTGAAGAATTCCTAAGCATTAAGATCCCAAGAAGTTGCAGTGTCTGACAGTATTGTAGATGAATGGTTCAAAGAACCGACACGTTGTTAAATTAGACACGTGTCTAATTTAACAACGTGTCAGTTCTTTGAACCGTTCATCTACAATATGAAAAATATCTTTGAAAATATTATATAAGTATTATGAAGATGCCATCTATTCCACAAGTATAATATGGTTAAAGATTTGCAACAACACAATTACCCTTCAAGGGAATACCTTAATTTTTGTGAAGAGCTCTTGTTGGTGCATAAATGCTTACTATAACCCACTTTTCACATCCAACCCTTATTTTACTATACATAATCCTTGAATTTATACATTTATATTCCCTCTTTTCCTGCCGTAACTTATCCTTCAACATTACTGCTCCTCCTCCTTTAGTCTAACTCTATTTGAAACCCCTGACCTAGCCCATTTATTTCTCCCCACTGAAACTCTCCCACCCCTTTCAGCTTTGTTTCACTTAAAGCCAGGACATCCAGCTTCTTCTCATTCATAACATCCACAGTTGTCTCTTTCTTATCATTCGCTCAACATCCACACACATTCAAACATCTCACTTTGATGCTTTTCTTCTTTTTCTTTTTAGTAGGCTATACAGGAAAAGGAGTTGCTAGCCCATTGTTCCCAGCATTTTAGTTGACTTTTACAACACACATGGTTCATGGAGGAAAGATTTTTATTCCACTTCCCCATGGATTTAAAAGGAAAAGCAAGAAGTACAAGAACTATTAAGATAAAATCAAAGAAAACTCAGATGAGTGTGTATACATAAATGTGTACATGTATGTGTAGTGTAACCTAAGTGTAAGTAGAAGTAACAAGACATACCCAAAATCTTGCATGTTTATGAGAGAGAAAAAAGACACCAGCAATCCTACCATCATGTAAAACAACTACAGGTTTTCCTTTTACATTCACTTGGCAGGATGGTAGTACCTCCCTGGGTGGTTACTGTCTACCAACCTACTACATAGTAAACATAGATAAGAGTAAGGTGATAAGAGTATCAAATAATTTAGATAAAGAAAAATTGGATATCACATTGGAGAGAGAGAGGGAGTATGGAAGAAGTGAATGTTTTCAGATGTTTGGGAGTTGATGTGTCAGCGGATGGGTTTAGGAAGGATGAGGTTAACCATAGAACTGATGAAGGTAAAAAGGTGAGTGGTGCATTGAGGTATATGTGGAGACAAAAAGTGTTATCTATGGGGGCAAAGAAGGGAATGTATGAAAGTATAGTGTTACCAACTCTCTTATATGGGTGTCAAGCTTGGGTTGCAAGTGCTGCAGCAAGGGGGCAGTTGGAGGCAGTGGAGATGTCCTGTCTAAGGGCAATGTGTGGTGTAAATATTATGCAGAAAATTCGGAGTGTGGAAATTAGGAGAAGGTGTGGAGTTAAAAGTATTAGTCAGAGAGCTGAAGAGGGTTTGTTGAGGTGGTTTGGTCATTTAGAGAGAATGGATCAAAGTAGAATGACATGGAGAGCGTATAAAGCTGTAGGGGAAGGAAGGCAGGTTGGGGTTGTCCTCGAAATGGTTGGAGGGAGGGGGTAATGGAGGTGTTGTGGGCGAGGGGTTTGGACTTCCAGCAAGCGTGCGTGAGCGTGTTAGATAGGAGTGAATGGAGACAAATGGTATTTGGGATCTGACAAGCTGTTGGAGTGTGAGCAGGATAATATTTAGTGAAGGGATTCAGGGAAACCGGTTATTTTATATAACTGGACTTGAGCCCTAGAAATGGGAAGTACAATGCCTGCACTCTAAAGGAGGGGTTCGGGATATTAGCAGTTTGGAGGGATATGTTGTGTATCTTTATAGGTACGTATTTGCTTCTAAGTTGTTGTGTTCTGAGCACCTCTGCAAAAACAGTGATTATGTGTGAGTGAGGTGAGAGTGTTGAATGATGATGAAAGTATTATTTAGTGTAAACTTGTTGTCTGGCATTTATATGCATTTATAAATGAAAAAAATGGCGTTCTGCTTTCCGGCGATAGCCTGGAACCTAACCCACCTTATAAGTGGGGCCCTACTGTATATATATACATCTTCTTTTAACAAACCGGCCGTATCCCACCGAGGCAGGGTGGCCCAAAAAGAAAAACAAAAGTTTCTCTTTTCAAATTTAGTAATTTATACAGGAGAAAGGGTTACTAGCCCCTTGCTCCCGTCATTTTAGTCGCTTCTTACAACACGCATGGCTTACGGAGGAAGAATTCTGTTCCACTTCCCCATGGAGACAAGAGGAAATAAACAAGAACAAGAACTAGAAAGAAAATAGCAGAAAACCCAGAGGGGTGTGTGTGTATATATATGCTTGTACATGTATGTTTAGTGACCTAAGTGTAAGTAGAAGTAGCAAGACGTACCTGAAATATTGCATGTTTATGAGACAGAAAAAAGACACCAGCAATCCTACCATCATGTAAAACAATTACAGGCTTTCGTTTTACAATCACTTGGCAGGACGGTAGTACCTCCCTGGGCGGTTGCTGTCCACCAACCTACTGCCTAGAATATATATATATTTGCAAAACAACCACTGTGAAAGAGTAGTGAAATTCCAAGCGCTTTTGTGACTACTCACATTGTCAAGAAACTATGAAAGCAATACATCAAAGGAAGGCAATTAAAGGGCTTAGACCACACCTCACAGTCAATTCCCACAACAAAGAAACACCTGACGCGGGACAATACCAGACTCATAAGAGGAACACTGCAGTAGGTCCGCTGGTCCAACTAGACAGGTCCTCATGACATCCCACTAACAAAATATTCTACCCAAGAAATAAGGTTTATTATTTGTCCAATGTATTAATAAACTCTAACCAAATTTTATTAATTATAAATGAATCTAATTTATATAAACCAAAGGAAATATTCATATTATTTTCAAAACTGCTTTTTATGAAACAAGATTCAATTATATTTCTGTCAACCATGGACTTGCTTGATACAACTTTCTCAACGTTTTGAAAATCAATTGGATGGTTAAAATCTCTCACATGAATAAATAGAGCTTTGGAATCTTGTCCAGTTCTAATGCTATATTTATGTTGTTTTAATCTAAGTTCGAGACTTTTACCAGTTTGACTGTAATAAACTTCATTGCAAATTTTACAAGGAATCTTATACACACATCTGTCAGCATTTTGGGGGGAATTCTTTTTAAAAAAAAACCTGACTGCTTCTCATTCCCTAGAGACTGCATGACTCTCGTGGGTTTATTGCTTTCCTGTGATCATTATACTACAGTGGAACCTCAAATATCGAACTTTCTTCGGTCCAGAATAATGTAAATTAGATTAGACCATTCAAGACCCTCAAAAATACACTTATAAAAGCACTTACAAAAATACACTTACATAATTGGTTGAGTTGGGAGCAGTTCGATTTTTGAGGTTCCACTGTACTAATAATTACATCCATACATAATACTAATCATTACCTGAGTTGTAACAACATGAACTCCATCAGTAACAGAAATAGTTAAGTTGTAGAGAGACTTTAGTTCAGCATCCAGATGCCCAGCCACCATGACACTTCCAGTATCCCTCCCGACAGTGAACATGTTCTCAATGTCGCCACCTGAAAATTTATACAAGATCACAAGTGTGCTACACAAATTTCATTTATTTATTCAGCAGAAAAACACAGTTGTTGTTGATACAATGAAAGGCAGAATGAAAAGTTTAATGTATGTTACACAGTTATCATTAATTTATTGTGATTTGTTGATAATCATGGTAAGAGCACATACAGTGGGTGAGGTGGGTGGTATGGTAGGATGAGGAAAGAAATTAATGAAAATAAAGATACACTTGTTGGTCCAAGTCGAAGCATATTAAGGCCTCCTTCTTTGCCATAACTAACTGGGAAGCATAGCTTTTCACAACACTAAAGGGAAGTAGCTAATATAATCCAAGGATTATTAAGCCCAAGTCAATTGTGGTTTCACAAACGTATTTCTATTACTGTCCAGTAAATTTATTGCTGTACTATACTACATATAGTTTGAAGTTTACACACAGTCATGTACACTAACAAAACATTTAACCCTTTGACTGTCGCGGCCGTATATATACGTCTTACGAGGTACCGTCTTTGACGTATATATACTCATAAATTCTAGCGGCTTCAAATCAAGCAGGAGAAAGCTGGTAGGCCCACATGTGAGAGAATGGGTCTGTGTGGTCAGTGTGCACCATATAAAAAAAATCCTGGAGCACGCAGTGCATAATGAGAAAAAAAACACTCCGACCGTTTTTTTTAATTAAAATGCCGACTTTGTGGTCTATTTTCGTATAGTATTTATGGTTGTATTCTCGTTTTCTTGGTCTCATTTGATAGAATGGAAAACATATTATAGAAATAGAGGTGATTTTGATTGAATTTACTATAAAAAGAACCTAAAAATGGAGCTCAAAGTAGGGGAAATGTTTGATTTTTGCCAATGCTCAAAAGTAAACAAATGATGCCATTGTCCAATAAATGTCCAATTAGCCATTCTAATATGCAGTCATGAATGGGTTGATGTTATTTATACAATTATTACAGTATTGCAGTAGTCTGCATAATAGTAAGTCTTCAATTTTTTGTTTGAATAAAAATTCAAAATAGAAAGCAAGAGTAATATCAGAGGGGCCTGGACACATGACTGATGAGCAAAGAAAATGTTATTTTAGAGCCAGGAATGTCTGCATTGTTCATTCTGGACCTTATTTTGAAATTGTCATATTTTTTAGTTTTCGTGAAATTGGCCAAATTGCAAATTTCTGACCACATTATTAGGTAATTGAAATCGGTAAATGGGCAGTTTCTTGTACTCAATCGATAGAAAAAAATGGAGTTCTAAAGAAATAGCTATGAGTTTGGATGACTGGAACAATGGAATTAGCCGAAAATTGGGCTCAAAGTGGGCGAAATCGCCGATTTGTAAACAGCGCCGTCGCTAACTTCGCGAGAGCATAATTCCGTCAGTTTTCCATCAAATTTCATTTTTTTTGGTGTCATTACAATCGGGAAAAGATTCTCTATCATTTCATAAGAAAAAATAATTTTTTTTTTAAATTTTGCGACACCAGGAGACACCTCAGGATTGGGGGTTGCGACAGTCAAGGGGTTAAGGCAAATGAGTCAGTGAGTTTCATAGCCTCTTCACATTACAAAAAATCAACAGAGGATAATTCATTCCAATGCATTATCACATCATGAGCAATAATAGTGCAAATTACCTGGTGACAATCAGTCACCTGGATTTTTCTTTTTTACTGTTCTTTATTGTTAAATATATATTTCTATAGATTTATGTAATCTATCCTGACTTAAAACTACATGTATATGTATTTCGGTCACTGCATGATCAGAGAAAGATATCCCAATACAGTCACTCCTCACTTAGCAACATAAAAAGTAAAGTAAAAGATTTATTTCTTTGTAAAGATTACAAAGTGTAATTACAATTTTGTTTGCAAAGTACAAAGAAAGCCACTATCATACCAGGGCATTTTGGGCAGACTAATTAATCCTAGTACATAATAACTACATGTACTTAAATCTAAACAAGATAAGAGTGGTTAACTTTTATTAAAATCTTTATTTAATCTTAGTATTAATGCGAGGTAGTCAAGGTGGAGGTTTATACAAATAATAATCTTGAAGTTGACATAATACAAACAATATTACAATAATGGTTCAAGCAGTAATATTTCATGGATTGGCAGGTGTTTAATAGATTAGAGGTCATATAATATAATATAATAACTGATTTGAAGTTGTTTTGGTTAGTATTGAGAGATGAGATGATCATTTACTGACCGCTTGGAGTTACGACCACCTCTCCGACCAATATACAAACCTGAGTAATGTATATTAGAGCTGATTTACTCTATTCTGTTTATTACAGTATACAATATACAGTATAAACATTGAAAAATATACTAAAATTGTTATAAATGGTGCAAAGGTGACATTACAAAACTATTGAAAGATGGCTGACACAAACGTACTACCAGTACAATATCCTCCTCACTTAACCCTTTGACTGTCGCAGGCCCCTTTCTGAAACTGTCATTCTATGTCGCAAAATATTCGAAAAAAAAAAAAACAATTCTTACCAAAATGTTAGGATTATTTTACTGAGTGTTTAAAGCCTAAAAAAAATTTTTTGCCATCAGTACTTACCGAGATACAGAGGTGCAAAGTTGGCAGAAAATGAGCGGCATATGACAACAGCAGCGAATGTCGCCCACCCGGCATTCTTTTATTTACTCCAATTCAAAGGTTTCTTGTATTTTCCAATATTTTTCTTTTCTAAGTAACTTATGTGGCCTGTGAGACCAAAGTAAGGTGCATTGTTCAAATATACACTCATTGTTTACAACACAATAACTGAACAAACATTATCACTATTAGATTGTGTACAAAACTTGTTTACACAAACAATACAAAACATTGTTTATTACTATTGTTCCATAATATATATACATATGTACAGTCACTGAACACTTTTCTAGAACTGCTGCAGCTTATGGAACTCTTTGAAACATGGGTATATGCAGAGTGGTACTTGACACTCCTCACACATAAAACGAGTGTCTCTGCGTGTTTGTGGGACTTTTTCTTGAAAGCAGTAGGAGGCAGTTGTATGGGGTAGTGATCACCAGGCCTCAAATGAGATGGCGTGTGTTAGTAATTTTGTGGGTGCTGGTCTATTGCAAGTGTTGCTCCTTGGTACTTGGTGATTATTTGTCTGATGACTGACAAACAAAATTCACCATATTCTGGTTTGTTGTTGGTCCTCAACTTGTATATGTTATAAGCATTTAGCATGGAAATATCAAGAAGATGGAAAAAAAGTTTCATATACCACTTATAACTCTTGTGTATACAATCAGCAAACCCAATCTGCATGTCACATTTGTCCACTAAGCACATATTGAGGTTGTAGTCCATAACAGCTGCAGGTTTTAGAATGGGTTCATTGGTCTCTCTATTGTGCCTGCCAGTGTGTGCCATTTCATTTCGGTGAACTGATGTCAACAATGTGACATCACATTTGTCATGCCACCGAAATGCCATGATGTCACTGGCAGCAAAGGCCTGCACCTCACCTCTGCGAGTGCCAGCATCGAACCTTGGCATATGTTTACGATTACTACGCACATCTGTCAGGTTCACTCACAAGAAATCACTGAGTATGGGGCTTGTGAACCAGTTATCAGTATATAATATATGCCCCTTACCAAGATATGGTTCCATCATTGTTATAACCACATTACCAGAGATACCCAATAACTTCATGGTATCTCTCAATGTAATACTGCCAGTGTACACAATGATATCCAAAACGAGACCACTTTTGCAATCATACAGTACAAATAACTTTATACCAAAGCGTTTCCTCTTGCTTGGTATGTATTGCTTGAATGAGAGTCTTCCTTTGAATAAAATCAAAGACTCGTCAATAACAAGCTTCCTGAAGGGATAAAAATACATGCAACACTTTTCTTTCAGGTACATAAACACATTTCTGATCTTATATAACCTGTCGCTTCTATCAGGCCTTGTTTTGTCTGAAAAGTGTAACATACGCAATAGTATCAGAAAACGATTCACACCTATAATGTCACTAAAACCTGGGGTTGAAATCAGGCATTCTGTTGCCCAGTATGTGGTGACAGTGTGCTTATACACATGTGGCATAAGCATTATTGTGGCAAAAAACAGGTACATCTCTGCCACAGTTGTGTCTTTCCACTGGTGTAGCTGTGACCTTGGTGAGAGAATTGTATTTGCCATGGTGTACTCATAGTATGTGTTGGTTTCCCTGACAATAATGTCCATCAGGGGTTCATCGAAGAATAACTGAAAGCATTTCAGTTCAGTAGCATTGTTCCCAAGTGTACATGATGGCCGTATTCCACTTTGTGTTTCATCAAAGTCATGGGGATTGGGAACAAACTCGTCACCTTCCTGCCAATCCCAGATGGGGTCTGCTGGTGGCTTCTGGATATTGAAATGCGGTTGTGGTTGTGCAAGTTGTGGTTGTGCAGGTTGTGGGAGCGTGGGGCTGGGTGAGGCTGGTTGTAGTTGTGCAGAGTTAGCAGCGTCGGTAGTAGCATGGCCCGCTGCTGGTGCCACATGACTCGTGTCACCATCACTATCACCACCACCACCTGCTGCCTCACTCACATCATTCATACCCATCATAAAAATATCGTCATCTTCACTATCATGTCGTGGTGTAGAGCCACGGGATGTGCTCCGAGATTTACTCCTTCCCCTTGGAACAGCATATGGCACACTACCAGACTGCATGCTACGTCGTACATACTGCCACTTCGCTGGGGAATATTCACCCTCACTATAGCAATTAGAACTGCTTTCAATAGCTTTGAAATCACTATCACTATCACTTTCACTGCTCACATCTGAGCCTTGTACACGGGCAAATAGTTTCCTCTTTCGTCCTGGTACAGGTGAATGTGAACGAGCCGGCCCAGCACCAGAGGTGGAAGGTCGTGGGTCATCTGGGTTTTCATCACTAATTACGTTATCCTGGGCACTGTTTTCGGTCACACCCACTTGAAAACCCTGGAATTCACTTTCACTGACGCTTTCATTGCTGTTAGAGCTATCACTTGGGAACAAAAGACCTCCAATCCGCCGAGGCATGGTGAAAATGGACTACCAAGATGGCATTCCCACAATGCACCACTGAGTCCCAGATTTTTTTCACAGGGTGCACACCCACTACTCAAGACCCATTCTCTCTCATGTAGGCCTACCAGCTTTCTCCCGCGTGATTTGAAGCTGCTAGAATTTACGCATATAAATACGTCAGAAACAGTGGCGCATAAGACGTATATATATACAACTGAAACAGTCAAAAGGGTTAATGACCCATTCGCTTACCGACCTACTCTTAGGAATGGCACTCAGTCATTAAGTGAGGAGAGGCTGTATACCATAAGTCCAGCCTCCTCTACTTCAATGTATGTAAAAGGAATATAGGATGGTATTTTAGTTCAGCAAAATATAAATACAGTGGTACCTCGGTATACGTCCTTAATCCGCTCCAGGACCTTGGACTTATACCAAACAGGACGTATATAGAACTAATTTTCCCATAAGAAATATAAGGAAAACGATTAAAAAAAATCCTATTGTTATTGGCATATTATACATTGATGGAGTTGTATAAATAAATTAAACACTGCCTAATACTAAAATATGTAATTTAAACACTGCTTAATACTAAAATACATAGATAAATCTGAAAGAATTAGATGAAATAAATGCAAATTTAACGTCACTTTACTTTGCTGAAAGAGAGTCCCCTTCTTTTTTCTGTCTCTTTTTCCTATTTGGACCAGGTTGAAGCTCACCAGGTTTGACTTTTACTAAAAATCTGTCCAAAGAACTTTGTTTCGTTTCTGCCTTCTCCTCAGGATGTTTCGGAAATGTGACATTGTCTAGTCATTCCAGACAATGCTATTATGGCTTGTTTGGGCTTTGTGGGGGTGGTACTTCTCTGCAAAGTTTTTGACGTCCATCCATTTGGCAAAGATTTCCTTGATTAATGAAGTAGGGCCTTCTTCTATCTCCTCTTCTGAGCCTGAAGAGAGTACATGCATCTTAGTCTTGTGCTCCTCTTTCTTAAGTTCCTGCAGCTCCTCAGTGGTCAGCTCTCCCCTGTGCCTCTCCACTAACTCCTCCACATCACCATCACTCACATCCAAACCCATGGACCTGCCCAGAGAGACAATATCCTCCACTATAGAAACAGCCTCAAAGTCCCTTTCAGCCACAGCTTCCGACCACAAATTTCTCCAAGCAGAGTTCATTGTTCTGTATGAGACTTCCTGCCAGGCTTTGTCAATGAGTTACGCAGTGGACGATAGTAAAGTGATCTTTCCAAAACTCTCTCAGGGTTAACTCTGTGTCAAAGGTAACTTTAAAGCACCTCTGGAATAGTGCTTTAGTGCAGAGTTTCTTGAAATTACTGATGACCTGCTGATCCATGGACTGAATGAGAGGAGTCGTGTTAGAGGGGAGAAACTTATCAATGATGAGGTCAAACTCCAGCAGCACATAGTCCTGCAAGCTTGGAGGGTGAGCTGGAGCACTGTCCATTATGAGGAGGGCCTTCAGAGGCAGGTTTTTCTCCTCTAAATAACTTTTTACACTTGGCCCAAACAACATTAAACCATTCACTGAAATATTCTCTGGTTACCCAAGCCTTGCTGTTTGACCTCTGCATCACAGGTAACTGAGTTCTCTGCACATTATGTTTTTTAAGGGCCCTCAGGTTTTCAGAGTGGTAGATCAGTAGAGGCTACAGTTTGCAATCCCCACTTGCATTGGCACAGAACAAGAGAGTTAACCTATCCTTCATTGGTTTGTGTCCTGGTAATGCCTTTTCCTCTTGTGTAATATAGGTCCTGTTAGGCATTTTCTTCCAAAACAGGCCCATTTCGTCACAACTAAAAACTTGTTGGGGAACAAAACCCTCAGCCTCCATAAATTCCCCAAACTCTGTAAAAAAAATCATTGGCGGCATCTTTATCATTCTGATAAAGCACACGAGTCATATTCCAAACAAAGGTCATATACCAAGCAAAAATTTTTGCATCCAAACAGGATGTATACCAAGTTGGACTTATTCCAAAGCGGATGTATACCAAGGTACCACCGTATATGTATATGTGTGTACATGTTTGTGTGTATGAATTTCTGAATATACATACATGCACTTTCATATGTATACGTGTATGTATGCATGTGCAGAAGTATATTTATGCAATAAACCCCCTAATTAATGGACCTCCATATAACTGATTTTGGAAATTAAGAAAAAAAAAACATTGGCCAACCAAACGTTGGAGTCATTGGATAAAAGGAGTAAAAGTCCATAATTATGGATTTTGTTCTTAACAATAATGTCCAGTTGTCTTCTGAAAACATCGGACCAAGTCTGACGATTCCAATGTTTGTCCTGTATAGGCCAGTGTGTCCACACTTAGGACCTGTCTGTTTTCATCGTTCCTCGAGCCATAGGCCACCTGTGCCTATTTAGTGTCAGTGATTGCTCATGCATACACTCATCATTCAGTCTCCAATTTTCCCTGGATTTACAGTGTGTCATGTGACTTGTTGATGTATTAAGTAAAGTGCAATTAACAGTGACTTCTGAAGCAAGTGGTGGTGCCAAGAGGAAATGTATGATTCTCAGTGTTAAGCAGAAACTCGAACTAATAAAAAAGGTCAAGTTTGGCGTCTTCTCAGTCACCTGCATTTTCACTACTCGAGCTTTACAGCTCCTGTGACTTTGAATAAGTTATTTCTAGTCACCGCTATCAATCAGCGCAATTTACAACTCATCTCTCCATCACGAAAGCTAAGTAAAATTACTGTAAATTACATATACTATAAAATTACTATATAGTACAATACTGTAGTACTACCATTCTAAGTGTCCAGTAGCCTTCCCAATCAGCAGACGAATTCCACTAGTTCAGAGCTTTGTCCATTTGACATTGCTTACTGCTGATGACTTTGCTGTGTGACTTACAGCCTTTGGCTTGAACCAAACTCTGTATATGGTTGCCAGTAGGATGCATTTTTTTGTGTTCCTTGAAAGGCAAAATTTTGCATACCAAGAACTCCCTAAAACAATCAATTCTAAAATTTTCTATCAATATTTATATTTTTATTTGATAAACCACAAGTTTTCATGATAAACTGTCTTCTTTTATTCACTTTAGTTGTATGCATATTATTTCCCAAACAGGTATAAATATATTAACAGGAAAAACATACACAGATGTTTCTAAAGGCCACCAAATCTAGACCAGATGCTTCTCTAAATCATGACATTAGTATTTCTCCAAAGCAGTGACTGTGTACCTGATGCATGTGCTTCATTACAAATGGTTACTTGTCATGTTACACATGATTTTCATGCATGGGCATGCATATACAATGATCATGATTTTTCTGGCTAAAAGGGAGACAAACTTAGGCCAAGCCCTGCCTATGGATATTTCTGGGTGTCTCTCTAGCAGTCCATTTTTATAAATTGCCTACAATATGACACAGTTTCAGATGTTCCGATCTCACTGCTCAGCACTTTGACACTTTCTTCCAGTATTTTGAGTTCTAGTATGATTCCTATGAATGGTTCAGTGAGAAAGAATGCAAAATATAGAATACCTGAATAATAAAAAAATGAACCATAGCATTTGAACCATAAACCATGGCATATGCCACCTTCTCTTGCCAGCTTTTTCTTGCAGGCTGTTCCAGATGGAGCTGTAGAGCTATGACATAGCCATGACATACCTACCATAGGTTTCATTCTACCCATCTTCCCTACAGCCTGGCCTGAGGCCAAACTTCCTTGATGATTACCTGGGCCATGAGACAGCAAACACTGTACAGAAGAATGTAAACATATGCCATATAGGGTAAAAAGTTATCTAACAGTTTATTACTGGTATTAAGTATAAGAGATTATACACACAACTTGATATTCCTATTAGCAATGTACAGAACCTTCCACAGAAAGAAGTTATAAATCTTTCTTTCTTTCAACACATCGGCCGTATCCCACCGAGGTGGGGTGGCCCAAAAGAAAAAACGAAAGTTTCTCCTTTTACATTTAGTAATATATACAGGAGAAGGGGTTACTAGCCCCTTGCTCCCGGCATTTTAGTTGCCTCTTACAACACGCATGGCGTACGGAGGAAGAATTCTGTTCCACTTCCCCATGGAGATAAGAGGAAATAAACAGGAACAAGAACTAGAAAGAAAATAGAAGAAAACCCAGAGGGGTATGTATATATACACTTGTACATGTATGTGTAGTGTGACCTAAGTGTAAGTAGAAGTAGCAAGATGTACCTGAAATCTTGTATGTTCATGAGACAGAAAAAAGGACACCAGCAATCCTACCATCATGTAAAACAATTACAGGCTTTCGTTTTACACTCACTTGGAAGGACGGTAGTACCTCCCTGGGTGGTTGCTGTCTACCAACCTACTACCAAGGAGAAGTTATAAATATAGAAATATAAACCATGTAGATAGCCAAGTAGACCTCTCTTAGTTTGTGACAATTACATCATTCCATGAAACATACAATTTTGTAATGTACAGCAAAAATTCAATGTCTTAGATTAATTTACATTTTGTAATACTGTAAATATAAATATTAAGACGAGACAAATCTTACCAATAATATCAAACCAGAGTTGGTCACCATCATCATCATTAGCTTCAATCAGAGTAACATGGTGACCTATAGGGTCACTTTCCAGAACCGTCACACGAACCTCTGGCTGCTCCCGAATAACAGGTGGGTGTGGAGATGTTTTAAGTATAGGCACCAAGTTAACAAGTACCAAGCACGAGTTAGATTTTTGTGGACGTCCATTATCTATTGCTTGGACCTGAAAGAAGTGTAATAACTTTCTTGAATTAGGAGTTTTTGAAAACAATGAAGTGTATTAGAAATGCCTTCAGGATCTCCACATCTCTCTCTCCACTATAGTGTTTAGCACAATCCAAAATGCTATATTTAAAGTAGATACAAAAAACAGGTGAAACTTTTTAAAGAACCTTTTAAAAACATAAATTACTACAAGAAAATATTAATAATTTCTTCTAAAAAACTATACATATGAGGCTTGGTCAAAGACCGGGCCACGGGGGCAGTGACCCCCGGAACTCTCTCCAGGTAAACTAAATGCTTCATTTTAATAAATTGGTTGTTTCTGTCACAAAGAAAGATAATGCATTCACCATCATTCTTTCCCTAGCTGTCTTCCCAGAAGCACATGGACATCACAGTTCAAATTACCAAATGAACTAAACCTCAATTATTCTTTAGAAAGCAAGCAGTTTCCATCTCTAGTTATCAGATTTGGATAACTTCTTTCTCTAAATTCCGCCACATACAGTGGAACCTCAGTTTTCGAATTTAATTCGTTCCAGATGTCGATTCAACAACCAAAATGGACAACAACCAAAGCAATTTTTCCCGTAAAGAATAATCTAAATAGAATAATCTGTTCCAGACCCCAAGTGACAATATAATATATTACTAATGTACTAACTACTACATAAAACAATGTATAAAATTATACAGCACAGGGAAACTAAAAATGAATACTAAATTAAATTTAACTGAAATACTGTACAATAATTGGAAATTTAACTGGCCATTACATATCAGAGAAGAGCTAATGGCATACTAGAAGCAGGAGGCAGAGGAGAGGAGAGGTATTGTTACTGTTTGGAAGGAGAGTCACCTTCTGTTAACCCTTTTCGTGTTCCTGTCGTATCATGGCTTTAAAGTCAGTGTTGGTGCTGCCATGAACTCAGCTCACTCAGATAAGCTGTTAGAAGCAAATTTTGGCCTAGATATGAAAGAATGGGTCTATGTGGTAAGTGTGCACTATATAAAAAAATCCTTCAGCATGCAGTGCATAATGAGAAAAAAATGCAGCTGTGTTTTTAGTTTAAAACAAGGAATTTGCAGTTATTTTTAAATGGTTTTTATGGTTGCAGTCTGGGTTTCTTGCTTTCATTTGATAGAATGGAAGATATTTTACAGAAATGGAGATGATTTTGATTGGTTTCAGGACTGAAAGTAACTTAAAATTGAGCTCAAAGTAGAAGAAATGTTCAATTTTTGCCAATGTTCAAGAGTAAACAAATCACATCATGCATCCATGTCAACTGGTGGGTCTAATATGCATTCACAAATGAGCTGATATTATTTATATAATTATTACAATAATGCAGTAGTATAACAGTATATTTTCTATTTTTTGTGTGAATAAAAATTCAAAATGGAAAGCAGGCGTAATATAAGAGGGCCTGGAGACTCTGGAGACATGACTAATGAACAGAGAAAATGTTATTTTATTGCCAGGAATGTCTGCATTGTTTATTCTGGACCCTATTTTGAAATTGGCATCTTTTGAAATTTGTGTGAAATTGGCCAATCTGTCAATTTCTGACCATTTTATTAAGTATTTGAAATAGGTGAATGGGCAGTTTCTTATACTCAGTCGACAGAATAGAAGGAATACTAGCGGAATAGCTATGAGTTTGGTAGACTGGACCAATGGAATGGGCCAAAAATAGGGCGTAAATTAGGTGAAATCGCCGATGCGTAAGTAAGTTTACCATTACTTGCTTATCATTAAACTACTGTTATAGAACAGATAACCAGTGCAAGCTTATACTGTCAAACTTGTGCCATTATAAGAGTTAGCAGTTTCCCTGTACTATATAATTACATATTTTAATCTACTCTTTATGTATTAAGTTTGTTTCTTTATTTTCTCTTTTGACTACCATAACCTACAGACTATTAATTTTAATTATCACTTCCAGTACCATTCAATATTATTGCTCAGTATTAATACAACAGTTCAATATTAAATCATAAAATTGTACCATATTAAGAGTTAATAGTATCTCTTTAAAAACATTTGTTTTAAAAATTATGTACTTGAAAAAATCCATTATCTAGTAAGATAAATAAGTTTAGTTTCATAATATTAAGTCCAACATAATACATTGTTCAAAAGTCTAGTTACAGAATCACACACAATCATATGATTACAAGCATTGATCCTGATATCAACCTTTTATTAAATGACTTACACACATCGAACAGCAACTGTAATTATTATACAGTAGACTAAGCAAAGACATTACTCAGAGCCAATAATAACACAACTATCTTTAATTACAATGTCAGATCTTTGAGCAAACATTACAATGACCTTACAGCATTACTCAATTCCCTGCATACCAGTATGTCAATCATCACACTCACAGAATCCTGGCTAAAGCCTGGTACTACAGATGTCTATGCCATTCCTGGTTACACAGCCATACACAACTGTAGGACAGACCAGCAAGGGGGTGGAACAGCTATATACTATTCAGATCAACTTGAATGTATCAATAATTCTTGCAAAAGGGACAAACATGGAGAATATATAATAGCTAAATTTAAATCAAAAGACCTGGAAAAACCCTCTCATAGTCATAAACATCTACAGAGTACCACAGTCAAACATTTACCATTTTAGTGACAAATTAGGAAACATGATAACTGATGCACACATGAATGAAGACCACTTACTGCTCACAGGAGATTTCAACATAAATCTCCTACATGACCAGGACCCACAAGAAACCGAATTCACAAACACTATGAGTAACTGCTTGTTGCTACCAATAACAACAAAACCCACAAGAATCTCCGAGACCAGTGTCTCCTTAATAGACCACATCTGGACTAACACCATATCCCCTTTAAAATCAGGCACAATACAGACAACACCACAGACCACTACCCTGCCTTCTTCATAACCAACCTAGGTAAATTGCCCTAAAACACTACTAAAGTTACCTTCAGACTACATAAGGAGACAGCAGTTAATAACTTTAAACAGCTATGATTAACATCAACTGGAATAATAAGCTAGAAACATATACAGATACTGATGAATGCATCAATAATTTTCTAAAAAAAAAAACATTATCTCTATAACAAGCATTGCCCCCAAAAAACTAAACAGATCACAGCTAAGAGACTAAACAGTCCCTGGCTAACACCCAGCATCCTTAAATCCATTAACACAAAGCATCTATATGAAAAACAGTATAGAATGGGCCGAATAACCAGAGACTATTCTAAACGTTACTCATCAATCCTTATCAACCTGATAAAAAGGTCAAAAAATATTGTATTATGAGAACAGATTACATAACATAAAAGGTGATATGAAAAAAGATCTGAAAACCCTATTTGAAATTCTAGGAACTAAAAAGATATCCAAAAACAAAACACTCAAATTAACAAAATCAGATGAACCCCTACTCCCACCAACTGAAACAGTAAACAGACTCAATGTTTTCTTCTCCACCATAGTTAAGAATCTAGCAAGCAAAATCCCAAGCTCAAACACCCATTCATCAGACTACCTCACAGGTACCTACCCAAATGCACTATTCCTAGCTCCAACCAACCCAACAGAAGTTTCGTGCATTATCAACACCCTCAAAAACAAGGCAGGAGATATAACTTACCACCTTTTATGTACAAAAAAGCTTCTCAAGTACTGTCACCAATTATTGCAATACTCTTTCACAAATCCATCGAATCCTCCACCTTCCAGTCAATTCTCAAAATAGCGAGGGTCATCCCTATCCACAAACGAGGAGATCAAACAGACTTGAATAACTACATATCAACATAGGTAGATCTATTCCTACCTCGTCTCTTAAGACATACTCAACCCCTCTCAGTTTTTATTCAGGACTAATAAAAGCACAAATGATGTTATTATACCCATGCTAGAACTAATATACACCGCTCTCGAGAAGAAAGAAGTCCCGCTAGGAATCTTTATTGATTTATGTAAAGCTTTTGATACAGTCGACCATGACTTGCTGCACATTAAATTAACACACTATGGTATAAGAGGGCACTCCCTCAACTACTTAAAGTCATATCTTAGTAACAGAAGCCAATGTGTACACAAACTGAGCTAACTCTTCCACACAACCAATTACAGTTGGGGGTCAAACAAGGAAGTGTCCTTGGCCCTCTCCTCTTTCTCATGTACATCATCTCATGAATGCATCATAACTACACAAACCCATATTATTTGCAGATGACACAACATATGTCTTCTCTCACCCAAACCCAGTCATACTGGCGAACACTGTTAATACTGAATTACAGAAAGTATCTACCTGGATGATGACTGACAAGCTCACACTCAATACTGACAAAACCTATTTCATTCAGTTTGGAAACAGAGCTACAAATGTTTCACTTAACATAATGCTAAATGGATCACCCATCACAAGACTCATATGCAGTATAATGTGATCCTTTATTGACAATGTTTCGCCCACACAGTGGGCTTTTTCAAGTCACAAACGGATCTGTTTGTGACTTGAAAAAGCCCACTGTGTGGGTGAAACGTTGTCAATAAGGGATCACATTATACTGCATATGTGTTTATATTTCCATTGTGCTGGTATTTTATACCATTTACTTCCATCCATACTTATTCTTGTGCCTACTACATGTATAGAACACTAAACTCAAACATAAACCCTTCACTCAAAATTCTCCTCACTAACCTTAGCAAGACGCACAACCATAACATGAGGCACAGATAACTTTTTGATGTACCCCGTGTCCACCTTACACTGTGTAAGAACTCTATAAACATAAAGGGCCCCAAAATTTGGAATTCATTACTAGTAAATACTATAAACTCGATCTGAACATCAATTTAAGACTCTTCTCAAAAACCATCTACTCATCCTAAACTAAACATGCCAAAAAGATCTCCCAATTACCTTAAATCTTAACACTTCAAAATTTAGTTACACAAAGTTCATACATAACATAATACTACATTGTAGTATAACAACCTGTACAAAACTATACTGCCTTACACCATAATGTAACATTCTCATACTGTAACCTACTTTCACCAATGCTCAATATTATATTCCAATAATATAACTTAAATATTTACTATTGATATACACCATCTACAAAATACTTTCAAATTGTTCCAATGTAATATCCCCAGATTGTAACTTGAGTAAACTTACTATGCACAACTTAAACTATGACCAATTTCTCTAGTATTAAGTAGTCTGTAAGCCATTAATTTAGTCTGCCCATAATGCCATGGCATGATAGTGGCTCTCTTTACACTGAAACTCATTATTGTAACTACAGAATCTCAATGTAAACTTGCAAAAAAATAAAAATTGTATTGTATTGTATTGCCTTTGGGTTAAGTGTATTCTAACCTAACCACTCTGTAATCCAGCAGTCACTAATCTGGCACCCTACAGGTCCTGATGATGCCAGATTAGTGATGGCCGACCTGTACTAGTGAAGCAGCTATGAGTTTGGTAAACTGGAACAAAGGAATTGGCCCAAAATAGAGCTCAAAGTGGGCAAAATTGCCGATGCATAAATATCACCAAGACCATTAACTTTGCAAGAGCATAATTTCGTAAGTTTTCCATCAAATTTCAAACTTTTGGTTTCATTACCTTTCTTATGAAATGATAGACATTTCATAAGAAAAAACGTTTTTTTTTTTTTTTCGAAAATTCTTTGACCCCTGAGAGCAAGTTTGTTAGCAGGGGTCACAACACTGAAAGGTTTAATATGTCAGGCAAATGTCCTGGTGTTGTTTCTCTTCTTTGACTCTTTTCACAAATAACACCTTTTTCTGGCTCACTGGTTCTTTGTCTCACTAAAAACCTGTCCAGTGAGGGTCATTTCAAGTTCCGTTTTAACACTTGTCTAAATTGAGACTGAGACATTACACTGTCCTTGTACATGTTAAAGAGAGATGGATGGCCACTGCAAAAACTTGTCCATCAACAACCAAGAGACTACAAAAACCAGGACGTGTTTTTCTTGAACACCTACTTCGAAAACCAATTTATTCAACATGTAATGCAATTGACAACCGAGGTTCAACTGTACTATACATTTTAGTTTTTACAACATTTTGCCCAGAAAAAGACTCGCATTCACACATCACATATATATTTTAATTTTAGCAGTAACATACCGTGAATTCATAATCTTCCCTTGGATCCAATCCAGCCTTTGCAGATATTACACCAGTCTTTGGATGAATCTTAAACAGGCCATGAAATTTGGTAGAATCTATGCGATAACTTACATTCCCATTATCATCTTCATCTTCATCCACTGCCACAACCTGTAATGAGTACGAAGTTGACATTATTCTATACAAGGAGTCAGTCAAATTAATAATGATCTAAAAATTAAGCTAAAAATGAAATCACATATAATCAAAATTAGGTATCCTACACATGCAACTACACCATGAGCAGACACAATACAACATTCAGTATTTTCTATCATTACAATTAACTACAGCACCAAGTTATAAATTCCACAAGTGTGGATGAGAATTTTAAGGAACAAGCTATGGCACTATTCATCTATACTACTAATTACCTGCTCTAACCCAACCCTGCAAGCATCTTACCCTACATATAGGAACATATTCCAGCTCCACCTCCTCCTCCACCCTCTGTTGGTCTTCCATTATTTCCACAAGAGGGCCGGAGCTCCTATACTCTTTCAGGATAAGGGAACCTCCCCCAGATCCCTCATCTTCCTCTGCATCTTTCACCCTCACATTCTTGTAAGGGAGGAAGTAGTCAGCATCAGGTGAGGAGAAGTTCTACGCAGCCACATGGATTAGGGATTAGCTATTATTAGTGGTTTATTTGGCTGAGCAAAAGGCAGTAATGGAGAGTCAGAATTTGTATGTGACAGGTTACCATGCATTTCCTCATGTACAATGGGTAACGTGTGTCTGAATTTCTTATATTGTAGTATAGATTATATTTGTTGCACATACATTTCCTCATGTACAATGAGGAACATGTCTGAATTTCTTATGTTATAGATGATATATACAAATATACAATGGTGAGTCATTAACATACAATTCATATATGATATGGTCATATGCATTGCTACTTGATAAACTATACAAAATATATGTACAACTATAAGAGGTCTTCCAACAATGCAACATTACCATCTTAGTTAAACTTGACAAAGTTAATGCACTGGCACTGCAATCATACTTAACATTTAAAGTATGCAAAACAAGGAATTATGGTAGTTAAAATTTTGCATCTGTATTCAAATGAAATGCACTACCATTTTAAAGAATAAACTTGACTGTTAAACAACACAGGCATTTTGGGGTTAGGAAGAACAGTTTGCATATAATTACTAACATCTCTGTGATTATTGTAACGATATATAGGAGTATCTGTATTTAGTGTAACTATTTCTTATTTGGTATCAGGCTTTAATATGTATTACTGAAGAGATGTGGCCATGAAGCAGAAGGATTTTGCCAACACCGATAGTATTAACATGCTAAATCCCGTGTATTGCTCGAGTAGATAAGTCAATAGTACAGGCAGGCCCCACTTTACAGTGCTTTGTTTTACAGCATTTTGCTAATGCAGCGGTTTTCAATTATACCCATTCTTCATTTATTCAGACTTCCTACAATAAATATATTCACCACTCACTATAAGCTAAGGATGAAAATATTTTAATGTAAGTAATGTGTGTACTTTATATGCATTTTTTAGGCCTAACTCTATTGCTCACTTAACATGTTTACACTATCATATACTATCAGGCTTCCATAAGTATTTGAAAGTGAAAAAAGGCTATGTTTTGCTTTACAGCAATTTTTCCTTTACAGCAGTAGCTCGGAACCTAACTTGCTGTATAAGCGGGGCCCTCCTGTACTGCCTCTCAAGCCACTAATAATTTCAACTAAAAGTATTTTCACACAGCATTGAAAATAAATGTTACCTCATATGTTTTGCAGAAATACAAAGTTAAAAATTGAGAAAATTAAGAAATATAAGTCGGTGAGCATCCAAGATAGTGCTTATTTCCATTAGACGTATCACACCATAAGGCCACATGCTATAAACTCAACAGAGAACAAAATAGTTTTACTAGAAAAATACATGTAACAACTTCAGTTTATAACACTCATTATGAAGCAAAACATTTTCAAGTTACAGACTTAAAAAATCTAAACCAGTAGCCATAAAGAGCTGTAACAAAGTATTATTTTCACACAAAATTATTTAATTTATGCCTTCAGAAATGCAATGTAAACAAGTCATACTGTGGTAAAAGATTTAATTTTTTCTTAAATATATATATTTTTTTTAAATTTCATAAAATATGAAATAAAATTTCTTCGAGTGTTCTGGATAATTCTGTGTTCAGCTGCATAACACAGTAAAAATCTGAAATCTGGTAACTCCATGAAAGCATAATCCCACCACTGACAAAAAAATTTGTGCAGAAAATATTCCGACATCAAAATAACTGTTTTATTGATTTTTCTTTAGTGTCTTTAGTATAAAATTATATTGGTCAAATGGCTTCGAAACCAGGGTATATAGTATCTGCTGATGGTTCCAGGGTTCATTTCTGCCACAGTTCAGTTTCAGACCAAGCCTTCTAAATTAGAAAGGAAATTTCCAGGCCTATACTCGTGTACTTGTGCAATATACCTATGATCAGTTTCGATATTTTTTTTCTTGAAGACTGGCCTGAGGTTAATCGTCCCTGTTGATTGCCTGCTCAGTCAGGATGTTGCTGCTGACAGGCACCTGGCTCACCTAGCCATCACAGCCTGGTTGATCTAGTACTGTGTAGAGGCAGTGGTCCAGTTTTCTTCTATGCTTGTCCTGGCACAATTTCTGATATCTGCAAAGTAGTTGATCAAAGACTCTTCGATCATGGATGTTACACACTGTTTTCTTATTGTGCTCATTGCACCCCAGCCTTTCAATATGCTTATCTTATATTATCTCTAGTATCTTTCAATCCAGTAAGTTATGCTAGTGTGAAGCTTAGGACTAAGCCTTCAAGTATCTTTCTGCTCCAGAAAGCACATTACAAATATTATGAGGTGCTCCCAGTGGTTTAAATGTTTTATTGGTTCAATGCATGATATCTCTCCGGCATTGAACTGAGCCATCAGTGCCTAACAAGACTCTAGATATGAGAGCACAGCTTGTTTGAATTATGTCACCGATGGACTTGTTTATCCTGAAATAAAATTTTTCAATATCCACGCTGTCCTTTTTCTGGTCTTTGCTGCATTTGTCTTATTGTGTTCCCTAAATGACAGGTCATTTGACATTATTACACCCAAGGCTTTTATATGCTTCCTTCATTCTATGAAATGGGCCTCCTGTATTTTGTAAAAAGTATTTGACTTCAGTACCTTCATTCTTTCCACACCTGAGCAATTGAAATTTGCCACCACTGAACATCACATTATTTTACAATGTCTATTGCAAGACTTTGTTTACATCTGCTTGCAATTATTACACGTCTTCTACTGAGGCACCTTTCATGATCACTTTGTAATCGTCCATGAGGGATGATAGGAATCTGTGGCTAGTGTTGCTGTAAAGGTGCCACGACTGAGCTCTGGAGTAGTGAACTTTTCATTTTGCTAAGGTTAGACTTTGCTCTTATTACTACAGTACTACCACATTGGAACCTCGGCTTACAAACTTAATCCGTTCCATGA
Source organism: Cherax quadricarinatus (assembly GCF_038502225.1). Taxonomy (NCBI): domain Eukaryota; kingdom Metazoa; phylum Arthropoda; class Malacostraca; order Decapoda; family Parastacidae; genus Cherax; species Cherax quadricarinatus. Next base: position 28,915,398 of record NC_091292.1, on the reverse strand, counting down.
CCTCATTCGTCTCCTGATTTGTTCATATGCCGAGTCGATTTTTCTCCTCATTTAAATTAAAATGAAATGCAATTAATCTGTTCCAGCCTCTCAAGAGGTATGACAAAATAATGGTAATATCAACTCTGCAGCTTATTTATCTATCAAAATTCATCTAATATGACATAATAAACAATATTACTAACATAGAAACATGATATATACTCTAGAGTGAATAAAATAGGCCAAAATATGGCGAATGATCGTGACGCCGTCAGCATCAACTATTTACTCTCCCACTCCAGTACCTTCCCAGTCCATAACCCCATAACTAGCTTGTGTTTATCTATGATTAGTGGTGAGGTTGTCACATATGTAACCACACGTGTGGTCAAGACAGATGTATACATATACGTATATATAGGGGAAGACATGGTGGTGGTGGTGGTGAGGTGTCTCACTCTCTGCTGCTGCCTTCTTCGTTTCTCTAGCTTTTTTCATAGTTTCTAATCGCTTCTTGCTGATCGTAGGCAAATACTGTCCCTTTAGGCGAGGCATTGTGTAAAAAAATTTGTACACATAAGACAAAATTACGTGTCCCAAGGGTCTGCTGTGGTCACTCAGAGCAGCACACCTTCTCTTCCTTTTGACCCTTGGTCGGCACTGAGATGTGGTCTAGCAGTTGTACCTACAGCCACATAGAGGTTCACCAGTTTGTATTTTGAAGCATTTGGCACAAAAATATAAAAAAAAAAATTATGAAAAATGTCTAAAAATGACATTATTATTATTATTATTATTATTATTATTATTATTATTATTATTATTATTATTATTATTATTATTACTATTATTACTACTGCTACAGTATTATTATTATAAATTATTATTATTATTATTATTATTATTATTAATTATTATAATACATATGTAATAATAATATCATCATAATTATGATTATTATTTAGGGAACTGGAGCACAGATCCAATTCCCTAGATCAAGAGCCCCTCACCATGTATGTAATACTGATAATTATAACAATAATAGCATGCATATTATTATTAGTAGTAGTAGTATGTATGTATGTACATATTATAATAATTATTATTGTTATTATTATTACTATTAATTTAAGGAACTGAAGCACAGAATCAATTCCCTACATCAAGTGCCCTTCACCAAGGAACCTCCCTTGAGGGGAAAGGACATATCCTGAAATTTCATTCGTATCCAGAAGCAAAAAATCGACCGAACCACGGTTCGTATCCTGAAAAGTTCACATGATGGGGCATTCATAAGCAGAGGTTCCACTGTACATGTATTTTTTTTTTTTTACCATTTTGACTTGGATTGCATAAATCGTACTTATCCATAAAATTAGAAATTTGGCATCTCACCATCCTTTCAAGGGCTTATGATGTAATGTTAGTGGTACTGATCTGGAATTCTTTACCAGTGCTCTTTTGCCTCCTCTGTGCAAAGAATGTAAGTCTTCACTTTTTAAGGCCTATATCAGTTCACCTAGATCCAAGCTCTTTCTCCAAAGAATACTGACTGCTCATGCTAAAGGTATCTTACACATTTTTATAAGTTACGAATTCCTGGAATCAGGCCAGGTGCTGCACGTGTGGACATGCTGTCTATCTTTTTTTTTGAACTCTGAAGGATTTATCAAATGTGTGTGTAGGGTGGACAGGGGTAATGAAAAAAGTGACATTATCCGGATTCTCATCTCTCTTGTTTAGTGTATTGCTGAAAACTTATTTATACTGACCTTTTAGGATTTCATTTCTTTTTTTTTTTTTGTCGTCAGTATTTCAAACCTTTTGTGAGTAGTGGGCCAATTCTGTTGGTGGGTTTTGACTTGAATTTTGCATCTGTTATGAAATATTCCATTTTCCTGAAGGGCTTTTTTGTTCCTTTTGTGTTTCATCCATCTGGTGTAAATGCTTTATGTTCTGCTCTTTGTTGGTAATATTTCCATGTAGATTATTTTTTCCCTTATTGTGATATACTATTCATATGCAGCTTAGCAATCCTCATTCTCCTCCTGTTCACTGCTTTGCATTTCTTTAAATTTTTGATCCTGTAGGCTTTCTCAGCAAAACAGATTTCATACAGATCATGTGTAATGTACATCTGTATATTATTTGGTGTTTATTAAGTGTTTAATTATTAATGTTTACTGTTAAGATTATCAAAAAGAATGCCTTTCATTCTTTACCATTTTTTTAACATCGTAAGATAGGTTTGATGTCAAGATTACAGTATGTATTTGTATATCAACTGAGGCAGGGTGAGGTGCTTGACCCTGCCCTATTTAAACTGTTGTACTTGCATAACAAGTGGTGGTGGTGGCTCATTTTGGTAACCAATTGCATCTTTTCCCTCCCCACTCACTCAGAAGTCATCATTTTATATCTTTATTTCTACAAGTACATGTACAAGTTATACAGGGCCAGCTGACATCAATGACATACTATTATATAGAAAGCTGCTTGTTATGCAGAGCATTTCAGGCAAATTAGTTTCGTCCAAGGATGCGACCCACACTCATCGACTAACACCCAGGTACCCATTTTATACTGATGGGTGAACAGGGACAGCAGGTGTCTTATGGGAACACGTCCTAATGTTTTTAAGCCATAATGTCATTTTGAGAATAAAAATTTCTAAGTAGTATAATGTCTTTTCTGCAGCCTATGTAGATTCTGCCATTTTAATTACATTGTTGATATAGCCTCTGGTAGGAAGGATTGTCACTCTGAGCTTCATTAGGACTGCCCATCAGTAATAATGCTGAGTAATCAAATTCTCCAAACTGGGAACCCTGTGAATTTGGAGGGCTGCTGACTAATTGCTCTGTCCATCATGCATCACCTATGCATAATAAGTTCCAGAAAGATCAAATGCAGACACTGCAAAGATGGATCTGATCATATTTTTTTAAGTTTTGGGTGAAGTCTTTATGCTATTTTTTCCATTTGTGTGTCATGAATTTAGCCAAAAAACTGGCCACTGAAAAAAAAAAAATAGTAAATAATCAAAGATATTTAGAGATGTTCTTCAGTACAAGTGTTCCAAAATCAATGCTCATGACTCATAAAGCTTGCAGATTTGAGGGATCAGTTATACAATATAAAATACGTATAGGAGAAGCAGCACTATGAGAAACCTTGACAAAAAAATGCAGGGATTTTTTCCAGTGCTTCTTTCTTTCTTTCAATGCACTGGCCATATCCCACCAAGATGGGGTGGCCCAAAGAAAAAACGAAAGTTCCTCCTTTTAAATTTAGTAATATATACAGGAGAAAGGGTTACTAGCCCCTTGCTATAACAATAAATATTACTAAAAGCAGAAGGGGTTGACATCCTACTAGATGAGGGAGAGTTTCCATCTCTGTGGTAATAACTCCAGGGCAAGGTAAGTTTTAATCCATATACAAAGACTTCATTTGAGTCGGCATGCAATTTGTTTTTTTGTTGGGAGCCCAATTAAGAAATAAATAATAAAAATAAAGATTTACTGAGAATGTTAGACAAATTACAGGAAGCATTCAGGGAAGGAAGAAAGTGTGTACAGTATATCATTCTTCATACAGTACAATACAGACAAAATATAAAAAAAAAAATCTTGATACAGAACTGGTGAATGATACATTCCTGGATTAGAATACATTTAGGAAATGATAATATGGATAAGATAGGGAATAAAATTGAAGAATGGCTCTTTAAGAATACTACAATACTATAGCATTTCAGAACAGGATAATTAGAGTTGCTCTTTTTCATTCATATCTTACATTCTGTAAGACAGACAAACATGTCATAGCACTGTATTATTTTTCACAGATGATGATAAAAATTATGCTTGTGAAAAATATTAAGTAAAAGAAACATAATAGCATTAATATCAAGTCAAACCAAAAGATGCCAAGCAAGTGATACAATATTGTGTCAAAATACTTATTTTCCCTGGTCTGGAATTTTATGCTCAAAACAGCCTACTTTATGGTTGTCAAAACTGCAGATATGAAAATGAACAGGAAACCATTTTGTATCAAATCAAATGTCCAAATTATTGAGAATGCCTAAAATCCCTCAAACTATATACTCTGGAGCATAGGTAAAGAGAGATGCCCTACTGTATTAATGTGCATCAAAATTTACACTTCGAAAATACTGAATGAAAAAGTCCAAATTAGGCACATGGAAAAAAAAAAAACTTAAAAGAGTGGAAAGCATGTTACATAGTGAAGAGCAAACCCAGTGAAAAGCAAAGGTGCAAAAACTACACTTAAGATATGTAGTAACTTAATAGATTAAAATAGTCAAAGACTTTTAAGCACACTGAAATGTATAAAGGAGATACACATGCAACATTAGATAATTTTATTAAGCAGTTTGCCACCACGGGCTTTATCAAGCCCTTGATGTGTAAAAAAGTTTCCATATTAAGGTTAAGTAACATTTTGCTTGCATCTCTTTAATATATTTTTTTTTCAACATGCCAGCCATCTCCCACAGAAGCAGGGTAACCCAAACAAAAAACACTTTCACCATCATTCACACATAATCACTGTCTTTGCAGAGGTGCCCAGACATGACAATTTAGATTTCACTCCAAACAGCCACTATCTCAAACCCTTCCTTTAAAGTGCGGGCATTGTACTTCCCACCTCCAGGACTCGAATCCTGGAGGTAGAAAGTTCAATGCCTGAATCCCTTCACAAAATATTACTCTGCTCACACTCCAACAGCTCATCAAGTCCTAAAAACCATTCATCTCTATTCACTCTTATCTAACATGCTCACACCTGCCTGCTGCATGTCCAGGCCCCATACACACAAAACCTCTTTTACCCCCTCCCTCCATCTACTCCTAGGATGACCTCTACCCTTCCTCCCCTCCACTACCAATTTATACACCCTTCAAGTCATTCTATTTTGCTCCATCCTCTCTCAGTGTCCAAACCACCTCAATAACCCCTCTTCACCCCTCTGTATAATACTTTTTGTAACTCCACACCTCCTAATTTCTACACTACAAATTCTCTGCATAATATTTATGCCACACACAGGACATCTCCACTGCCTCCAGCCTCTTCCTTACTGCAGCATTCACAACCCATGCTTCACACTCATATAAGTGTGTTAATACCACTGCACTCTTGTACATTCCCTTCTTTGCCTGCATGGATAACATTTTTTGTCTCCACAGACACCTTAATGCACCACTCACCTTTTTCACTTCATCAATTCTGTTGTTAACCTCGTCCTTCATAAACCCAACTCCTGACAAATCTACTCCCAAATATCTAAACACATTCATTTCTTCCATACTCCCTCCCTCCAAATCAAATCAAAGATTATTCTCTATAAGGATTACAAAGCAGGGTTTACAGATTTTGGTTATTGAGTGGTTTACATGAAGTAAAATAATTACAGAGGGGGCCACTAGAACACCTAGCATGGCTAGGCATTTCAGGCAAACTTAGATTAATTCTTAACACTAAATTATAACAAATTGTGGAGTAAGTTGACTAAATACTAAGTGACTAAATACTAAGTGACAAATACTAGTTTGTGAGTTTAGCAATGTGAATGCTTTTGTTTTGGCACAATACTTAGTTTCTATATTGGAGTATCACAGGCAAACTTATGACTAGTTTGGAATCATTATTTTAAGATTAGGATACGTATTTCTGTGCTTATAGTCAAATGGGTGAGTGAGTGAGTGTAAATGTGGACCACCAGGTGGTTTTTATGTAGTTAGTTGGTGGGGTGTATCAGGGAGATAAGATGTTTTCTAACAGTAGTTTTGAAGGTGATGAATGTGTCTGCTGTTCTAGAGTTTTCAGGTAGGGTGTTCCAGATTTTAGGGCCTATGACATACATCAAGTTTTTGTAAAGGTTTAGTCGGACACGGGGAATGTCGTAGAGATGTTTGTGTCTGGTGTTATGCCTGTGGGTCCTGTCACAACTATCAAAAAAGCATTTTAGGTCAAGGTTAATATTGGAATTTAAGGTCCTCTATATGTAGACTGCACAGTAGTAAGTGTGGATGTAATGAACAGGGAGTAAGTTTAGATCTATGAAGAGTGGGGGGGGGGGTTGCCAGGGATGGGAATTAGTGATTATTCTTATTGCAGCTTTTTGTTGAGTTATTATTGGCTTTAGGTGTATTGCTGCAATTGATCCCCAAGCACAAATAGCATAGATGAGGTATGGATAAATGAGTGAATGGCAGTGTTGCATAGTGTTAGAAGGGCATTTTGTGGCACGTAGTATCGTATCTCGGAGAGGATCCCAACTGTTTTGGATACTTTTTTTAATATGTGTTGGATATGGGTGCTGAAATTCAGGTTGTTGTCGAGGTATAGGCCTAGAAATTTACCCTCATTATGTCTGGCAATTAGAGTGCTGTCTGTCTTAACGTTAAGTTGCGCAACACCTGCTCTGCTACCAAACATAATATAGTAGGTTTTATCAGTGTTAAGTGTAAGTTTATTTGCTGTCATCCAAGTTGATATTTTGAGCAGCTCCTCATTAACAATGGTGTTGAGGGTGGCAAGATTAGGGTGAGAGATGACATAAGTCGTGTCATCAGCAAAGAGAATGGGTTTCAGGTGTTGGGATTATTATTATAATCAAAAAGAAGTGCTAAGCCACAAGGGCTATACAGCGCTGCAGGGTAGGAAAGGAAGCGAGGGTATTGGGCGGCAGAAGGGGGGAGGGGCGATTAGTAGGTTACAGAAAACAGCGGGGCAGGGGATAGTGCAGGGTAGAGGGTAGCAAGAGATCGAGGTAGAAAGGGCTGAAGGTATCATCAGAGTTTGTGAAGTAAGTCAGTTGTTGTCAAAAAGTCAATGAGAGAGTCCAGATGAAAGGTGGGTCCATCAGCGAGAAGGAAAGGTAAAGAGAGAGCAGTGGAGTGAAGATGACGTTGGAGGTAAATTCTGTGTGCTCGTTGATAAAGTGGGCAGTCTAACAGAATGTGGCTGACCGATAATGGAACCTGACAATTCCCACAAAGAGGAGCAGGGTGCCTCTCCATGAGATATCCATGAGTAAGACGAGTATGGCCAATGCGGAGATGGGAGAGAGTAGTCTCCCAACCTCGGCACTGGTGACAAGAAGATGGCCAGTGACCTATACTCAATTTAATAGATTGAAGTTTGTTACCGAGTAGAGTAGACCAACGTTGTTGCCAACGGGTGTAAAGGTGGGTAGCTATTGCAGCAAAATACAGTGGACCCCCGGTTAATGATATTTTTTCATTCCAGAAGTATGTTCAGGTGCCAGTACTGACCGAATTTGTTCCCATAAGGAATATTGTGAAGTAGATTAGTCCATTTCAGACCCCCAAACATACACGTACAAACGCACTTACATAAATACACTTACATAATTGGTCGCATTGGGAGGTGATCGTTAAGTGGGGGTCCACTGTAGTCCGTAAATGGAACACCTCTATATGAAACTGGTAGGTCATTTACTCCTGACCACGCAGCAGTGTCTGCCTGTTCATTGCCCTGTATGTCAACATGACCAGGGACCCAACAAAAAACAATATCTTTATGCTTGGTAGAGATGCGGCGTAGCCAAAGTCGGATACGGAGAACTAGGGGGTGAGGTGTATCAAATTTGTGTATAGCCTGTAAAGCACTAAGGGAGTCTGAGACAACCACAAATGATGACACAGGCATAGATGCAATACGGATAAGTGCTGCAAGAATGGCATACAATTCAGCAGTAAAGATACTAGCTGAAGATAGTAAATGCCCTCGTACAACGCTGTCCGGAAACACTGCTGCTAATCCTACGCCATCAGAAGATTTAGAGCCATCTGTGTACACTGCAATGGCATGAGAATGAGAGTGGAAGTGGTCAAGAAAAAGAGAGCGGGAAGCTAACATAGACAGTTGGGATTTCGAGCAAGGGAGTGAGAAAGAACAGACTCGAACAGCTGGAACTTCTCAGGGGGGTAGGGAAAAGTGAGATGATACATGAACACAGAAAGGTGGAAATTGAAAAGACAAGAGCGAATGTAGGCGAAGAGAGAAGGGACGGAGCAAACAGGGGCAGCGAACAAATAAAGAATGTCTACTAATATCGGTGGCCATTCTATAAATGGAAGGATTGCGGAGATCATGAGAGCGTACATAGTAGCGAAGGCTATGGGCATCACGGCGATAGGATAAGGATGGAACGTTCGCTTCTGCATAGAGGCTCTCAACAGGGGAAGAGCGAAAAGCACCAAGGCATAAACGTAATCCTTGGTGATGAATAGGGTTGAGGCTAGATAGAGTAGCAGGAGAGGCAGCTGGATAGATCTGGTCACCATAGTCAAGTTTCGATAAAATGAGGGTGGAATGTAGGTGAAGGAGAGTTCGACGATCAGCTCCACATGAAAGATGAGCAAGGGTTTTAAGAAGGTTCAGCCGGCTGTGACAAGTTGTCTTCAGAGGGGTAATGTGAGGTTTCCAGGATAACCTACGGTCAAAGAGGAGGCCTAGAAACCTGACTGTATCACGTTCAGGGATACGGGTGCCAAAGAGGCATAAAGGATGATCGGAGATGGCAGAGCATCTAGTGAAAGTAATTTGGTGAGTTTTGGTACTGGAAAATTTAAACCCATGTGTGGTGGCCCAATTGGAAACACGGTCAACCGCATGCTGGAGAGAAACTGTAATGAGGTGACAGTCAGCGCCTGCACAGGCAATAGTGAAGTCATCAACATAGAGTGATGACCAAATATTGGATGGAAGACTAGAGGCCAAATCATTTATAGCAAGGAGAAAAAGTGTTGTGCTCAGAACACATCCCTGGGGGACACCTTCAGCCTGGATAAAGTCCGGGGAGAGCACATTATTAACCCGAACACGGAAATGTCTGTCAGTTAAAAAGTTCTTAAGGAAGAATGGTAGATTGCCTCGAAGGCCTAAGGAGTGGGCTTGGGCCAAAATATTATACCTCCAAGTTGTGTCATATGCCTTCTCAAGGTCAAAAAAATGGCAATAACTGAGTGGTTATTTGCAAAGGCATTACGAACATACGTATCCAAGTGTAGTAAGGGGTCTATGGTAGAACGGCCCTTACGAAACCCATATTGACGAGTGGAGAGACTGTTGTGTGTCTCTAAATACCACACTAAACGTCTATTTACCAGGCGTTCCATCACTTTGCAAACTGCACTGGTAAGAGCAATGGGACAATATTGGGAGTCTTCATGTCCCGTAGTACCCAGTTTGTGGAAAGGGAGAACAATGGCAGATTTCCACTGCTGTGGAAGAACTCCTTGTGACTAAATAAGATTGAAAAGGCGTAATAGGACTGCAAGGGCTGACTGATGTAAATGTTGTAGCATACGAATATGAATGTCGTCGGGCCCAGCTGCCGATGATCGGCAGGCTGAGAGTGTTGTCACCAGTTCCTGAAGTGTAAAAGGCACACTATACTGTTCTTCTCTGAGGAAGAAAAGTCCAAGGGTGCTAACTCTCTGGCAGACTTTGAGGAAAGAAACGAGGGGCATAGATGAAGCCCCTGAGAAATACGGACCAGATGATTGCCAATTTCATTGGCAACATCTAGTGGGTTTGCTATATCAACACCGGCAACCCGCAGAACAGGAGCCGGGTCAAGAGAATATTTACCACTCAGTTTTCATACTTTTTTCCAGACTGCACTCATAGAGGAAGCAGAGGTGATGGTGGAGACATAATCTCGCTAGCAAGTGCGTTTAGCATCACGGATGACACAGCGAGCGATCGCATGCTTCTGCTTAAAATCAAGAAGTCTCTCCGTGGTTCTATTGTACCGGTACCTGCCCCATGCAGCGCGTTTCAAACGTACTGCACGAGCACAAGCAGGAGACCACCAAGGCACGCATTTCTGAGAATGCCTGCCCAAAGTTTGGGGTATAGAATGAGAAGCTGCGGTTAAAACGGAGGATGAGAAGAGGTGTAAAAGCTCATCAATGGAGGACATAGAAGGAACCTCACTAAAAACAGTTAGTTGTGAGTAAAGGTTCCAATTTGCCTGATCAAATTGCCAGCGTGGGTTATGAAGAGGTGGTGAATATGAAGGGGAAGTACGAATGATTGGGAAATGATCGCTGTCATGTAAATCCTAGAGAACAGACCAGGTGAAGTCTAAGGCGGCGGAGGAAGAGCAGACTGAGAGATCGATGCAAGAGAGAGTATGAGTCCAAGGATCAAAATGGGTGTGAGTACCTGTATTTAAAACATGGAGAGGGTGGTTAGTAAGAAAAGCCTCTAACTGAATGCCACGGGAATCACAGTGAGACCCCCCCAGAGGAAATGGTGGACATTAAAATCGCCAAGTAACAGAAGTGGTGGCGGTAATGACGAAACAAGAAAGGCAATATCCAGGATAGATAATGCCTGAGAAGGAGAGAGATACAAAGAACAGAGTGTATACCACCTATGCAAGTGGATACAGGCTGCTGTGTAATGCAGCAAAGTACGAACAAATAGCTGATGGTACAGAATATCAGTGCGTAGAAGAAGGGCACTTTCATTAAAGGTCCCATCAGGAAAAGGATCTGAAGAATACAATAAATTATAGCCTGAGATGGGATAGATAACGGCAGAGTGTAATTTTGGTTCCTGTAAGCAAACACCAACAGGGGAAAACTGGGAGAGCAACATCTGAAGCACACCCCGATTACCCCTGAGGCCGTGAATATTCCACTGTAAATAGGCCATGATTGGCAACGATAAAGATACCTGAAATCCACAGGTAAGGGTACCTACGGACTAGAAGGGTTAGAAAAGTCCACATGCGGTGGCAAAGGAAAACGTTCAAGTAGCAAAGTAACGGTGCGTTGTGAAGAAAGGAGTTGCGCAGATGGAGAAGAGGAAAGAGAAGGAACAGAGGGTGGATCAGTGTCCATTGATGGTTTGGTCTCTGCAATATATTCAGAGATTGCTTCAAGTGTTTTGGAGTTCAGAGACGTCGTATGGGAGACAATATTGGAGATGGAAGGAGGAGGAGTTTGAGTAAAGATCGAAGCTGTAATGGACCATACCAAGGTAGGGGGGGGCGAAAGGGTGGAGGGAACTGGAGAAGTGTGAGAGGGGACAGAAGAGGCAGAAACCCGGGAGGTGGCAGAAAAGGAAGAAACTTGGGAGGGGACAGGGGAGGAAGGCACAGTACGAGGAGGAGGATGAACCTCCACACTTGTAACGGAGCCAGTGAAAGGGGAAGACCTAGGGTAAAATGTGGAGGTGGATGAAGGGAAGGAGGAGTTAAAGGAGATTTGTTGGACCTCTGAGAAGTAGAGGGACGATTGGGAGGAGGTGGTGTCATAAGAGGTCTTGTCAATACTGGGGTTTGTGAGGGGGGAACACGAAGAAGTGAGGACAGACTGAAGTGTTGAAGTAGGGACGTCTGAGCCCAGGACAGCAAAGGAATTAGATACAGGAGTGACTATGGGACTGACAACCACAGAGGAGGCTGTAGAAGATGGGACCCCAGAAGTGGGGGGATGTTTTGAAACACGAGAATAAGAAACACGGGGTAGTCTCCCTTGGAGGCGGAGATGAGAAACTGCCATAGCATAAGGGAGACCTTCTGCCTCTTTGAGGCAACGAATTTCCCGCTCATTTAAGTAGACCTGGCAACGGCGAGAGTACAAAGGGTGAGCCTCATGACAATTAAGGCAAGAGGGAGGTCGACTGCAAGACGTATTAGAATGGTCATCGGCACCACAGACTGGGCATTTGGCTATAGATCTGCAATATTTTGCTGGGTGGCCAAATCGCCAGCAATTCCTAGACTGTTGCAGTGTAGGGATCACCTTCCGAACTTGTAACCGATGTCCTGCTACATAAACAGAGGATGGGAGTTCACGGCTGTCAAAAGTTAAACAAGCCACATTGCAAGGGTATCGTCTCCGCCTGCGGGCAGGAAGAACACAAGTGTCTACATTGAGAATCGGGAGATCTTGGAGTTCCAGCTGTTCAAGAATGTCATTGCCACATGTCTGGAAATTCTGTTGGACTATGGTATGGGGCAGAATAACAGTACCACTACAAGAATTGAGGGAATGATGCTTTTCGATAGTGATAGGAATAGTATCGATATGTGAAAGAAGAGAAAGATCATGAGCTTGGGTAGTATTCTGGACTGTAATGATGCGCGTACCACTCTTAAGAGCATGAAAGGAAATATCTCTACCAACGTGGTGTAGGAACGCTTTGCCAATACTATGGTCAGAAAGATAGGCAGTAGAAGAAGTCGGTCTTAAAGTAAAGAATTTAGTCCATTGTGTGGTCCGAAACCGAGTGTGGAGAGGGAGTGCATGACGTGTCGGTCTTTTCCGAGTAGAATGGGAAGGTAATGAAGTAACATCATCAGGAGATTGTTGTTGGCGTTTAGAAGTGGGACCAGAGTCGGTCTGACGTGAGACGAGCTGGCGATTCGAAAATCGTCACACCATACAGGGAGAGGCCGGAAGCATAGTCAAAGGAGAGCGGAGGTCAGACAAATCGAAGGAGTCAGTGGAAGCCCCGGTACCTGAAGCGGGTGAGGAAACAGCACCAGCAAGAGATACAGGGGCCTTAGGAGTGTCCAAAGAGTGGCCGAAAGACGAGGCGAGGTCAGAACAGGGTGCGGTAACAATAAGGGGCCCGGGGGCAGCGGGGTCTTGGATTTGGGACTCCATGGTTAGGTTACTTCTTTCTTTTTGTTTTTAAGAAAAAAAAAAAGAAAGAAGAAAAGAAAATAAAAATAAAAAAAGAATAAAAAAAGGGGGGACCGGGGAGGGATAGTTCCTAGGAAGAATGAAAGGGCCAGAAATCTCCCTCCACGCCCAAGAGGACCTCAGCACCGCAAGTAGTGCAGATGCAGCATGGAACCCGTGCCATACCTTACCCTTCATGCCAGTAAACCAGCAATCCGGGATAGCAACCTTACATCTGCCGAGCTACCTCGGTGGACAAAAGAGAGGGTGGCCGGATATCCGCCACAAAGCATACCTCCTTCGGCCACCACCCCCAGAATCTGAAAGGTGGCTTCCAGAGATACACCCGTCGCCCAAAAGACACCCAAAGCCACCCTCCGGGATACCGGAGAGGGATCGGGACATCCCCAGGCGATCCAGATCCCACGGCAAACTACGCCACCACCAAGAACCTCAACGGAATGGGATGGACCACGGTACCCTTCCCCCTACCTATGAACTAGTGTGCCTGTGGGAAAAATCCCAAAGGCCAAAAAGAGGAAGGGCAAAAGGGAGGGGTGGGGAGGAGGAGGAGGAAAGGAAAAAGGGGAGGATGGGGAGGATGGGATAGGGAAGGGGGGATTGGGGGGTAATTAGGTTCGGTCTGAGGAAGGAGACCGACAGGTCTAATTCCTCAGACCAAGAGCCTCTTCACCACGCCAAGGAGCCCCCTTTGAAGAGGAGGTGCTGGGATACGTTTGGAAGATCAATGATGTAAATGAGGAAGAGCAGGGGTCCAAGGACACTTCCCTGCGGATCTCCAGTATCAAGTGGTCGTGTTGATGATGCTGTGTCTTTAATGGTGACATACTGATATCTATTAGTAAGGTAGGATTTGAAATATGCAAGCGCATGGCCTCTTATACCATAATGGTCAAGTTTGTGGAGAAGGATGCCGTGGTCTACTGTGTCAAAAGCTTTTCTTAGGTCAATAAAAATTCCTAGCGGATATTCCTTATTTTCCAATGCTGAGTAAAGCAGATCTAGCATTTTTATAATTGCATCATTAGTGCTTTTATTTTTCCTGAATCCAAATTGGCAGGGGTTGAGTATGTTTTGTGCCGTTATAAATGAATACTACAGTCTCCCATGCACGAGTTTCTCGAAGATTTTGGATAGCAATGGTAAGTTTGATATTGGCCTATAGTTGTTTACATCTGTAGGGTCACCACCTTTATGTATTGGTGTAACCCTTGCTGTCTTGAGTAGTTTTGGGAAGGTGCTAGTTTCTAGTGACTTGTTAAAAAGTAATGAAATAGCACGCGAAAGGACATGGGCCGCTCGCTTGTACAATAATGGTGGGACATGAGACAGGTTCCCTGAGTTATTTTTAAGTGACTTTATAATCTCAGTGACTTCGGTGGGTTCAACTGGAACAAGATAGAAGGAATTTGGAAAATTCCCATCTAGATAGTCCCCAGCATGGGCGTTGGTACATGGGATTTTACAGGCAAGATTAGATCCTATGGTTGAGAAGAAGTCGTTTATCTTGTTAGCTGTTTCAGTGGGATGCAGTAGTGTTTCATAGGTTTAGTTAGGACAATATTCTTGGTTTTTTTCAGTTTGTGGGTGCCCAGAATCTGAGAGAGTATTTTCCAGGTCTTTTTTATGTCTCCTCTTGTGTCAGTGAATCTGCTGGAGTAGTACAGCTGTTTGGCTTTCTTTATTACTTTGGTGAGAACTGATGAATAGTGTTTAAGAATATCTTTATGTATTAAGCCCTGTCTATATTGCTTTTCATATTGGTGTTTCTTATCAATGGATTTCAGAATGCTGCTGGTTAGCCATGGGCAACTGAGCTGTTTATTCGTTTCATTTTTATACCACAATGTTTGTTGTATAGTCTAAGTAATTTGTTGAGAAAAATGTCTGTCCAATCATCAATACCATTGGCCTTGGAGAATTCTGTAGGCCAGTCAACAGTCTCTAGGTCTGCTGTGAACTTCCTTATTGAGGCCTCGTCATGGAGTCTAAATGAAACTTTGTTGTATTCCAGTGGTGGTTTACTAATGTTTGTTAAGAGGAAGGTAGGGTAGTGGTCTGTAGTGCTGTCTGTGATTATCCCTGATTTAAGGGGGGCTAGTATATTGGTCCATATGTGGTCTATTATGGATGCACTTATCTCTGTGAGCCTGGCTGGTTTAGTTATTGTTGGTATGAGAAGTGTGTTGTTCATATTGTTGATGAAATCAGTTACAGGCTGATCATCTAGTAGGCCAAGGTTGATATTGAAGTCTCCAGCTAAGAGAAGGTGGTGCTTGTTCATTTGTCTGTTTGTTATTAGTGCCTTTAATTTCTCACTGAAATTTGGGATGTTTGTGTGGAGTATCCAGTAAATGGCACCGATTGTTTTAGGCGTCTTAAGGTTTTTTACAGTTAAATTAGTAAAAATGTATTCCCCATATTCATCACTAAAGCAAGTGGTGCTAATACAAGATAGTTGGTTAGTGTAATAGATTGCAATACCACCCCCAACTTGGTATGGTCTGCAGTTGTGGATTGCTGTGTATCCTGGTAGAGGGTAGATATCTATTGTGTCCTGCTTAAGCCAGGCCTCAGTAAGAATAATGCAGGAGAAAGGTGTCTTTAGCGACTCAAGGAGTGCCAGGAGGTCATCATAGTGTTTGCTTAAGGACCTGATGTTGTAGTTAAGAACTGATAGACTTTTAGCACTGCTTAGGATAGTGCTGGCTTGTGATGCTGTGTAATAAAGGCAGTTACTTTCCAGTAGGTTTTGATTGGGTGTTAGATTATGGAGGTTTATATCAGGGTCGACGTGATCATTCATCTTCTAGGTTTAAATTGTGGTTTATTCTAATAGGTTTATTCTAATAATATAAAAAATACTAGTTTAAAATGGCACAAGACTCTCACTTGTAATTGCACTAAGGTCTAATATAAGTTGTTAACAAGAACTGGAGTACAACTAAATTTAAATTGACAAGACAAAATACACAAGTTAAGGTAGTAAAAGAAAATAAAAAATAATAAAAAAAAATAAAAATGGCAATGACTTGGTTATAATATGATAGTAAGATGGTACACAGGATAATATTAAAGTTGGAGTTGAATATACAAGCTTAAAATTGGTAACAAAAGGTTAAGTACAATAGAATAGGGCAATAATAAAAAAGTATATAATAAAACTGGCTAATAAACTTTACAGATAAAAAGGGCAATTATAAAAAGTTTAAATTAGATTGTGCAATAAAGTATTGGTATAATTGAGCAAGTACGTATAAGAGTGGGTAATTAACTCTAGACTAGAATAGTGCAATAAGAAGATGAAAAGTTTACAATAAAGTTGTGCAATAAAATATAAAATAAAAATGGGTAATAATAAAAAGTTTACAATAAGGTTGGTCAATATAGTTTAAAGTAAAATTGGGCAATAATAGAGATTTTAAAATAAAATTGGGCGATAGAGTATTTTTTAAAGTGAGGTAGAATAACTGAGGACAAGCTATGGTTAGTTT
Organism: Cherax quadricarinatus; assembly: GCF_038502225.1. Lineage (NCBI taxonomy): Eukaryota > Metazoa > Arthropoda > Malacostraca > Decapoda > Parastacidae > Cherax > Cherax quadricarinatus. The sequence continues at coordinate 28,899,194 of NC_091292.1, read as the reverse complement.
CAATTAAAATAAGATATAACAATGAAGTGGTAAGAAGTAAAATTGGAGAGAGATTCTGTAGATATTCAACACAATTAAGACTATGAGGTAGAATGGTCATTGAATACAACAGTGAGATTCAAAAGTAGTTTGGGTATTGGAGATTATTTGGAGGGAACAAAACTTATGGTATTATAACACTAATGGTGGACAGTGGGTATTATCTGTACCTTAATCTGATTCTGTTAATCCAGCCCCACTTAGAAATGTTTTAATGTGATATCCAATTTTTCTTTACCTAACTCATTTGATGCCCTCATCACTTTACTCTTATCTATGTTCAATTTCAGCTTTCTTTACACACCTTCATACTTATGTATATTTTTTTTTAGCATGTCGGCCATCTCCCATCAAGGCAGGGTGACCCAAAAGAAAGAAAAATCCAAAAAGAAAGAAAAACCTTTCATCATCATTTGACACTTTCACCATCACTCATACATAATCACTGTCTTTGCCCAGATATGAAAGTTTAGATGTCCCTCCAAACTGCCAGTATCCCAAACCCCTCCTTTAACCCTTTGACTGTCACGGCCGTATATATATGTGTTACGAGGTACCGTCTTTGACGTATATATACTCATAAATTCTAGTGGCTTCAAATCAAGCAGGAGAAAGCTGGTAGGCCCACATGTGAGAGAATGGGTCTGTGTGGTCAGTGTGTACCATATAAAAAAAATCCTGGAGCACGCAGTGCATAATGAGAAAAAAAAAACTCCGACCGTTTTTTTTTAATTAAAATGCCGACTTTGTGGTCTATTTTCGTATAGTATTTATGGTTGTATTCTCGTTTTCTTGGTCTCATTTGATAAAATGCAAAACATATTATAGAAATAGAGGTGATTTTGATTGATTTTACTATAAAAAGAACCTGGAAATGGAGCTCAAAGTAGGGGAAATGTTTGATTTTTGCCAATGTTCAAAAGTTAATAAATGATGTCATTGTCCAATAAATGTCCAACTAGCCATTCTAATATGCAGTCATGAATGGGTTGATGTTATTTATACAATTATTACAGTATTGCAGTAGTCTGCATAATAGTAAGTCTTCTATTTTTTGTTTGAATAAAAATTCAAAATAGAAAGCAAGAGTAATATCAGAGGGGCCTGGAAACATGACTGATGAACAAAGAAAATATTATTTTACAGCCAGGAATGTCTGCATTGTTCATTCTGGACCTTATTTTGAAATTGTCATATTTTTAATTTTCGTGAAATTGGCCAAATTGCAAATTTTTGACCACATTATTGGGTAGTTGAAATCGGTAAATGGGCAGTTTCTTGTACTCAATCGATAGAAAAAATGAAGTTCTAAAGAAATGGCTATGAGTTTGGTCGACTGGAACAACAGAATTAGCCAAAAATGGGGCTCAAAGTGGGCGAAATCGCCGATTTGTAAATATCACCGAGGTCGCTAACTTCGCGAGAGCATAATTCCGTCAGTTTTCCATCAATTTTCGTTTTTTTTGGTGTCATTACAATCGGGAAAAGATTCTCTATCATTTCATAAGAAATTTTTTTTTTTTTTTTTTTTTGAAATTTTGCGACACCAGGAGACGCCTCAGGATTGGGGGTTGCGACAGTTAAGGGGTTAAAGTGCAAGCATTGTACTTTCCATTTCCAGAACTCAAGTCTGGCTAATTGGTTTCCCTGAATCCCTTCACAAAATATTACCCTGCTCACACTCCAACAGCTTTTCAGGTCCCAAAAACCATTCATCTCAATTCATTCCTAACACCCTCACACTTGCGGTATTAAATACCTTGTTTGAAACATATAATGACTGTCTTTAAGAGGTTTTTTGCTAAGCTATTTAAAACTGTTTCAAGATCATCCAGGCAGTAACTATGCCAGACTGTCTTCAGCCCCAACAGCCTGACTGACTATGTTGTCAACTAGGTGGTGTGATCTGAGACTGGGCTGTAGGAGTGACTGTTCCCCAGAAAAATCACCTGGTAGACAGGTAGGTAAACCCCATTCTAAGGATGGATAGTTCCTAAGAGGAAATGAAGTATCAATGATAATGATAAGCAGGAAAGTATTAACCCTTTCAGGGTTGAGAGGCCCTCTCCTAAACTTGTTCTCAGGGTCGAAAATTTTACAGAAAAAAAACTTATTTTTTCTGATGAAATGATAGAAAATCTTTTCCCAATCATAAAGGCACCAAAAGTATGAAATTTGATGGAAAACTTACAGAATTATGCTCTCGCGAAGTTAGCGGTCTTGCCGATGTTTACGCATTGGTGATTCTGCCCACTTTGAGCCCTATTTTTGGCCAATTCCTTGTACTAGTCGACAAAAATCATATTTATTTCACTAGAACTCCATTTTTTCTATCAAATGAGTACAAGAAACCACCCATTTACCAATTTCAACTATCCAATAAAGTGGTTAGAATTTGGCAATTTTGCCAATTTCACACAAATTTCAGAAGATGCCAATTTCCAAATAGGGTCCAGAATAAACAAGAAAGATATTCCTGGCACTAAAATAACAAGTTCTGTTCGTTAGTCACGTCAATAGGCCCCTCTTATATTTCTTTTGCTTTCCACTTTGAATTTTTATTCTTACAAAAAATAGATGATTTACTGTTATGCAGACTACTGCATTAGTGTAGAAATGGTATAAACAATATCAGCGCACTTGTGAAAGAATATTAGACTCACCAGTTGACGTGTATTGGACGCTTGGCATGATTTGTTTACTTTTGAACTTTGATAAAAATCGAACATTTCTGCTACTTTGAGCTCAATTTTAAGGTACTTTTCATTGTGAAACCAATCAAAATCATCTCAATTTCTGTAGTATGTCTTCCATTCTATAAAATGAGACCAGGACAACTAGAATACATCCATAAATACCATACGAAAATACAGTGCAAAGTCGCTGTTTTAATCCAAAAACACGGTCGAAGTTTTTTTTTCTCATTACGCACTGTGTGCTGCAGGACTTTTTTATACTGCACACACTGACCACATAGACACATTCTTTCATGTGTAGGCCTACCAGCTTTTGCTAGATTTGAAGGAGCTAGAATTTAGGCGTACTAGTATGTCAATAACCCTGGTGCATAAGCCGCACTAGTATGTCGAAAACCCTGAAAGGGTTAATTTTAGTGTCAATGATAATTATTTTTCAAAAGTTACACTGACTTGACATACAGTCCCATCCATGCTCAACCCCAAAGACATACTTAAAGTTAAAGAGTACCTCGTAAGTAAATTATGAGAGCACGTATATGGGGGAATCCTAAAGTTGGTACAATAAAATGGAATTATGAATAATATAATGTATGCAAGAACATGGCCCTTAGTAGCAAATATTTTAATTGTATTCCAAATATCAATCTGCAATTGCAGACCTTCAATGTGCAAATTTAAGCAGAGTTTAGGACAATTTTTGCTTCAATGTATTTTTCGTCAAAATAAACCTTGGATTTAACAAAGTAATAGGTAGGACTCAGCTGGATGGTAATGGGGATTAAGGTGGAGATGAGATCTGCCATGATTGTAACAACAGAACACGTTCTGCAACCAACAGACCTTGTCCATTGTTTTCAAATCAATTGACCCAAGTAGATTTTGTATTTTATTTTATTTGGAGTGTGAGCAAAGTAACATTTATGAAGGAGTTCAGGGAAACCGGCAGGCCGGACTTGAGTCCTGGAGATGGGAAGTACAGTGCCTGCACTCTGAAGGAGGGGTGTTAATGTTGCAGTTTAAAAACTGTAGTGTAAAGCACCCTTCTGGCAAGACAGTGATGGAGTGAATGATGGTGAAAGTTTTTCTTTTTCGGGCCACCCTGCCTTGGTGGGAATCGGCCAGTGTGATAATAAAAAAAATAATTTCCAGTCCAATCAATACAGGTTTACTAAATCAAAGGTTTATTGTACTGTACCAAACAAAGCAAAAGATGTTTATTTTAACATAAGGATAAACAGTATACCAGTACACATGGACATCAAACTAAAATTCAACGCACACATCCAGAACATACCTAATAAAATATTCAAAACAGTGATCATTCTCCCAAAAATATACTATTATGTTCCCCAAATATTCCTGCTCACTTTGTGCTACTCTTTAATCTATCAATACCTCACCAAAAGTGTCTGTGCAAGGGGAGTCAATAACAGCTTATCCCCTTAAACCTGCTGTTACACAGCAAAAATCAGATCTCAGAATTATTACTCATTCAGGTTCCAAGCAACACACACCCCCCTCTCATTCACAAGTTTAAATTTACTTAATATACACAATATTCACACTTTCTTTCAAAAGGTTAAATTTGCTTAATGTACACAATAATCCCAGTTTCTACTGTTCATACGCCATGTCTACAGGACAATCAATACAAACATCCGCCGACACGTCAACTCCCAAGTATGTATCTGAAAACATTCACTTCTTCCATACTCCTCCCCAATTTGATATCTAATTTTTATTTATCAAAATCATTTGACACCCTCATCACCTTACTCTTTTCTATGTTCACTTTCAACTTTCTACCTTTACACACATTCCCAAACTCATCCACTAACCTTTGCAATTTTTCTTTAGAATCTCCCATAAGCACAGTATCATCAGCAAAAAGTAACTGTGTCAATTCCCATTTTGAATTTGATTCCCCAAAATTTAATCCCACCCCTCTCCCGAACACCCTAGCATTTACTTCCTTTACAACCCCATCTATAAATATATTAAACAACCATGGTGACATTACACATCCCTGTCTAAGACCTACTTTTACCGGGAAGTAGTCTCCCTCTCTTCTACACACCCTAACCTGAGCCTCACTATCCTCATAAAAACTCTTTACAGCATTTAATAACTTACCACCTATTTCATATACTTGCAACATCTGCCACATTGCTCCTCTATCCACTCTATCATATGCCTTTTCTAAATCCATAAATGCAATAAAAACTTCCCTACCTTTATCTAAATACTGTTCACATATATGCTTCAATGTAAACACTTGATCTACACATCCCCTACCCACTCTGAAACCTCCTTGCTCATCCGCAATCCTACATTCTGTCTTACCTCTAATTCTTTCAATTATAACCCTACCGTACACTTTTCCTGGTATATTCAGTAAACTTATTCCTCAATATTTTTACAGTCTCTTTTGTCCCCTTTCCCTTTATATAAAGGGACTATACATGCTCTCCGCCAATCCCTAGGTACCTTCCCCTCTTTCATACATTTATTAAACAAAAGTACCAACCACTCCAACACTATATCCCCCCCTGCTTTTAACATTTCTGTCATGATCCCATCAGTTCCAGCTGCTTTACCCCCTTTCATTTTAAGTAATGCCTCACGTACCTCCCCCACACTTACATTCTGCTCTTCTTCACTCCTAAAAGATGGTATACCTCCCTGACCAGTGCATGAAATTACTGCCTCTCTTTCTTCCTTAACATTTAAAAGTTCCTCAAAATATTCTCGCCATCTACCTAATACCTCCATCTCCCCATCTACTAACTCCCCTACTCTGTTTTTAACTGACAAATCCATACTTTCCCTAGGCTTTTTTAACTTGTTTAACTCCAAAATTTTTTCTTATTTTCATTAAAATTTCTTGACAGTGCCTCTCCCACTCTATCATCTGCTCTCCTTTTACACTCTCTCACCACTCTCTTTACCTTTCTTTTACTCTCCATATACTCTGCTCTTCTTATAACACTTCTGCTTTGTAAAAACCTCTCATAAGCTACCTTTTTCTCTTTTATCACACCCTTTACTTCATCATTCCACCAATCACTCCTCTTTCCTCCTGCCCCCACCCTCCTATAACCACAAACTTCTGCCCCACATTCTAATACTGCATTTCTAAAACTATTCCAACCCTCTTCAACCCCCCCACTACTCATCTTTGCACTAGCCCACCTTTCTGCCAATAGTCGCTTATATCTCACCCGAACTTCCTCCTCCCTTAGTTTATACACTTTCACCTCCCTCTTACTTGTTGTTGCCACCTTCCTCTTTTCCCGTCTACCTCTTACTCTAACTGTAGCTACAACTAAATAATGATCCGATATATCAGTTGCCCCTCTATAAACATGTACATCCTGGAGCCTACCCATCAACCTTTTATCCACCAATACATAATCTAATAAACTACTTTCATTACGTGCTACATCATACCTTGTATATTTATTTATCCTCTTTTTCATAAAATATGTATTACTTATTACCAAATCTCTTTCTACACATAGCTCAATTAAAGGCTCACCATTTATATTTACCCCTGGCACCCCAAATTTACCTACTACTCCCTCCATAACATTTTTACCCACTTTAGCATTGAAATCCCCAACCACCATTACTCTCACACTTGATTCAAAACTCCCCATGCATTCACTCAACATTTCCCAAAATCTCAAATTATATTTGTATTATAATAAGATCAAACTCAATATGTAATAATTTTGAACATATAACTGTTTTATTCAAAAGCCTGTAATTGTTTTACATGATGGTAGGATTGCCAGTGTCCTTTTTTCTGTCTCATAAATATGCAAGATTTCAGATACGTCTTGCTACTTCAACTTGCACGTTTAGTGTACAAACATATATACACACCCCTCTGAGTTTTCTTCTATCTTCTTACTAGTTCTTGTTCTTATATATTTCCTCTTATCTCCATGGGGAGGTGGAATAGAATTCTTCTTCTGTAAGTCATGCGTGTCGTAAGAGGTGACTAAAATGCCGGGAGCAAGGGACTAGTAACCCCTTCTCTTGTACACATTAGTAAAGTTAAAAAGAGAAACTTTTGTTTTTTCTTTTTGAGCCACCCTCCCTCGGTGGGATATGGCTGGTGCATTGAAAGAAGAAAGAAGAACTGTTTTATTTGTATGGCTCTTGAGAAATAAATAATTTTAATTATAATTTTAAGTATCTTTTATGATTGCATGGTTTTGCTTATACAGCCTCTCCTCATTTAACGACGGAGTTCCTCTCCTAAGACCGCATTGTTAAACGAATTCGTCACTAAGTAAGGAGCACACTATAATAGTAGCAAGTTTGTATCAATCATCTTTGATATAGTTTTAATGTCACCTTTGCACCATTTATAACATTTCTGGTATATTTTTAAATGTTTATACAGTAGTGTACTGTATATTGAAATAAACAGAATAAAGGAAATCAGGTCTAATATACATTATTTAGGTATGAATACTGGTCAGGGAGCCTGTCATAAGTCCGAGGCGTTAGTAAATGAGTACGTCAGTAAGTGAGGCTGTAATTACTTGGAGACTGGTCAAGAATTGTAGAAATAATAATCATTGTACAACTTTCTTGAAGATGAATATCATAAATATATTTTTTACCCAATGTATTTTCATGAAAAGCATTGATTTTTTGCTATGTTCATTTTGTGTGGTGGGTTCGTATTTCCTTGGTAAGGATTAGGCAGAATTCCAAAAAATCTTATGCTCTCCATTATTTTTTACCAACTGCATCAATGTTTTGTATGGGTTAATTTTATGCATGTGTTGGTCACTCATATTTATGTAGTGGACATTAGTAATCAACTGTAGATTTGTTAAGCTCTGTGAAGGAACGTTGACTGGCCTGTTTGTGGTAGCAGGGTTGCAAAAGTTATTTATATACATGATGGTTCCTTCTCTTATTTGCCATTAAAAGGGGAATGTACCTAAAATAATTTATTATCCCTTCATAAAGAGTGCCCTGAAGGTGGTGAAGGGCTCTTGACCTAGGGAATTGAAGCTGCCCTTTCCTTCCTTAGATTAACCCTTTCAGTGGCCATTATGTGGAACAAAGTCATTGAGGCTAGGGTCTGTCGTGTAGTTCTATGCTATAAGCTCAGCTCACTCAGATAAGTTGTGAGCAGTAAATTTTGGCCAAGATATGAGAGAATGGGTCTGTACAGTGAGTGTACACAGTATAAAAAAAAACCCTGCCCCACGCAGTGCATGATGGAGAAAGCAAAACTCCAATTGAGTGTATTGTTTAAAAAAGTGACTTTAAGGTGTTATCTCTTTCTCATTTACATAAACGACCTACCAAATGCATCAGAACTACTCAAACCCACACTATTTGCAGATGACGCTACATACGTCTTCTCTCGCCCAAGCCCAGTCATACTAGCCAATACTGTAAATACTGAATTACAGAAAATATCTACCTGGATGATGATTAACAAGCTTACTCTCAATACTGACAAAACCTACTTCATTCAGTTTGGAAACAGAACTACAGATGTTCTTCTAACATAATGATAAATGGATCACCTATCACAAAGCTCACAGAGGGAAAATTCTTAGGAATCCACCTTGATAACAGACAAAAATTTCACACACATGTACAACAAATTTCCAAGAAAATCTCCAAGACCGTAGGTATGCTATTGAAGATACGGTACTATATTCCACAATCAGCTCTCCTGGCCCTATATCACTCACTCATTTACCCCTATCTCACCTATGGAATCTGTGCATGGGGCTCAACAACAATAAAACATCTCAGACCATTAATTACCCAACAAAAGGCTGAAGTAAAAATGATAACAAATTCCCACTCCAGGCAGCATACTCCACCAATATTCAAAGCTCTAAACTTACTCACCATACAAGACATCCATACTTATTATTGTGCCTACTACGTGCATAGAACACTAAACTCAGATATAAACCCTTCCCTCAAACATCTCCTTACCAACCTCAACAGAACACATGACCGTAACACAAGGCACAGATCACTCTTTGATGTTCTCCATGCCCATCTCACACTATGTAAAAATTTGATGCACATAAAAGGCCCAAAAATCTGGAATTCATTACCTGTGAATACAAAAGACACACTGTCTGTTTACCAATTCAAGACTTCTTAAAAACCACTTACTCACCCACAACTAAATAAATACTGAACAACTGTATCTCATGAATGTATAACCTGTGACCCTATCAAACTATGTTTTTTAATTACATTACCTAATAAAATACTCCTTTCTTCTCCATTCTCTTGAATGCACAGTAACTCATCTAATGACCATATGACCTGTTTCTGCACTACAAATCATTGATTTTATTCGATTCGATCAGATTAATAAATTGTATGACTTCATTTAGTATATTGATCATTTTGTTATATTATACATTATTATGCTACAAATTTGTACAACTATAATGCTTCTTAATTGAAATGTTCAAATTTCATTGTTTAAAATACTCATTTGTACTTCTTGTTGTAATATGTTTACTTGAATTTTTACTACTGAATATATCACTGCTTAGTTAATCTTAAGTTAATTTTAAGCCTGCCCATAATGCTCTGCATACAAGGGGCTTTTGGCATGTACACCCAACCACTATAATTTCTTGCACAACTATGTATCATGTTCAAATAAAAGTTGTTATTATTATTATTATTATTATTATTTATGGTTTTTATGGGTTTATTAGTTGTTATATGGTATCATTTGATAGAACAGAAGACATACAACTGAAACAGAAATTATTTTGGTTGGTTTCAAGACTGGAAGTAGCTTGAAATTGAGCTCAAAATAGTAGAAATATCCACTTTTTGCTGATTTTCCTGAGGATGGGCAAGATCCCCCTACATCCCTGGTCTGTTTTATAGGTTTTTAATAGGTCTGATTCAATTACAGTGGACCCTCAACCAACGATGGCATCGTCTAACGTTAAATCCGGCTAGCGATACATTTTAACGCAAAAATTTTGCCTCGACTAGCACTAAAAAACTCGACCAACACGATTCGTTCCGTTTGAGACGCGTCCACTTGTGGCCAGTGTTTACAAGCCAGCCAGCCACCGCTGTCCCATCCAAACATACAATCGGAACATTTCATATTATCACAGTGTTTTTAGTGATTGCACCTGCAAAATAAGTCACCATGGGCCCCAAGAAAGCTTCTAGTGCCAACCCTACAGCAAAAAGGGTGAGAATTACTATGGATATGAAGAAAGAGATTATTGTTAAGTATGAAAGTGGAGTGTGTGTCTCCGAGCTGGCCAGGTTGTACACAAAACCCCAATCAACCATTGCTACTATTGTGGCCAAGAAAACGGCAATCAAGGAAGCTGTTCTTGCCAAAGGTGCAACTATGTTTTCGAAACTGAGATCACAAGTGATAGAAGATGTTGAGAGACTGTTATTAGTGTGGATAAATGAAAAACAGATAGCAGGAGACAGCATCTCTCAAGCGATCATATGTGAAAAGGCTAGGAAGTTGCATGACGATTTAATTAGAAAAATGCCAGCAACTAGTGGTGATGTGAGTGAATTTAAGGCCAGCAAAGGTTGGTTTGAGAGATTTAAGAATTGTAGTGGCATACATAGTGTGATAAGGCATGGTGAGGCTGCCAGTTTGGACCAAAAATCAGCTGAAAAATATGTGCAGGAATTCAAGGTGAAGAATTGAAACCTGAACAAGTGTTTAATTGTGACACTGACAATGTTGTGAAACACTTTAGGAATGTCATAAAGGAACGGGAGGTACAGGCCTCTATGGACAGATATGTTGTGCGACAGAGGTCCAGTGACTCTCAAGCTGGTCCTAGTGGCATTAAAAGAAGAAGGGAAGTAACCCCGGAAAAGGACTTGACACCTCAAGTCCTAATGGAAGGGGATTCCCCTTCTAAACACTAACACCATCCACACTCTCCCCTCCTCCCATCCCATCAATCATCACCAGATCTTCAATAAAGGTAAGTGTCATGTAACTGTACATGTCTTCTTCAGTTTGTGTGTACTGTATTAAAATTAATATTTCATGCGGTAAAATTTTTTTTTTTCAATACTTTTGGGTGTCTTGCACGGATTAATTTGATTTCCATTATTTCTTATGGGGAAAATTAACTCGACTAACGATAATTTCGATTAACGATGAGCTCTCAGGAACGGATTAATATCGTTGGTCGAGGGTCCACTGTATTGGGACACCATAAACCATGACCAATCATTCCTGGTTATATTTTGTTATCCAAGAAATAGAGTAAATCTGTTTTTGTGATTATGAATTCAACATGGAAGGCAATTGTAATATAAGAGACACTTGGTGATGTGAGTAATGAACAGGGATAATGTGTCAAGACTGCTAACTTTGTGCCCATGTAATTCCATAGCTTTTCCATGAAATTTCGTACTTTTGGTGTCATTACCTTCAGAAGAAAAAAATATGTTGATTGTTTTTTTAAAGAGTGAGAGGTTTAAACCTCCTTATCTCCCATTCCTCAGGCACTATATAACCCTTCATGGGTTCAGTGATTATTCCTGCATACAATATTAATACAGTGGAACCTCGGCTTACGAGTTTAATCCATTCCGTGATCTTGCTCGTTTCCCAATCTGCTCGTATGCCAAGTTAATTTTCCTCATTTAAATTAATTGAAATGCCATTAATCCGTTCCAGCGAAATTTCTGCTCTCAGGAGGCCGGAATATGACGCTAATATCAACTCCACAGCTTATTTATCTATCACAATTCATCTAATATGACATAATAAACAATATAAATAACATAGAAACCCGATATATACTCTAGAATGAATAAAATATGTCATTATGTGACAAGTGGTGGTGGCCATTCCCTACCTCAAGTGGCCGCCTTGTTGTGGGTCAGTGGGGGAGACCTCCCGCCATCCCTCAACACTCTCGACACCACCATCCCAGCTTAGGTGTTCAGTTCCACTTCTCTCCTACAAGCTAGCTGTGTCTGTGAATTGTGTTTTGATCTTTTAATTACCATATCTTGTATCTGCCAAGCAATCATGACACCCAGTAGGCATACCAGTGTTGCTGAATGACTTATTGGCTTACTGACTTGACTGACTGACTGACTGACTGACTGACTGACTGACTGACTGACTGACTGACTGACTGACTGACTGACTTGACTGACTTGACTGACTTGACTGACTTGACTGACTTGACTGACTTGACTGACTTGACTGACTTGACTGACTTGACTGACTTGACTGACTTGACTGACTTGACTGACTGACTGACTGACTGACTGACTGACTGACTGACTGACTGACTTGACTGACTTGACTGACTTGACTGACTTGACTGACTTGACTGACTTGACTGACTGACTTACTGACTTGACTGACTGACTTACTGACTTGACTGACTGACTTGACTGACTGACTTAAAGTTAGACTTTTTCACTGAAGAGGACCCTGAAACGGTGTCTAGAGCAGTGGATGCCTTACCATCAGTAGTATAATGTACTGCAGGGTAAAGGAGAACAGAAATCCATTACAGAATTTATGCACACTCCAGTACAACCATCAACTTCAGTACCAGAACCTCTACCATCCACCTCAGCCCAGTAGGACCACAACATAACTCTCCACTCTCTTCACAATCATCGACAAACACCAGCACCCACAATTTAAGGTAAGTTATAGTCTTAAACAGTAAAAAAACATAATACATCATGACAATGAACTTTTTTTTTTTTTATTTTTTTTTATTATCACACCGGCCGATTCCCACCAAGGCAGGGTGGCCCGAAAAAGAAAAACTTTCACCATCATTCACTCCATCACTGTCTTGCCAGAAGGGTGCTTTACACTACAGTTTTTAAACTGCAACATTAACACCCCTCCTTCAGAGTGCAGGCACTGTACTTCCCATCTCCAGGACTCAAGTCCGGCCTGCCGGTTTCCCTGAATCCCTTCATAAATGTTACTTTGCTCACACTCCAACAGCACGTCAAGTATTAAAAACCATTTGTCTCCATTCACTCCTATCAAACACGCTCACGCATGCCTGCTGGAAGTCCAAGCCCCTCGCACACAAAACCTCCTTTACCCCCTCCCTCCAACCTTTCCTAGGCCGACCCCTACCCCGCCTTCCTTCCACTACAGACTGATACACTCTTGAAGTCATTCTGTTTCGCTCCATTCTCTCTACATGTCCGAACCACCTCAACAACCCTTCCTCAGCCCTCTGGACAACAGTTTTGGTAATCCCGCACCTCCTCCTAACTTCCAAACTACGAATTCTCTGCATTATATTCACACCACACATTGCCCTCAGACATGACATCTCCACTGCCTCCAGCCTTCTCCTCGCTGCAACATTCATCACCCACGCTTCACACCCATATAAGAGCGTTGGTAAAACTATACTCTCATACATTCCCCTCTTTGCCTCCAAGGACAAAGTTCTTTGTCTCCACAGACTCCTAAGTGCACCACTCACTCTTTTTCCCTCATCAATTCTATGATTCACCTCATCTTTCATAGACCCATCCGCTGACACGTCCACTCCCAAATATCTGAATACGTTCACCTCCTCCATACTCTCTCCCTCCAATCTGATATTCAATCTTTCATCACCTAATCTTTTTGTTATCCTCATAACCTTACTCTTTCCTGTATTCACCTTTAATTTTCTTCTTTTGCACACCCTACCAAATTCATCCACCAATCTCTGCAACTTCTCTTCAGAATCTCCCAAGAGCACAGTGTCATCAGCAAAGAGCAGCTGTGACAACTCCCACTTTGTGTGTGATTCTTTATCTTTTAACTCCACGCCTCTTGCCAAGACCCTCGCATTTACTTCTCTTACAACCCCATCTATAAATATATTAAACAACCACGGTGACATCACACATCCTTGTCTAAGGCCTACTTTTACTGGGAAAAAATTCCCCTCTTTCCTACATACTCTAACTTGAGCCTCACTATCCTCGTAAAAACTCTTCACTGCTTTCAGTAACCTACCTCCTACACCATACACTTGCAACATCTGCCACATTGCCCCCCTATCCACCCTGTCATACGCCTTTTCCAAATCCATAAATGCCACAAAGACCTCTTTAGCCTTATCTAAATACTGTTCACTTATATGTTTCACTGTAAACACCTGGTCCACACACCCCCTACCTTTCCTAAAGCCTCCTTGTTCATCTGCTATCCTATTCTCCGTCTTACTCTTAATTCTTTCAATTATAACTCTACCATACACTTTACCAGGTACACTCAACAGACTTATCCCCCTATAATTTTTGCACTCTCTTTTATCCCCTTTGCCTTTATACAAAGGAACTATGCATGCTCTCTGCCAATCCCTAGGTACCTTACCCTCTTCCATACATTTATTAAATAATTGCACCAACCACTCCAAAACTATATCCCCACCTGCTTTTAACATTTCTATCTTTATCCCATCAATCCCGGCTGCCTTACCCCCTTTCATTTTACCTACTGCCTCACGAACTTCCCCCACACTCACAACTGACTCTTCCTCACTCCTACAAGATGTTATTCCTCCTTGCCCTATACACGAAATCACAGCTTCCCTATCTTCATCAACATTTAACAATTCCTCAAAATATTCCTTCCATCTTCCCAATACCTCTAACTCTCCATTTAATAACTCTCCTCTCCTATTTTTAACTGACAAATCCATTTGTTCTCTAGGCTTTCTTAACTTGTTAATCTCACTCCAAAACTTTTTCTTATTTTCAACAAAATTTGTTGATAACATCTCACCCACTCTCTCATTTGCTCTCTTTTTACATTGCTTCACCACTCTCTTAACTTCTCTCTTTTTCTCCATATACTCTTCCCTCCTTGCATCACTTCTACTTTGTAAAAACTTCTCATATGCTAACTTTTTCTCCCTTACTACTCTCTTTACATCATCATTCCACCAATCGCTCCTCTTCCCTCCTGCACCCACTTTCCTGTAACCACAAACTTCTGCTGAACACTCTAACACTACATTTTTAAACCTACCCCATACCTCTTCGACCCCATTGCCTATGCTCTCATTAGCCCATCTATCCTCCAATAGCTGTTTATATCTTACCCTAACTGCCTCCTCTTTTAGTTTATAAACCTTTACCTCTCTCTTCCCTGATGCTTCTATTCTCCTTGTATCCCATCTACCTTTTACTCTCAGTGTAGCTACAACTAGAAAGTGATCTGATATATCTGTGGCCCCTCTATAAACATGTACATCCTGAAGTCTACTCAACAGTCTTTTATCTACCAATACATAATCCAACAAACTACTGTCATTTCGCCCTACATCATATCGTGTATACTTATTTATCCTCTTTTTCTTAAAATATGTATTACCTATAACTAAACCCCTTTCTATACAAAGTTCAATCAAAGGGCTCCCATTATCATTTACACCTGGCACCCCAAACTTACCTACCACACCCTCTCTAAAAGTTTCTCCTACTTTAGCATTCAAGTCCCCTACCACAATTACTCTCTCACTTGGTTCAAAGGCTCCTATACATTCACTTAACATCTCCCAAAATCTCTCTCTCTCCTCTGCATTCCTCTCTTCTCCAGGTGCATACACGCTTATTATGACCCACTTCTCGCATCCAACCTTTACTTTAATCCACATAATTCTTGAATTTACACATTCATATTCTCTTTTCTCCTTCCATAACTGATCATTTAACATTACTGCTACCCCTTCCTTTGCTCTAACTCTCTCAGATACTCCAGATTTAATCCCATTTATTTCCCCCCACTGAAACTCTCCTACCCCCTTCAGCTTTGTTTCGCTTAGGGCCAGGACATCCAACTTCTTTTCATTCATAACATCAGCAATCATCTGTTTCTTGTCATCCGCACTACATCCACGCACATTTAAGCAACCCAGTTTTATAAAGTTTTTCTTCTTCTCTTTTTTAGTAATTGTATACAGGAGAAGGGGTTACTAGCCCATTGCTCCCGGCATTTTAGTCGCCTCATACGACACGCATGGCTTACGGAGGAAAGATTCTTTTCCACTTCCCCATGGACAATAGAAGAAATAAAAAGAACAAGAGCTATTTAGAAAAAGGAGAAAAACCTAGATGTATGTATATATATATATATGCATGTGCGTGTCTATGAAGTGTGACCAAAGTGTAAGTAGGAGTAGCAAGATATCCCTGTTATCTTAGCGTGTTTATGAGACAGAAAAAGAAACCAGCAATCCTACCATCATGCAAAACAGTTACAGGTTTTTGTTTCACAGTCATCTGGCAGGACGGTAGTACTTCCCTGGGTGGTTGCTGTCTACCAACCTACTACCTATTATATATTCACTTTTACTTTTGTAAGATCTGGAGCTCTAAAAAAAAGCTGTTTGAATGGGAAGGTTGCATCCTGAATTTTTGCTCAAGTCCAGAAACAAAAAAAAATGGCCGAGCAACTGCTCATATCCTGAAAAACTCGTAGGGTGGGCCACTCATAAGCCAAGGTTCCACTGTACCTGGTAAAAATACATTTTTTTTTTTTTTTTGGCAGGTGAAATCATAACAGGACATTTCCAAATACCTTGCAAAATGGGTTCCTAGTGTATTTAGAAATTCACCTCTCTGGGCAGACATGGAACAGTAATTCACTAGGTAAGACATGTTTAACAATTAGGTATCTTTATTCCAAAACATTTTGCCTACACAACAAGCTTCATCAGTAAAATACAGAGGTAGTATGCAGTAGAGAGGTAAAGATGATGTGGTCAGTCCATCATCCTTGAAGTAGTATTTTGAAGTGATCATTCCCTCAGCCTGGAGATGTGTTAAACTTCACAGTCTTAAACCGTGTGAAGCAGAATCATGAGAAAGGAGCTCTGTACAGTGCAGAAGTGAGGCACTGAGAATGTAGATGATTTTCAAGGAAGTGGCACCCAATAGGAGAAGAACATTACTGAGAAATGCTGCACTGCTGCAGCAAGCCTACCCAAGCCTACCATCCTACTGTGCTATATAAAGATATCTAACTGTTGCACATGTGTCTTAATTATCTACTTGTCATTATTGTATGCCATTATTACATTCACAGTAGTTAGCACAGTGGTCTGCCAGTTTTAGGATTGGCTTGCCATGGCTTCAAACCCCACCAGTTATGTGAGGAGTTAAGATACTTTTCCTTGACTTAAGTAAAACAGAATCATCCTTTATACTTTTTGTTTCTATGGGAAAATAAGAACCAAACTCCAAACAACAGCTACAGACAAACTTCAGGAATGCAACTCCTAAAATTCAGCAGAGTAAAAAAATAAGAAAAATCTATCCTTCCAGGTAAATCATGCTTGCCGAGTTTGACATAGGTAAGTTACATTGTGATTAGTGGTCTGCACTTGAGGTGTTCATGCTTGGTTTATACCACCTATGTGCTGCCTGGGTGACACAGCACACATGTGGAATAATTACTGTATCTGTTAGCATCAATGCTTTGCACCAGAAGACAATTGTCCAACCTCCACCAGGTTAATAAAGCATTATGTTACACAGAATGAGAAGCTGACAGATACTGGATAAATCAGGACTTGGACAAGTAACATTTAACTCATCACAAATACA
Source organism: Cherax quadricarinatus (assembly GCF_038502225.1). Classification (NCBI taxonomy): domain Eukaryota; kingdom Metazoa; phylum Arthropoda; class Malacostraca; order Decapoda; family Parastacidae; genus Cherax; species Cherax quadricarinatus. The sequence continues at coordinate 28,881,834 of NC_091292.1, read as the reverse complement.
GAATAACCCACATGCCTCCATATCCAATGAAAGTAAGTTATTAGTACCAGAGAAAAGCATTATATATACAGCATTTTTGTTTAGTGTCATATGTAGGTGAAGGCACATACAATCCAGTAAATTTTTACATTATGTATAATATTTGGTAACGAGTAATTATATATACAGTGCAAGCAGCTCACATCAGTGTGAGGCTGAGAAATATCAAGGAGATATTACTATGGATTTTACTGTAGTGTTGCAATTTCATACAAAAATTTAGGTATAACCAGGCATTAACTTCAGTTTAATATTTTGTTATATACTGTACACTAACACTACATCACATTACTCACCTGCCCAATGGGCATATCTTCTATATAGTCATTATCTAAAACTGATTCATCCATCTGTGGGTTGTGATGAGCAATGACAGGCACATAAAACTTGTAGAGTCTTTCCAGAAACACAGGGGCATGATCATTCTCATCCTGGACATTGACGGCAACATAGGTGGTGGAAGAGAGGGCAGTGGAGGGATCATCCCCGTCAGAAATTGTAACTTCAAGAACATGTTCAGCTTGTCTCTCTCGATCTAGGCGTCTTGCTGTTGTCCGTATTTCACCTGAAAATAGCAAAGAAAGAATTATCGTTTTAAAATAACATGAATATGTACTGTACTGTATTATCACTATGACTAATACATGTAGTACAGACAGGCCTCAATTAAAGATGTGTGATTTTTTCATGTACAGTACAGTACTTTTATAACAGATGAAACATGGTCTTTCCTAAAAATTTTTAGACTTTTTTGTGTATTTTAATTAGCCAATATTTTTGGGAATATCCATGGGTCTTCTGGCAATACTCTATTTTATCAAGCTTGGTACATAACAGATTTCGTTGAACCACTCAGGTTACCTGACAATGATTCCGGTGGACACCACCTTGCAGTCAAGTCCCAGACCAGGCCTCCTGGTTGATGGCCTATCATACAGGCTGTTGGTACTACCCACAAGCACTCCTACATATTCACTATAGCCTGGATGATAAAGAACTAGCTTGAGGAACTTATCAAGATCCCTCTTAAAAATAACCAGTGGGTTTACTGGTAATTTTACTTATGTGTGATAGGAGTGTTGAAAAATCTTGTTCCCTTTACACTTACCGAGTTATTTCTGAGTGTGATCATGGCACACTTGCTTTTCATCTTGGGTACATATTTTGCAATAAACTGCCCAGCCTCTTGCATATGTAGGGAGTGATTCTGGTGTCCAGATTTGGGACCAATCTCTCAAGAATTTTCAATAATATGGGTGCTTGACTCAGTAGAATTAAGACTGTTCTGGAATTTATTCAATTAACTCTCCTACTTTTTATTCATTAGAGTTGATCTATCTGCAGACACCTTCATGTAAGCAAACCCTGGGACTCATATTATTAGTTAAATCACCAGTTAGGAAGGTCACCACTACACCCAGAGATGAGAATGCCTGGGTCCTTGCCATCCTGTGTGTTGGCTGTGGTAAAATATATGTGGGAGAAACAGCAAGAAATCTAGGCCAGTCTCTCAAAGGTTAGGTTAGGTAAGGTTTGTCAGGAAACAGGAAAAGTGTTTCCTGATGTCAGTGGCGTTGCTAGGGTTGGTGTCACCCGGGGCGACATCTTTGGTGTCACCCCCGTGAAATCCAAGGGCAGGGGGATAGGGGGATTAAACTCCAGTTACATCACTACTGCATTCCATGACTAATGTTTAGCAATGAGAACGTTCAAGGGCCATAAACTGAATAGGAGAATACTTCTCAACTTTATTAATGATAAAATAAATAATCGTAGTAATATTGAGGAAACAAACTCAAATATCACTGAGTACAGGCAACAGATCCTACATTTATTCATCTTCAACAATGCAAAAAAAAAAAAATTGAAAAATAAAGAAAAACATTGCAATATCAGAGAAACACAAGTTCCGATTTGACCTTAAGTACAGGTAACATCTCAGTGAATCTGATCTTGAACATTAAAATGGTATAAAATACCGACAGGTTGTTAGGACAATGCTCTTCTCCAGACTGAGGGACTGACCACCTCAAAACTTTAAGGGTGATGGACTGATTACATCGTCTTCAAGTATCTTCTGCTTCTATCAACTTTTCTGTACTTGACTGAAGAAGCCTACTGTGTAGGCGAAACGTTTCATAATAAAGATACCTAACTGTTGCATATGTGTCTTGCCTAAGAATCTGATCTTATATTTCCTTGCCTTCAATCCTGCAAAATCATCTATCACATTATCAAAATCAATGATTTTCCCTATATAGGCCTATTTGTACTCTGTAATCATAATCTAGGCTATATAGAAATGAAGGATTTTTCTCTTATGTTGCTGCAGCACTGTTTTATGCATTAGTGTCATCTTCTTCAGAGGCTCTATGGTATCACCCCCTAAATGGTGTCACCCGGGGCACCCCCCTTACGACGCCAATGCCTGATGCAGGTCTTAGTCAGATGATGACCTGCCATTGGAGCTTTTGGTCATCTGATCAAGGCCTTTTGCTGGCTTACCAGTCCATCCTTTAAAAATTAGAGTTTTAAGTATTATTAGGCTCTCAAAGACAAAATACATCTATAGCTGGGATGACATGGTTCACTGCATTTCACATGCCCATCTGAAACAGCAAGAAGTTAGACAAGTAATCAATGAACCCATTTTGAATAAAAGACACTGCCTTGAGGCTGCACTGATTACCATTTCTAATCACTATAGTCCAGAAATCTGGCAGTGTCAATATTTCATGTGTGTTGGCCAAGTTGGTGCCACCCTAGATTGAAGTCATGTTAAGAGGACCTAATAAACACATCATCGACCTTGACGCCTTCCACACCTGACCTCTTCACACATGCATTGGAGTGACAAAGCTTCCAGGACAGAAATTATGGCATGTAGGCTGCAGTGTTTTTTTTGTGTGTGTGTACTTGCCTATTTGTGGTTGCAGGGGTCAATTCATAGCTCCTGGCCCCTGCCTCTTCACTGATTGCTACTGGGTCCTCTCTCTCCCTGCTCCATAAGCTTTATTAAATCTCGTCTTAAAACTACGTATGGTTCCCGCCTCCTTAGGCTATTCCACTGCCTGACAACTCCATGACTGAAGAAATACTTCGTAACATTCCTTTGACTCGTCTAAGTCTTCAACTTCCAATTGTGACCTCTTGTTTCTGTGTCCCCTCCCTGGAACATCCTGTCTTTGTCCACCTTGTCTATTCCATGCAGTATTTTATATGTCATTATCATGTCTCCTCTCACCCTCCTGTCCTCCCGTGTCGTCAGGCCGATTTCGATTAACCTTTCTTCGTAGGACATTCCCCTTAGCTCTGGGACTAGTCTTGTTGCAAACCTTTGCACTTTCTCTAATTTCTTGACATGCTTGACCAGATGTGGATTCCAAACTGGTGTGTGTGTGTGTACTCACCTAGTTGTACTCACCTAGTTGAGGTTGCAAGGGTTGAGTCCAAGCTCCTGGCCCCGTCTCTTCACTGGTCGCTACTAGGTCACTATCCCTGAACTGTGAGCTTTATCATACCTCTGCTTACTGCTATGTATAGATCCTGCCTCCACCACATCGCTTCCCAAACCATAGGCATCGCTAGGGTTGGTGTCACCCAGGGCGGCATCTTTGGTGTCACCCCCATGAAATCCAAGGGCGGGGGGATGGGGGGAGGGGGGATTAAACTCCAGTTACGTCACTACTGCATGACCAGTGACAAATGTTTAACAATGAGAATGTTTAAGGCCATAAACTGAACAGGAAAATACTTCTTAACTTTATTAATGATAAAATAAATAATCGTAGTAATATTGAGGAAACATAAACTCAAATATCACTTTGAGTACAGCTAACACATCCTACATTTATTCTTCAACAACGCCAAAAAAAAAACTTGAAAAATAAAGATAAACATTGCAATATCAGAGAAATACTAGTTCCGATTTGACCTTGAGTACAGGTAACATCTCAGTGAATTAGATCATACATTTCCTTGCCTTCAATCCTTCAAAATCATCTATCACTTCATCGAAATCAATGCAGTCAACTGACCCATTTTCTATGGATAACATTGCTATGTCAAAGATTCTGGATCGACTCATTGTGGACCGTAAATAGTTTTTAATCAGCTTCAACTTGGAGAAACTCCTTTCACAAGAAGCCACAGAAACGCATAAAGTAAGGAACAACCTCAGGCAGAGTGTCAGAGTTGGAAGAGATTCAATGAAATCCCATTCAGCTGTGAATGTTAGTACATCCAGTGTAGTCCAGTGATTAACTTTTTCAAGATCAACATCAGCAGCTTACAGGTGCCTCCTTAGTCTTGGTATATCAAGCATGAGCTCATTCTTGTATATTTCATTATAGAACACTGTGAGTCTTGAAGCCATCACCTCCAATTCTTCTTCAGTAGCTTGTATAAGATTCTTTGTTTGAATGACCACAAACATGGCTGCCACATCCTTGATTGCTTTTGATCGTATCTTGAGTTCATTATGAAAACGATCAGTGCACTCCAACATCGCCATCTTGTTTTCTACCTGTAGAATGAGTCCAGAATCCCTTGCCTGCTCCCCTGCCATCCTTTTCTTTAACCTGATTCTTCTCTCTGTTGGAAATCCATACTTCTCACATTTCAAAAGTGCCTGTTGTATTGAATTTTCCACTATGCGATCTTGCCCTTTATTCAAAAATAATCGCAGTGCCTCTAGCTTCACCACCACTTTTTCAAGAGTTAAATCCTTAGTCTGCAAGTACTGCTGGGCAAGCAGAACCTCCCGAAGTATGTCACACCAGAAATACAGATAACACAGAAATGTGAAATTGCACACAGCAGGGAGTAGACCTTGTGCTGCTCCTCTTGTATCCAAATTTTCCCGTGGATTGCAAAGAGCTTCAATTGCTACCACAAATTTCTCGAAAGATTCCGCTACTGGTTTCACTGCACTGTAATGATAACTCCATCTTGTTGTTGATAATCTTTTGAAAGAGACTGCAGTATGGTCCATTAATACATCCCATCAATGGGTGGAGGAGGCAAAGAATGTATATGCTGACTCAAGACTGCCAAAAATTTTTACATAGAACATAAGAGCATAAGAAAGGAGGAACACTGCAGCAGGCCTGTTGGCCCATACTAGGCAGGTCCTTTTTATGATGAATTCTCAGCAAAAGAATGCTGACCACTGTCAAACATAACGCTGTAGTATACAGCTCTCTTGATATCAGTAACAAGTTTCTCTTTGACTCGGTTTGCCAGAACACTTAAAAACTCATTTTGAGTTGATGGTGAAAGATACGAAACTGATGACCTGTGTTCACTTGAGCTGCACTTCAGTCTCATTAGGTGCTCTTTTAGCACAGGATCATACTTAGCTATTAATTCAACTATCTCAAGAAAGTTTCCTCTATTTGATGAGAATTCATCCTCGCTGTGGCCGCGAAATACTAAGTTCTGTTTAGCCAGAAACAGTGTAATGTCGAGCAACCTGTACAATATTTCCTTCCACCTTTTCTTCTGGATTTCCATTGAAACAATTATTTCTGCATCATTGGTTTTGTTCACCCTTAAACCGGTTGCCATGGTTTTCAAATTCTTGAGGCAACGTAGGTGTTCATCAGAAGTTTCATGATTGTGTACTTTTGGGTTCAGCTTCCACCATATTTGAAACCCAGTCACAAACTTTGATGTTATACTTGTAACACTAGAGGTAAACAATCTACAGCAGTAACAGTATAATTTCCCACTGACTGGCGAGTATACCATCCACGATCGCAAAATTTTCTCACCATTCAGCACATGTTTGTAGAACCATTCTTTAGAAAGCTGAAGCTCATCGCCTTTTGCATTTTTTCTCTTTGTAACACGAAAAGGGCCATCCTTGTTCTGATAAACATAACTACCTCTTTTGACAATTTCAATCCTGGAATGGTCTAGAACTGGAATTTTCCAAGAAGAAATGTCACACATTGATGCTAACTCTCGCAGACTCTCATTCCCTTCATTCCTCTCGCTTATATTACCATTGTTGGAGTTAGAATCAACCTCAGTGTTATCAGTAAGATAACAGTGAGATACTGAACCATAGACCCAGCCATTTTTTGCATTAGCTGAACTTTTTCATTTTTTGCCTTTCTTTGTTGACATCCATGAGGCCTCTTCGATTTATGCACTCCATGAGGCATAATATTATATCAGTGATCTGAAAAAAAATGCCAGGTTCACCATTTTGGTTCTACTGAATATTCAGTAATTTTTAATGGTGACAAAGAAATAAATGGTGCCAATTCTATTATCCTACTGAGGATGAAATGAAGTTAGGAAACGAAATAAGTGGGTTAAGTTCATATGAAATTAAGACTAACCATTAATAACCGTTGTTTCATGATTGCATTAATTTTTTCAATAGAACCTAATTTGGATATTTAACTCAGACTCTAACCAGAATGAGAGCAAAGCAGAAAAAATTAAGCCTACTTTCCAATGAATTGGAAAAAATAATCATAATGGATGTAATACTAATGTGTACCATATTATTTAGTAACCCTCCTGGCCCTATAGGCTTTACTCCACAAGGATTGGTAACAACAATGCATGGTTAAAATGGATATCAATAAATAACAAAAAGGCACAATACCGTGAGTGGAGCAATACACAAATAACCCGCACACAGGAGAGAGGAGCTCACGGCGATGTTTCAATCCGACTTAGACCATTTACAAAGTCACACTAACAAAAACGAACGAACGAACAAACGAAAGTACAGTTGAGACCCCAAATGGGATGAGCGGGGAAGACGGGACAGACAAAGAATAGTGCTGGAGAGGAGTGTTCTTAGTCGTAGAAATAGAGCCAGGGCTTAACCCAGCAGCGAAGGCGATCGTGGGACAGATATTGAGAAGAGAAATTCAGGTTCTTCTGTTGGGACTCAGGTGGGGCGAGCGAGGAGGAAGGGACATGCAACGTTTAGCACTAGAGAGGAGTGTAGAACTGAGCCATGTCTTAACCCAAAAGCTAAGGTGAACGTGAGTCAGAGAATGGTACCTGTCAGAGAAGGTACCTGTCAGAGAATCCAAGGTTGTTTGTAAATAGGGTTAGGAGCAGGATCATGCAAGGAGTAGAAAAGGTTTTATTGGTTTGTGGGTCTGCGAATGTCTTCGTCAAGGAGAGAGGTCCAGTAGTCATGTCGTGTCTCAAGTTTGTCTATCTGTCTGTCACTGAGCGTCTTCCAGTACAGATTCAGCGCAGGGATGTCTAATTGGGCATGGAGAGACTCGCTTGTGGCGAAGTCCTCCCATCTGACATCAAGCACCCAGCGCAGCGCCTTGTTTTGGACACACTGCAGTTTAAGTAAGTTTGTTTTTGCTGCAAGAGAGAGGGCTAGAGGAGAGTAAGTTATCAGAGGACGTATTAGGGATTTGTAGAGGTGTAGTTTGGTGTGATGAGAGGCATGTTTCAGCTTGTAGAGGCCCGCAAGGGCCTTACTAGCTATTGCATGCCTTGAGTGAATGTGTCCATGTAAACGAAGAAGGTAGTCAAGGTTAACGCCAAGGACAGTGACAGATTGTGTGATGGGGATGTAAGTGCGGGTGTCAGCTGTTCTGAGCTCGACAGGTAATGAAGGATCACGTTTCCTGTAGTTAAAATACGTAATGCTGGATTTAGTTGCATTGGTTTTGATCCATTTTTGTTCCCAGATGGCTATCCTGTCGACCTCATTTTGTGTTTTGTGTGTGAGTGTATCTATATTGGCATGTGTGATAAGTTGTGTAATGTCGTCTGCATAGGCTAGTGTGATGGGGTTGTGGTATACAGGTGTTGGAATGTCGTTAGTGTATAAAATGTAGAGGGTAGGGGAGAGGACAGATCCCTGGGGTACTCCGGCATTTAGTGTGAAGTAGAGTAACAGCCTTGGAATTTGATTCTCATGGTATGGCCGTCTAGGAAGTTGCAGAGGAGTTTACGAGTAGTGAGAGGCAAGTTAAAGTTTGTAGAGTTTGTACTTGAGCCATTCGTGCCAGTGTCAAAAGCTTTTTCAACGTCTTTGCAACCAGGGCTGTCCTGTTTCTTTGTTTTGTGTTTATGTGGATGTAGTTGAGAATGATGTTAATGACATCCTGTGTGGATCTGTGTGTTCTGAAGCCAAACTGGCCATCAGAAAGTAGAGAATTGTGTTCCAGGTATCTGCGAAGGCGATGGTTGATGAGTTTTTCAAAGAGTTTTCCTAAAGTTTCGAGGAGGCTGATAGGGCGATAGTTTCTAGGATCAGATTGGTCTTTTTTGGGTTTAGGAAGGAGGATAGCAGTAGCAGCTTTGAAGAGGGAAGGGAAGTATCCAGAGGCAAGAGAGGCATTGAGGAGGTTAGTGTAGGCAGTAATGATCGAGTCAAGAAGGCGTTTTAGGATAATATGGTTTAGGCCAGAGGCACCAGGAGCCTTGGGAGGAAGGTGTCTGAGGAGAGTTTTAATGTCTGTGTTGGTGAAATGAGTGTCGAGTTCTGGGGAGGAGGTAAGAGAGTCCAGATGGATGTGGCTATCTGGTGTTGTTTCTTGTGTGTGCAGTGTTCCAGTGTTCTATGTTCTGAATGTGTTGAATAACGTTAGGGTGAGGTGGGTGAGGGTGGAAGATGTTCTCCCAGATGTGTTTGAAGATGTTAGTAGCAGCCTGCGGGTCTGAGATGTATGTATTGTTGTGGGTGATGTGTTTGAATTTGTTGGTGGGAGTTGTGCCTCTGATTTTTTTGATAAAGTTCCAGAAGGCTTTAGTGTTTTTAATACGCTGTTTGTCCACTTGTTGTATGAGTTGTGACCAGTGATTGTTGTGGTCTTGGTCTAGGCTGTATAGAATGTTGTTTCTAAGGTAAGTGAGATCTAATCGGACTTGATTAAATCTATGTGTGTTGTAGAGGAAGCGGTTGTGGTAGCAGATAATTAGTCTTCTTGTTCTGAGTGAGGGTTTGAAGGAATAACGAGTGGTGTGTTTTTTCTTTGGTACTGCAGTGTTGACTGCTTGTGTAATGGTGTCCTGGATGAGATCAAGTTGAGTGTCGATGTCAGAGATAGGTTTGTTGTTGTAGTCATAGGTGAGGTTAGCATTGTCTATGTGTTGTTTGAAAGCATCCCAGTCAGCGTTCTTGTAGAAGGAAGGTGTGGCTGGGATGAGGATAGGGTTGGAGGAGATTTGTAAGATGACTGGGATGTGATCAGAGCCTGTAATAGGGCCAGGTGAGATGTAGTGTTGAAATAGAGAGCTGGCTCGGTTTGCTAGAATGATGTCTGGTTTGCCTTGGCCTGTGTGGTTGTAGAAGGTGATGAATTAGACACATGTGCAACTCTTGGGTATCTTTATTGAGGAAACGTTTTGCCACACAGTGGCTTCATCAGTCCATACGTAGGAGAAACTTGAAGAACAGGAGGAGAATGAGGTAATCAGTCCCTCAACCTTGAGTCGATGTGTTCAGTCAATCAATCTTGAATAGAATACGGCATATGAGCGGAGAAGCAGCTTATAAACCGTATGGCAGGAGAGGTGCAGCAGTCATAGGTGGTGTCACATTTGTTCAATGTGGAAGTAGGTCGTGCCCAAGAATTAGGCAAGCAAAGAATTCCTAAGTATTAAGATCCCAAGAAGTTGCAGTGTCTGACAGGTTTGTAGATGAATGGTTCAGAGAACCGACATGTTGATAAATTAGACACATGTGCAACTCTTGGGTATCTTTATTGAGGAAACGTTTCGCCACACAGTGGCTTCATCAGTCCATACGTAGGAGAAACTTGAAGAACAGGAGGAGAATGAGGTAATCAGTCCCTCAACCTTGAGTTGATGTGTTCAGTCCATCAATCTTGAATAGAATACGGCATATGAGCGGAGAAGCAGCTTATAAACCGTATGGCAGGAGAGGTGCAGCAGACATAGGTGGTGTCACATTTGTTCAATGTGGAAGTAGGTCATGCCCAAGAATTAGGCAAGCGAAGAATTCCTAAGTATTAAGATCCCAAGAAGTTGCAGTGTCTGACAGGTTTGTAGATGAATGGTTCAGAGAACCGACATGTTGATAAATTAGACACATGTACAACTATTGGGTATCTTTAGTGAGGAAACGTTTCACCACACAGTGGCTTCATCAGTCCATACGTAGGAGAAACTTGTGTCTAATTTATCAACATGTCGGTTCTCTGAACCATTCATCTACAAACCTGTCAGACACTGCAACTTCTTGGGATCTTAATACTTAGGAATTCTTCGCTTGCCTAATTCTTGGGCACGACCTACTTCCACATTGAACAAATGTGACACCGCCTTTGACTGCTGCACCTCTCCTACCAACGGTTTATAAGCTCCTTCTCCGCACGTATGCCATATTCTATTCAAGATTGATGGACTGAACACATCGACTCAAGGTTGAGGGACTGATTACCTCATTCTCCTCCTGTTCTTCAAGATTCTCCTTTGTATGGACTGATGAAGCCACTGTGTGGCAAAACGTTTCCTCAATAAAGATACCCAAGAGTTGCACATGTGTCTAATTTATCAACATGTCGGTTCTCTGAACCATTCATCTACAAAGGTTGTAGAAGGTGTTGAAGTCTGGCACGAGATGAATTAGGTGTTTATGGTTTGTGAAGTTGAGTAATTGGTGACCAAGTTGGTTACTGGTGTGATGAAAGGTGGTGTGTTTGGCATTCATGTCAGCTAGTAGGTATGTTGGTGTAGTTGAAGACTAAGGAAAGGTCGTGTATGTTGAGAATAGTGCTTGGGCGAGCATAGGTGGTGAAAAAAATAAAGGGGCCAAGGTGGGTGTGTATTCTGACTGCAAGACAGTGTTGGTGAATAAAAGGGATTGGGAGAAATTCGTGTTTTATGTTGGATTTGACAAGGATGGCACCCCCATCGTGGGGATCATAGAGGGACTGTAGTGCAGTATAACCATAATGGCGGATACGTTGAGGGGCTTTGAGGGAGGTACTGTTTAGCAAAACAATATCTGACCTCTCAGCTTCAAGGAGCTCGGCCAGTAGGCGTCTAATTGTAAAGTACGAACGTACGTTGATCTGAATCACTTTGAACATGATTTAATGGTTTCGTCATAGCAAAGTTAATGTCGGGGGAGGAGTTTGGATTAAAGCCCGTGATAGTGGTGCCATTGGTGGATGTGTGTTTGTAGATATTATGGACCCGTTTCCTGGAGAGGGAGGAAGAGATGGATCTGTTTTTATGTTCTTTGGTCTGTCTGTCAGAAGTTGGGGCAGGTTTAGGTTTGAGTGGATTTTGTCTGGAGGAGGAGTTGGACCTGGATGAAGTCTTGGATGTGATGGAGGAGGAGTGGGCAAAGGTAGTTGCAGAGGAAGTGGAAGTTTTGGTAAGGGATGAGGAAGTGGAAGCTATGGTAAGGGAAGAGGAAGTGGAAGCTTTGGTTTGGGATGAGGAGGTGGGGGGAGGGGTGGTCGTAGCAGCAGCAGTAGGGGTGTTGGTGGGAGGGGTAGAAGTAGTGAAAAGGGGTAGGGGAGGAGGAGAGCTGGTGGGTGTAGGATGTGGGGAGGGGGTGGGAGAGAGGAAGGAGTTAAAGGTTGTAGGGGGTTTAGAAGAGAAGCAAGGAGGGATGATTAGAGAGGGAAGATTGTTACCAGACAAGCTTAGGTTAAGGACATGTGAGCAGTCTGATTGGTAAGCTTGAGAGATTACCATCGCAGAGTGGGCAGCAGTGGCGAGTTGACAGTTAGTTTTGTAGTCTAGTGTGGGTGTAGGCGCAGATGGAGAGGTGTTTGTAGTCTGTGTTGGTGTTTGATGTGTGTAGGGTAGAAGAGGTAGACCAATTGCATGGGGAGGCCCAGGCAGAGGAGGCAGTATATATAAGCCAGCAGACAGGGACGGGACAAGAGAGGTAGTAGGAAAGGAGGAAGTGAGGTAGTCGTAGAGGTAGTAGTAGTATTGTGGAGTGAGTCAAATACTAAGAAAGAGGAGCACTGCAAGGGAGCTAGGGGCCCACAAAAACTAGGAACAAAAACACAGAGGGAGTGGGGGAAATAATAATAATAATGGACCAAATACCCAAGGCAGAAGAAAGAAAACCCAAAGGGGAAAGAGGAAAGGAGAAGGGGGAAAAAAGAATCAGGTTAAGTCATGGGTGTTCTGAAGTTTGTAGCATTTTACAATGTAATGGGAAAGGAAGGCATCTACAGAGACGAAGCCAGGACTAAGAACCATTCATCTACTTCCTCAATAAAGATATCCAAGAGTTGCACATGTGTCTAATTTATCAACATGTCGGTTCTCTGAACCATTCATCTACAAAGGACTAAGATTCACACAAAGAAAGGTAGGTAAGACACATAGGCAACAGATAGTTCCAGACTATGCAACAGAACATCTCCAGGCTGAGGGACTGACAACCTGAAATCTACGACTTCAAGGGTGATGGACTGATGACATCGTCTTCACATCTCTACTTCTCCTGCCTACTTTCTGTACTCAACTGAAGAACTGAAGAAGCCTACTGTGTAGGCAAAACGTTTCGGAATAAAGTTGCCTAACTGTTGCCTATGTGTCTTACCTACCAACCTGTCGGTATTGTACACCATTTTGATATTGACTCATGGTTTAGAAAGACACGTAAGCAAACACTATAACATATTTATTAGAAAACGTTTCGGTCCTGGGACCTTGATCACTGGTCAAGTGATCAAGGTCCCAGGACCGAAACGTTTTCTAATAAATATGTTATAGTGTTTGCTTACGTGTCTTTCTAAACCAACTTGTCGGTATTTATTACCAAGGTTTATACCATATTGACTCATACAAGGAAAGTTGTGTATGTAGATGACATCTTTGCTCTTTGTCCTGATGACTCTAGCCACTGTGTAGCTTCATCAGTACAATACAACAGACCTGCTGCAGTGTTCCTCCTTTCTTATGTTCTTATCTTGTATAAGTGTCTCAATCTTCAATGGGAATCTAATTCCTTGCTCCCTTTCCTTGATGTTAATATCCACCTCTCAGATACAGGTTTTGGTTTTCCCGTGTAGCACAAGACTATGCACAGTGGCATATACATTCACTACTGTGATAAATGATTTTAAAACTGACAAGTTGAAGAGTGAGACACTTATGGGAATCATTATTAAGGAAACGTTTCGCCACACAATGGCTTCTTCAGTCCAATACAAAGTAAAGAGGGGCAACGTTTCACTTTCCAGGAACTTTGTCAAGCTGATACAAACAATACATGGACACAGAGGGTATATATAGGCTTTGAGTGAGGTGTAGTACAAGTAGAGGTAGTAGTAGTTGTAATTGTTCTTATCTTTTTATACATATGGTGGAAAAACTTCGGGTAGGGGTAGGTTTGATAAGGACCTGCCTTGTATGGTAAGGTAGGCCTTCTGCAGTGTTCCTCCATTCTTTTGTTCTTACGTACCACGGTTATTTCAACATTTCATGAATGTCAGTTCTCACCCGTTCATATATCTTGGTTCATGAACATGACTGATATCACCAATAAGCAAAAGCAAAGCTCAAAATATGATAATTACCTGACCCTTTGTCTGTTTAACCCAGCCACATATACACCACCTGGACCAAACTCACTGGTGGGCGGTGCAGCAGACACAGTATGTAACGTCACTGATGACTGATCATAGTGATGCCAGGGCGATTAAGGGTTTTTCCAAAACATCATATTGATTTATCGTAGTTTATCATATAGCGTCATTGATTTTCCCTATATAGGCCTATTTGTACTCTGTAATCATATAATAGGCTATATAGAGACAAAGGATTTTTCTCTTATGTTGCTGCAGCACTGCCTAGTATGGGCCAACAGGCCTGCTACAGTGTTCCTCCTTTCTTATGTTCTTAGTGTCACCTTCTTTGGAGGCTCTTTGGTGTCACCCCCTAAATGGTGTCACCCGGGGTGGCCCCCCCCCCCAACGACGCCTCTGTCCCAAACTATTCCACTTCCTGACTACTCTGTGGCTGAAGAAATACTTCCTAACATCCCTGTGATTCATCTGTCTTCAACTTCCAACTGTGTCCCCTTGTTGCTGTGTCCCATCCTGTCTTTGTCCACCTTGTCAATTCCTCTCAGTATTTTGTATGTCGTTATCATGTCCCCCCTATCTCTCCTGTCCTCCAGTGTCGTCAGGTTGATTTCCCTTAACCTCTCCTCATAGGACATACCTCTTAGCTCTGGAACTAGTCTTGTTGCAAACCTTTGCACTTTCTCTAGTTTCTTTACGTGCTTGGCTAGGTGTGGGTTCCAAACTGGTGCCGCATACTCCAATGTGGGCCTAACGTACACGGTGTACAGGGTCCTGAACGATTCCTTATTAAGATGTCGGAATGCTGTTCTGAGGTTTGCTAGGCGCCCATATACTGCAGCAGTTATTTGGTTGATGTGCGCTTCAGGAGATGTGCCTGGTGTTATACTCACCCCAATATCTTTTTCCTTGAGTGAGGTTTGTAGTCTCGGGCCCCCTAGACTGTACTCCGTCTGCGGTCTTCTTTGCCCTTCCCCAATCTTCATGACTTTGCACTTGGTGGGGTTGAACTCCAGGAGCCAATTGCTGGACCAGGTCTGCAGCCTGTCCGGATCCCTTTGTAGTTCTGCCTGGTCTTCGATCGAATGAATTCTTCTCGTCAACTTCACGTCATCTGTAAACAGGGACACTTCGGAGTCTATTCCTTCCCTCAGGTCGTTCACAAATACCAGAAACAGCACTGGTCCTAGGATTGACCCCTGTGGGACCCCGCTGGTCACAGGTGCCCACTCTGAAACCTCGCCACGTACCATGACTCGCTGCTGTCTTCCTAACAAGTATTCCCTGATCCATTGTAGTGCCTTCCCTGTTATCCCTGCTTGGTCCTCCAGTGTGTGTGTGTGTGTGTGAAAGATTAGCCATGTTGAACCGCTAAGGCATACTATCGAAGATACGGTACTATGTTCCACAGTCAGCCCTCCTGGCCCTATATCACTCACTTATTTACCCCTATCTCACCTATGGAATTTGTGCATGAAGCTCAACAACAAAAAACCATCTCAGACCAGTAATTACCCAACAAAAGGCTGCAGTCAGAATAATGATAAATTCCCACTACAGGCAGCATACTCCACCAATATTCAAAACTCTAAACCTACTCACCATACAAAACATCCATACTTATTATTGTACCTACTACATACATAGAACACTTAACTCGGATATAAACCCTCTCCTCAAACGTCTCCTTACCAACCTCAACAGAACACATGACCATAACACAAGGTACAGATCACTCTTTGATGTTCCTCGTGTCCATCTCACACTATGCAAAAACTCAATGCACATAAAAGGCCCAAAAATCTGGAAGTCATTACCTGTGAATATAAAAGAAACACTGTCGGTTTATAAATACAAGTCTCTACTTAAGAATCACTTACTCACCCACAACTAAATAAATACTGACCCAATTAAACTTTGTTATGTTTAATTACATTACCTAACAGAATACTCCATTCTACTGAATGCTCAGCAACATAGTAAATAACCATATGACCTGTCTTTGAAATACTCATTTGTGCTAAATTGTTATCTGTTTACAATAATGTTTACCACTGAATATATCATTATTTAGTTAATCTTAAGTTAATTTTAAGCCTGCCCATAATGCTCTGCATACAAGGGGCTTTGGCATGTTACACTTAACCACTGTATTTTTTTGTACTTCAATGTATCATGTTAAGAGAGAGAGATTTCGTTCGGATTTTTAACCCCGAAGGGTTAGCCACCCAGGATAACCCAAGAAAGTCAGTGCGTCATCGAGGACTGTCTAACTTATTTCCATTGGGGTCCTTAATCTTGTCCCCCAGGATGTGACCCACACCAGTCGACTAACACCCAGGTACCTATTTGCTGCTAGGTGAACAGGACAACAGGTGTAAGGAAACGTGTCGAAATGTTTCCACCCGCCGGGAATCGAACCCGGGCCCTCCTAAGAATTGGCCACCAGGCCGGTGGCCTGGTGACCAATTCTTCTGTGTTGAGGCTAGAATACTATAAACAACACTATAGCAAACGATGCTATTTTGACTCATATGTATAAACACTGAAGTAAACATACACTTTCAAATGTATTACGTAAAATAACACATTTTGTATATGTGAAATAAGCATTAAATAACATTTTGAAATAGAAAAACAAGTGTTACAAGCAGTGGCGGTGCAAAGGGGGACTTCAGCCCCCTCTTAACTTCCTTCAGCCTCTCCAATGCTCCCTATAATTTCCTTCAGCTGCCAAAAGCCACTTGTGTGATGAAAATCATCAGTTATAGCTTATTCTTAGGTATCATCATTGACTCGGCATCTTCTGTCCTGAAAGTTCTCGTTATCCAGCTAATCATTTTTCCTTTCGGTAGCAATGGCAACATTGTTGGGATCCTTGAATGTGAGATATTTTGACATCATTACTCCCAAGTCGTCTGATACACAACTTTCGCTCTATTGAATGATTTGAGTTTCCATGTTATCTGTTTCCGTCTATTACTTCCATTCTTCCAAAGTGGAGCAAGTGAAACTTGTCCTCATTAAACATCATGTTGGCCGAAGCCCATTGGAAGATGCCAGTTATATCCGCTTACACAAATAACCCGCACATAGGAGAGAGGAGCTTATGACAACGTTTCGGTCCGACTTGAACCATTTACAATGTCACACAGCCATTTACAAAATCAGTGTGACTTTGTAAATGGCCCAAGTCAGACCGAAACATCGTCATAAGCTCCTCTCTCCTATGTGCAGGTTATATGCGTATTGTTCCAGTCACGGTATTGTGCCTTTTTGTTATTTATATCCTCTTAAGATTTGTTATATCTTTGAAAGACGCCATTCTCATAGAGATTCTAGCATCATCAGCAAAGGATGTTACGGTGCTATGATTTATGCCCTTGTCAATGTCAGATATAAAAATGAGAAACAGAAGTGGGAGAAAGTATTGTGCCTTGAGAAACATAGCTTTTCACTGTGGGAGCCTCTGACTTCACTGTGTATACTATCACTCTCGGGGCTCTGTTAGGAAGTTAATATCCATTTACCCATTTTCCAGTTATTCCTTTTGGAAGCATTTTGTACGCTTCCACACAATGGTCACACTTTTCAAACTCTCTCGTAAATTCAGTGTATATAAAATCAACATTTATCTTGTCTTCTAGTGCATCCAGGACCATGTCATAATGATCTAGCAGGTGAGACCTGCCCTAACTTATTCTACCTAGGACTGTGCAGTTACTGCGAATCTATGTCATTGGCAATCTTCCTTTTTAGGACTCATTCAAAGATTTTGATATGAGAAGTTAACACTATTGGTCAATAGATTTTCGCAGTTGTTCTACTGCCACCTTTGTGAAGTGGGGTACTACCAGTAGTTTTAATGCTTGTGGGATGACACTTATGTCCAGGCTCTTCCTCCATATTTTCCTTTTTTTATATATATAAATACGAAGTTCCATGAGTTTGGGTCTTGAGAAGAATTATTTTGCATGCTGTCGAGGACTTCATCAAAGTAAGCTGGAAAAAGGTGTACATCAGAAATTGTGGATACATTGGCAATGTTTTAATCTCATAAATGAAAAATTCACTGGGGTCTTCAATTCATAGATTGACAAGCAGTTCATTGAATACAGAGTCACATTATGACTTCAGTATTTCACACATTTCTTTACTCTCATTTAGTAATGGCTCTACATTGGATGTGGTTTTCACCCTGGGTTTTGGTAATCACAAAAAGTATTTGGGATTTCTTCTAATTTATGACTCTTTGCTCCCTCAGCCTCTTCTGGACTCTGTATGATGCAGTCAACTAGTGCTGTATGGCTTACTTTTCACTTCTACATTTTGTTTTATGATTGATGGATTTACCAGTTTCTTCCACTGATGCATCAGTTCAACTTTTTTTTTCTTTAGAGTAAACTAAACCTCCAAAGTGATTTTTTATTTACTATCCTCTTGATCACTCCATTTTCACATCCTCTCTCTCTCCTTGGCACTCACCATCTTCCTAATGTTCTCATCTCTCAACTGCCTTCATTCCTCTTCATCGTTGCTGTGACACAAGAGGAGAAAAATTAACCAGATTGAATGTGTGCCGACCTTCCCCGGGAAACAGAAACGGCTCAATAAGATGGAGAGGGTGGCACTGTATAGAGTGACAATGTGTGAAAGATGGCACTGTGTGAATGGTGGACGGTGTGAAAGCTGCTGTGGAGGTGGCGTTGTGAGGAAGGTGGTGCTGTGTGGAAGTTAGCGCTCTGTGAAAGGAACTATGAAGGTGGCGCAGTAAGGAAGGTGGTACTGTGTAGAGAGTGGCATTCAATTGTAGATTTGCAGGTCCAAGAACCCTAACCACAGTAACATTTACTGGCCTTTTGGTGTGTAGTTGAAATGATCGTTACAACTATCAGCTGAACAGTGAAAGCATTTTTGTGTGATCTTAAGAAAAATAAAGGATTTAACTTCGATAAAAATATTAAATAGCTGCTGCTGTCACTCAATAATAATATTTTATTTCAGCTTGATACAATGTTTGTACAGAGATGAGTAACATTTTGGTGTGCATGCAGAGCCCATAGTTATGCAGAGCATTTCAAGCAAACTAAGGGTTGTATGAAATAAATGGGCAAAGATTTGGAAGCCCTTCATAAATCGACATGGGGCCGTCAGATGTCCTTACATTTAGTTGAAAGGAGCAATTGCCCTTTTTTTTCTAGTGTTTATGGCATTATTCCAATACCGAAATATTATGGGAATTTTCCATCATGCACGAAAGTACTTAAACTTGTATATCCAGCACGATTGGCTAGTAATTCTTCAAGGTGGGCTCCTTGGCATGGTGAAGAGGCTCTTGGTCTGAGGAATCAGACCTGTCGGTCTCCTTCCTCAGACCGAACCTAATTACCCCCCAATCCCCCCTTCCCTATCCCATCCTCCCCTTTTTCCTTTCCTCCTCCTCCTCCCCACCCCTCCCTTTTGCCCTTCCTCTTTTTGGCCTTTAGGATTTTTCCCACAGGCGCCCTAGTTCCCAGGTAGGGGAAAGGGTACCGGGGTCCATTCCGTTGAGGTTCTTGGCGGTGGCATAGTCTGCCATGGAATCTGGATCACCTGGGGATGTCCGAATCCCTCTCCGGTATCCCGGGGGGTGGCTTTGGGTGTCTTTCGGGCGACGGGTGTATCTCTGGAAGCCACCTTTTGGATTCCAGGGGTGGAGGCTGAAGGAGGTATGCTTTGTGGCAGATATCCGGCTGCCCTCTCTTTCGTCCACCAAGGTAGCTTGGCAGATGTGAGGTTGCTATCCCAGATTGCTGGTTTACTGGCATGAAGGGTAGGGTATGGCACGGGTTCCATGCTGCATCTGCACTACTTGCGGTGCTGAGGTCCTCTTGGGTGTGGAGGGAGATTTCTGGCCCTTTCATTCCTCCTAGGAACTATCCCTCCCCGGTGTCCCCTTTTTTATTCTTTTTTTATTTTTATTTTCTTTTCTTCTTTTTTTTCTTAAAAACAAAAAGAAAGAAGCAACCTAACCATGGAGTTCCCAATCCATGACCCCACTACCCCCAGGCCCCTTCTTGTTACAGCACCCCATTCTGACCTCGCCTTGTCTTTTGACCACTCTTCGGACACTCCTAAGGCCCCTGTACCTCTTGCTGGTGCTGTTTCGTCACCCACTTCAGGTGCCGGGGTTTCGACTGACTCCTTCTATTTGTCTGACCTCCGTTCTCCTTTGACTATGCTTCCGGCCTCTCCCTCTATGGTGCGGCAATCGCCAGCCCGTCCCATGTCGGACCAACTCTGGTCCCACTTCTAAACACCAACGACAATCTCCTGATGATGTTACTTTGTTACCTTCCCATTCTACTCGGAAAAGACCGACACGTCATGCACTCCCTCTCCACACTCAGTTTCGGATCACACAATGGACTAAATTCTTTACTTTAAGACCAACTTCTTCTACTGCCTATCTTTCCAACCATAGTATTGACAAAGCGCTCCTACGCCATGTTGGTAGAGATATTTCCTTTCATGCTCTTAAGAGTGGTACGTGCATCATCACAGTCCAGAATACTACCCAAGCTCATGATCTTTCTCTTCTTTTACATATCGATACTATTCCTATCACTATCGAAAAACATCATCCCCTCAATTCTTGTAGTGGTACTGTCATTCTGCCCCATACCATAGTTCAACAGAATTTCCAGACATGTGGCAATGACATTCTCGAACAGCTGAAACTCCAAGATCTCCCAATTCTCAAGGTAGACACTTATGTTCTTCCTGCCCGCGGGCGGAGACGATACCCTTGCAATGTGGCTCGTTTAACTTTTGACAGCCATGAACTCCCATCCTCTGTTTATGTAGCAGGACATCGATTACAAGTTCGAAAGGTGATCCCTACACCGCAACAGTGTAGAAATTGCTGGCGCTTTGGCCACCCAGCGAAATATTGCAGATCTATAGCCGAATGCCCAGTCTGTGGTGCCGATGACCATTCTAATATGTCTTGCAGTCGACCTCCCTCTTGCCTTAATTGTCATGAGGCTCACCCCTCATACTCTCACCGTTGCCAGGTCTACTTAAATGAGTGGGAAATTCGTTGCCTCAAAGAGGCAGAAGGTCTCCCTTATGCTATGGCAGTTTCTCATCTCCACCTCCAAGGGAGACTACCCCGTGTTTATTCTCATGTTTTAAAACGTTCCCCCACTTCTGCAGCTTCCTCTGCGGCTGCCAGTCCCATAGTCACTCCTGTATCTAATTCTTTTGCTGTCCTGGGCTCAGACATCCCTACTTCAACACCTCAGTCTGTTCTCACTTCTTCGTGTTCTCCCTCACAAACCCCGGTATCGACAAGACCTTGTATGACACCTCCCAATTGTCCCTCTACTTCTACTACTATTTGTAATTAATAGGTCCAGAGCAACTTGTGGATAAGACAGTTGTAGGTATCAAAGGGGGACATTCTTGCGACCTAGGTGTCCCAAATTCCTACTTGTCTATGTAACTGACAAATAATAATCTTTATCATTTACTGTTATGTACATAATGAGTTACATTCAGATAAATGTAATTTTCCACATTTAATTTGCCCATTGTGTATCCGGTTCAAAGGACCAATGGGCAAATCAGATGTGGAAAATTATGTTTATCTGAATGTAACTCATTATGTACATAACAGTAAATGATAACAAAGATAATTATTATTTATCAGTTACATAGACAAGTAGGAATTTGGGACACCTAGGTCGCAAGAATGTCCCCCTTCGATACCTACAACTGTCTTATCCACAAGTTGCTCTGGACCTATTAATTACAAATGAAATATACATCACCAGGAATTCTGGTAAATATATAAATTTGTGGACTGCATATTAAATTAATGAAGGATTATATATATATACACATTTACATAACAGAATGAGAATATCTTAATATCACTCACCAATTTGACTGGAGATCAAGGTGTATCATACTCAGAAAACCTCACTGTCTATCCATGAAAATAACACTGGCCAGAGTTAAACATAAACAAACTTATCTGAAGTTCCTGGAGCTGTCTTGTCCAGTCGCCTGATATCTCAAGTTATGCAGGAATGCATATCCAACAATTTTGCCTATTTGAGAGGTGTCAGCCCAATTTTATCTCTGGAGCACGAAAATTCTTCCCAATATTCACTAACGCGTTTATGTTCAATTCAAAAAACAATGGCGAGTCCCTTCTGTGCAGGCGCAGAAAATTTTCCCATTTTTTATAACATAAATGTTATTAAATACAGTATGGCCATCTATTTACATATAACTATTGTATTTCTGGAAAATATATACAGTATTTTCCACACTTGTCTTACTCATGGATATCTCAGGGAGAGGCGCCCTGCTCTTCTCTGTGAGAATTGTCAGTTTCCAGTATCGGTCAGCCACATTCTGTTAGACTGCCCACTTTATCAACAAGTACGCAGAATTTACCTCCAACGTCGTCTTTGCTCCGCTTCTCTCTCTTTACTTTCCCTTCTCGCTGTTGGACCCACCTTTCATCCGGACTCTCTCATTGACTTTTTGACAACTGACTTACTCCACAAACTCTGATGATGATACCTTCAGCCCTTTCTACCTCAATCTCTTGCTACCCTCTACCCCCGCACTATCCCCTGCCCCGCTGTTTTCTGTAACCTACTAATCATCCCTCCCCCCTTCTGCCGCCCGATACCCTCACTTCCTTCCCTACCCTGCAGCGCTGTATAGCCCTTGTGGCTTAGCGCTTCTTTTTGATTATAATAATAATAATGAATCTTAAAAGCTCCAGAAACGTTTAAAACTTGTAATAATCAAATGGCATTCCATGACTCATTCAGTGTTACGGGAATTTTTCATTGTTAGTGTAATCTTAGAAAATTACTATTCTGAATGGTCCACCAGTTTTTTTAAGTAACAGTCTAAGTTTAATTGAAGACATTTTGGACTGACAATTAAGAATTAGCAAATGAAATAGTTTACGACGACTACAAGGAGAATGGGGCATTTATAGAAAATGGGGCTTTCTAAACTAAGGCAGATTAAATAAAAATTTTGGCGCCAGGAACATCAAGTCAATGCAAAGTCATGTGTCCCTCTGTACTGTATATACATTTATAGTGTTTTTTTTTTTGGCCAACAATCTCATTTGCTAGTTCTTAATTCAATCAGATCCAGTTGTCTTCAACTGAACTTACACTATAACTTAAAATATTGGTAGGCTATTCAGAACAGCAATTTTCTGAGACAAGATTACATAAACAATGGTAATTTCAGTAACACTGAACGAGTCATTGAATAAATGCCATTTAATTATTAAAAGTTTTAAACGTTTCTGGAATTTATACAATTCCTTAAAAATAAGAATTACTAGCCATTCGTGTTGCATATATAAGTTTAAGTACTTTTATGGGTAATGGAAATTTCCCAGAACATGGTGGTATCGCTTGGAATAATGCCATAAACACGAGAAAAATAAAACGTAAGGACATTCGACAGCCCTATGTTGATTTTTGACAGGTCACTGGGGGTACAACCTACCATTTACTACCATCTGTGCAACGCTTATGGGCTTATCTGTTCATTTCTTTTCTTAAATATTCCTTTTTAGGCCTCTGGCACCCAGGGTTCGGCGGTTGGCTGCTCCTGGACCTGCTGGCTGGCTCCTGCCTTTCCTGACCAGGCTGTGTCAGCAGACACACCTGCTTAGGGCACTCCTGCATGCAGGGCCAAATTAAGGCATGGGCTTTAGGGGCCACAGCCCAGTGGCCTCCAGAGATTGTGAAGTGTTCACAGTTACTGCTGTAAGTTTAATTATAGTATGTTATTACATCAAGTATATAATGAACTGTTGACTGTTGTGATTTTTTTTCCTTTTGAAAATGTCACTGGGGCTTCACAATACCTGTAGTTCAAGGGCCTACAAAATCTTAATCCGGCTCTGCTGTATATGTCTTACGCTTCAACTTGTCGGTATTTTATACCCTTTTCAACATGCAGGGGGAGCCTGACGAGGAAGGGAGGGAAGAGTTAGGAGGGAAGGGGAGAGCTAGGAAGGCAGGGGAGAGCTAGGGAGGCAGAGGAGAGCTACGAAGGCAGGGGAGAGCTACGAAGGCAGGGGAGAGCTACGAAGGCATGGGAGAGCTAGGAGGAAAGGGGAAAGCTATGAAGGCAGGGGAGAGCTAGGGAGGCAGGGAAGAGATAGGAAGACAGGAGAGAGGCAGGGGAGACCTAGGAAGGCAGGAAGGAGAAGGTATTACTGCAGGGGGAGATAGACAGTTAGGGGTGCTAGAAGGGAGGGCCAAGAGGAAAGAAAAATCAGTGAGAAATAGCAAGAAGGGAAGAGGTAGGAGGCAAGGTGGATAAGGACAGCTCATCCCATCAGAGAAGACAGCTACGCCTCGCCTCACAACCTTTTATATTGGACCCCTTCACCAACCCAGTAATGAAAGGCGCCACCAGCCTAACTCAGCCACCCAGCCAATAACTCCCATCCCCCTACCATCCACCCAGTCATTTAAATGTATAGTAGGTAGGGGAAGGGGGATACCTGATTTCAGGGACAAGAGTGAGAGATTTCCTGTGTGCAATACAGTGGGAAAGGGAAATGGTAGGAAAGACAAATGGTATGGAGTACCTAGCTGGAAAGTGCCAAGAGGTAAAGGATGAATTCGTTCCCAGAATGGGCAATGGTAAAAACAGTGAAGAACTCCAGGTTCACCCAAAATGCAGAGGTAAATGTAAAAAAGAATGGAAATACAGAAAGTTAAGGATAGAAGAAAGAGCAATGAGCATATAAATCAGAAGCTAATATGCGCAGATGAAGAGAGGGGCTAAGCGACAGCTTCCTACACAATGAATTCAGAAGGATGGCGGCAGTAAAATACCAGGAAACAACACACTAAAGAATGAAGAACGAGAGCTGGCACAGAATGACGAGGAAGTTTGCAGGGAGCTGAACAATCGATTTAAAGAGGTGTTCTCGGTGGTTGTGTGTCAACACCAGAGAGTCAAAAGAAAGATACCATTGGTCGCTGGTGTAATAGCAGCATACAAAATGCGTGCAGAAGGAATAGTTAGAAAAGTGGGCTGATGGATATTTCATTTTATAACGAATAGAACCCAAAGCGTCATAGTGAAAAGAGTGAAATCAGAGGCTGACGTATTGAAAAATTCGTTTCTCCAAGGCACAGTACTTGCCCCTGTTCTCTTTCTCATTTTCATAACTAACATACAGACACAAATCGCAACACCATATCCTTTGCAGACGATATGTATGAAAGTAGCATCCACTGAGGACACAAAACTCCCAGCTGATATAAATAGTCTTCCTCGAAACAGCTGAAACAATATGCACAACGAAGACAAGTATCAGTTACCCTGGTATGGCAAGATTGAGGAAATAAAGACAGGAACGGAGTATGCAACAAACTCGAGTCATACAATAGATCTTCAGAACAACGTGAGAGACCTGGGAGTGATTATGTCAGAATGTCTCATCTTCATCTTCACTATCACAAAGGCAAGGGAAATAACAGGGTGGATAACTAGAATCCTCAAAACAAAAGATGACAAGCCAGTGATGGTTATGCTTTAAGTCACTTGTAATTTCTAGGCTGGAATACTCCTTTACTTTAACAGCCCCCGTTTAAGGCAGGCTAAATTAAAGACCTTCACTGAGAAATGATATGGCGATACTGACAAGATGTGGAAAAAGACACGTATGTACAGTTCAGGACATTTATTAGAGGAAACTTTCCCACGAGTGGCTTCTTCAGTCCTAATACAGAGATAACTAAGAACGAGTATATATAGTGGCAGGAGTCAGGTGGTAAGTTGCGAGAGGGTGGTGGTATTAGTAATACAATTGTGATGAGAAGGACCGGTCAGTATAATGCTGCAGGAGTCTCCAGAGTGGGTAATTTCCTTTTGATTAGCAATTTGGATGTAGTGTAACTTCTGGATTTTTAGGGGATAGTGTTACTGACAGCCTTTATACAATTTCGCCTACGTAAATCCTCTTCCTAAAAGACTAATTTAGCCTCATTGAACTTCATGAGTTGTCCAGCATCGTCACCGCCCGAATAAATTCTGCCAAGCACCTAAATTATTGGGAATGTTTGACGTCCCTCAATCTGTACTCTTTCGAAAGTAAATGAGAAAGATAAATAATATACACCTGATTTTTTTTTTCGAAGGAATGGCCCCAAATCTGCTCTCACAAATCATTCCCCGTGAAACTAAGAGGCTCGGTAGACGATGCAAAATATCCCGAATGAAAAGCAGGGGAGCAATGAGTACATTAAGGAACCAAGACTATTCAGCAGCTTACTCCCACACACAAGGTGGATTACCAGCATACCCCTTAGGCTGTAGTATAGGCAAACTAAATACGTAAATTCAATAGTAGAGGTGCCGGAAGTAATACCAAAGTGATCGAGAAGGCGGAGCCTGGAGCTGAGTGTCTACCCTCACAATTACAGCTCGCTAAGTGTGTGTGTGTGTGTGTGTGTGTGTGTGTGTGTGTGCTCACCTAATTGTGGTTGCAGGAGTCGATTCATATCTGCTGGCCCCGCCTCTTCACTAGTTGCTACTAGGTTCACTCTCTTCATGCTCCATGAGCTTTTTCGTACCTCTTCTTAAAGCTATGTATGGATCTTGCTTCCACTACATCACTCTCCAGACTGTTCCACTTCCTGACAACTCTATGACTGAAGTACTTCCTAACATCCCTGTGACTCATCTGAGGCTTCAACTTCCAGCTGTGACCCATTGTTGATGTGTCCCATCTCTGAAACATTTTGTCCCTATCCACCCTGTCAATGCCACCCAGTACTTTATATGTCGTTATCATGTCCCTCTATCCCTCTTATCCTCCACTGTTGTCAGGATGAGTTCCCTTAACCTCTGCTTGTAAGATATACCTCTTAGCTCCGGGACTAGTCTTGTTGCAAATCCTTGCACTTTCTCTAGTTTCTTGATGTGTTTGACCAAGTGTGGATTCCATACTGGTATTGCATACTCCAATATGGGCCTTTGCGTTTACCTTTGAAGAATTTCGAGAGTATATCTACTCTCTGAGCCTGGCCATGGGCCAGGCTCGTCTGGTGCTCGCCTTGTCAACCAGGCTGTTGCTGCTGGAGGCCCGCTGCCCCACATATCCATCACAGCCTGGTTGATCTGGCACCTGGCGAAGATACTTGTCTAGTTTCCTCTTGAAGGCTTCAACACTTGTTCCAGCAGTGTTTCTGATATCTTTTGGTAAGATATTGAAAAGCCTGGGACCCCGGATGTTGATACAGTGTTCCCTTCTTGTCCCCACCGCACTCCTGCTCCTCACTGGGTTTATTTTACACTTCCTCCCAATTGTCCCCACCGCACTCCTGCTCCTCACTGGGTTTATTTTACACTTCCTCCCATATCTCTCACTCCAGTATGTTGTTATGGCAGTGTGCAGATTTGGGACCAAGCCCTCGAGTACCTTCCAGGTATATATTATCATGTATCTCTCTCTCCTCCGCTCCAATGAGTACATGTTCAAGACTTGCAGGCATTCCCAGTAGTTGAGGTGCTTTACTGGCTCAATGTGAGCCGTAAACGATCTCTGTATTTGTTCCAGCTCCGATATTTCTCCTGCCCTGAACGGGCCTGACGTACACGATGTACAGAGTCTTAAATGATTCCTTACCGAAACATCGAAACGTTATTCTCAGGTTTGCTAGGCGCCCGTATGCTGCAGCAGCTACATGGCTGATGTGCGCCTCAGGAGATGTGCTTGGTATGATGCTCACCTCAGGATCCTTTTCCTTGAGTGAGTTTTGCAGCCCTTGACCTCTTAGGCTGTACTCCGTCTGCGGTCTTCTTTGTCCTTCCCCAAGTTTCATAACTTTGCACTTGCTGGGGTTAAACTCGAGGAATCATTTATCGGACTAGGCTTGCAGCCTGTCCAGATCCCCTTGTAGGCTTCCCTGATGCTTTCCCGCTTGTATTCTCATTATCTTCACATCGTCTGCGAACAGGGGCACCTCTGAATCTATTCCTTCTGTTATGACATATACACATATACAACACCGGACCTAGGACTGGCCCTTGTGGAGCCCCACTCAACACATGCACCCACTCTGACACCTCGTCTCGTACCAACACACGTTTCCTTCTTGTCAGTTTTTCTTTGATCCACTGCAGTACTTTCCCTGCTATTCCTGCCTGCTCCTCTAGCATTTCAACCAATCTCTTTGTGTGGTACTATGTCGAAAGCCTTCCTACAGTCCTAGAAGATGCAGTCTACTCATCCTTCTCTCTCCTGTCTTACTTCTGTTACCTTGTCGTAGAACTGCAACAGGTAGATAGGTAGGTGTGTGTGTGTGTGTGTGTGTGTGTGTGTGTGTGTGTGTGTGTGTGTGTGTGTGTGTGTGTGTGTGTGTGTGTTAGGGGGAAAGGATGTGGGAGAGGGAAGGAAGGAGGGAGCACTGGCGGTGGCAGCGCGATTTACCGCCATAATCTCCACAAACGAGCCCATGAATGCAAGTGCAGAAAGCCCATGGAACGGTATTTCTCAGGCGATCTTTTGTATAGCGCAATCTTGTCAAGACCTGTATAAAAGGCAGTTGTTAACCGCAGAGAATTTTATCATTAACAAGGACGACCACACGCATTGGCTGGGCCAGCCTCGGTCCACCTAATACACGCAGTGACTGGACTAGCCTCGGTCCACCAAGCACATGCAGTGACTGGGCCAGCCTCGGTCTACCTACCACAAGCCACAAACGTAGATTTAATATTCTTATTTCCCCACTGGCAGTGAAGAATCTCAATGGTGTTGGTTGCCCTAGGAGATGAAAGGTGAGGTAGCACTCAGCGATGGCTGCTGAGGTGGCACTCAGCGATGGCTGCTGAGGTGGCACTCAGCGATGCATGCTGAGGCAGCATGCATCGAAGCCACCCTCAAAAATTTGCAGTCACTGGCCGCTTTATTAGGTATACCGTTCTAGTACTGGGTAGGACTTCCCCTTTGTCCCCAGAACAGCCTGAATTCTTCGTGGCATGGATTCAACAAGGTAGTGGAAATATTCCTTAAGAGATCCTGGTCCATGTTGACACGATAACATCATGTAGTTGCTGCAGATTTGTCGGCTGCACATTTATGCTGCGAATGTTCTGTTCCACCACATCCCAAAGATGCTCTATTGAACTGAGATCTACTGAATATGGAGGCAGCAAGAATACACTGAACTCAGTCATGTTCGTGGAACCAGCTTGAGATGACACGTGCTTTGTGACACAGCGCATTATCCTGCTGGAAATAGTCACTGATAGATGGGTAGAAAGCAACGATGCTCAGGTAGGCTGCAGCAATGGTGACAAATTTCATCTGGTTAGATAAGGAAAGAATGGAGAACTGAAAACAAGATATGAGTGCAGTCTGGAAAAAAGTGAGGAAATTGAGTGGTAAATACTCTCCTGACCCGGCTCCTGTTCTACGGGTCGCCGGTGTTGATATAGCAAACCCTCTTGACGTTGCCACTGAAATTGGCACTCATCTGGTCTGTATTTCCCGGGGGCTCCATCTATGCCCTTCGTTTCTTTCCTCAAAGTCTGCCAGAGAGTTAGTACCCTTGGACTTTTCTTCTCTCAGAGAAGAACAGTATAATGTGCCTTTTACACTTTAGGAACTGGAGGCAACACTCTCAGCTTGCCGATCATCGGCAGCTGGGCCTGACGACATTCATATTCGGATGTTACAACATTTACATCAGTCAGCCCTTACAGTCCTCTTACACTTCAATCTTATCTGGTCACAAGGAGTTCTTCCACAGCTGTGGAAATCTGCCATTGTTCTCCCTTTCCGCAAGCCGGATACTATGGGACATGATGCTTCCCACTATCGTCCCACTGCTCTTACTAGTGCAGTTTGCAAAGTGATGGAACGTCTGGTAAATCGACGTTTAATGTGGTATTTAGAGACACACAACAGTCTCTCCACTAGTCAATATGGCTTTCGTAAGGGCCGTTCTACCACAGACCCCTTACTACGCTTGGATACGTATGTTCGTAATGCCTTTGCGAATAACCACTCAGTTATTGCCATATTTTTTGACCTTGAGAAGGCATATGACACAACTTGGAGGTATAATATTTTGGCCCAAGCCCACTCCTTAGGCCTTTGAGGCAATCTACCATCCTTCCTTAAGAACTTTTTAACTGACAGACATTTCCGTGTTCGGGTTAATAATGTGCTCTCCCCGGACTTTATCCAAGTTGAATGTGTCCCCCAGGGATGTGTTCTGAGCACAACACTTTTTCTCCTTGCTATAAATGATTTGGCCTCTAGTCTTCCATCCAATATTTGGTCATCACTCTATGTTGATGACTTCACTATTGCCTGTGCAGGCGCTGACTGTCACCTCATTACAGTTTCTCTCCAGCATGTGGTCGACCGTGTTTCCAATTGGGCCACCACACATGGGTTTAAATTTTCCAGTACCAAAACTCACCAAATTACTTTCACTAGATGCTCTGCCATCTCCGATCATCCTTTATACCTCTATGGCACCCGTATCCCTGAACGTGATACAGTCAGGTTTCTAGGCCTCCTCTTTGACCGTAGATTATCCTGGAAACCTCACATTACCTCTCTGAAGACAACTTGTCACATCCGGCTGAACCTTCTTAAAACCCTTGCTCTGTCCCTTCTCTCTTCGCCTACATTCGCTCTTGTCTTCCCTACAGTTACCGTCTTTATATGTTCATGTAGCATCTCACTTTTCCCTACCCCCCTGGGAAGTTCCAGCTGTTCGGGTCTGTTCTTTCTCACTCACTCCCTTGCTCGAAAGCCCAACTGCCTACGGTGGCTTCCCGCCCTCTTTTTCTTGACCACTTCCACTCTCATTCTCATGCCATCGCAGTGTACACAGATGGCTCTAAGTCTTCTGACGGCGTCGGATTCGCAGCAGTGTTTCCCGACAGCGTCGTGCGAGGGCATTTACTATCTTCGGCTAGCATTTTTACTGCTGAATTGTATGCCATTCTTGCAGCACTTATTCGTATCGCATCTATGCCTGTGTCATCATTTGTGGTTGTCTCAGACTCCCCTAGTGCTCTACAGGCTATACGAAAATTTGATACACCTCACCCCCTAGTTCTCCGTATCCAACTTTGGCTACGCCGTATCTCTACCAAGCATAAAGAAATTGTTTTTTGTTGGGTCCCTGGTCATGTTGACGTACAGGGCAATGAAAAGGCAGACACTGCTGCGCGGTCAGCAGTACATGACCTACCAATTTCATATTGAGGTGTTCCATTCCGGACTATTTTGCTGTAATAGCTACCCACCTTCACACTCGTTGGCAACAACGTTGGTCAACTCTACTCAGTAATAAACTTCATTCTATTAAACCTAGCATAGGTTACTGGCCGTCTTCTTGTCATCAGTGCCGAGGTTGGGAGACTACTCTCTCCCGCCTTCGCATTGGCCACACTCGTCTTACTCATGGGTATCTCACGGAGAGGCACCCTGTTCCTCTCTGTGAGCAGTGTCAAGTTCCAGTATCGATTAGCCACATTCTGTTAGACTGCCCTCTCTATCAACGAGCACGCAGAATTTACCTCCAATGTCGTCTCCGCTCTACTACTCTCTCTTTACCTTCCCTTCTTGCTGATGGACCCTCCTTTAATCCTAACTCTCTCATTGACTTCTTGACAACGACTGATTTACTCCACAAACTCTGATGATGATACTTTTCGCACTCCCCTCAGCCCTTTCTACCTCAATCTCTTGCTGCCCTCTACCCTTTCACCATCCACTGCCCCGCTGTTCTCAGTAACCTATCACTCATCCATCTCCCTTTTACCACCTAATACCCTCACTTCCTTCCTGCCCTGCAGCACTGTATAGCCCTTGTGGTTTAGCGCTTCTTTTTGATTATAATAATAATAATAATGAAAACAAGAACAGGTGTCAGATAATCACTTGTTCAGAGTATACAAGAAAAATTCAGCAAAGGCTAGATAAATAACAGGAGATGATGATAACTTTTAAAGCAATAGTAGTCACGCCAATGATGGTGCTATTCAAATCACTTGTGCTGTCACATCTGGAATATTATTATAAGTTTACAGTGTCTTTTATGGCAGGAGAGAGAGTGGAGCTGGAAACTGTAGAGATATTGTTGACTGCACGTACAGAGTAGACGAAATATCTAAACTGGGAGAGCCACAGGCACAATGAGGCAACGTATCAGCATCCGTTGCCCAAGACTCTTCAGCGTGATATCAGCAGATACCAGAAATATTGCCGGATCCATCAGGTTGTAATGGTTGCATGGGCCTGCGAGCCCGTAGCAACAACAGCCTGGTTGATCAAACAAGAAGGAAGCCGGTCTGCAAGTGTAGAACCCTCGAAACTGATTACAGGTATACTGGGGCTTTAATATACGTAAACAGTTGAAGTGGCACTATTCCACCGAGTAATGGTAATTTCTTGATGCTACTGCAGAGCTCGTGATCCAAAGATCTGGAGCAACTAAAATTTTCCTCGGATTAAGGATATCTCCTGTTCCCCAGACACTCTTCACCCACTAAGGGTTGTTTAGGGTTTCCAATATAATAATAATAATAATAATAATAATAATAATAATAATAATAATAATAATAATAATATAGTAATTTCAGCTGGGTTGTAGTGCTTACGTTGATGTGCAAGCAGCTAGCACCAATAGCGTGGCTGACCACTTACACGGTACTTGGGTATGATTGCATTAATGTGGTATTTATAAAGAAAATTATCATTTGTTAGAGTACTTGTAACAGAAAAGTAGGGGAATCATAACAGATCACAAAGAGTGCTAGTGAACGAAAAAAAATCCAGCCAGAGCGATGTGAAATGTTCAGAACCCTGAGGCAGAGTGCTGACACCATTACTGTTTCTCATCCTCAAAGCAGACATAAAAGAACACTACCCACACCTTCACTTCATTTGTGCCGACAATACCAAAGTATGAAAGTCACCTCAGCAGAAGATGGGAAGATATTACAAACAGATATCAACAAAGTCTTCCAATATAAAACTAAAAGTGGAAAGTGCGTGTTGGTGGCAAATTTCAACTATTTAGGTACTGGAACGAAGAATGAAGAACTCAAAATGAGCAGTATACAGAATGCAGACAGACTGTATCATAGCACATCAACAACAGTTAAATGATTTAGGAATAATAATGCAAAATCTGTCATCTAGAGAAGCCAGCACGGTAACTGCAACAAGGACTGGGAAATGACAAGGTGGAGAATGAGAACTTTTAAAACACGAGAAGAGACGTCAATAACTGGACTCTTCAAATCACTTGTGCTCTCGCGATCTGAATACTGTTCTGGGCCCACAACGTTTTTCCAGGCAAGAGAAACAGCAGAGCTGGAAAAATGTAGAGAGGTTGTATACTGTCTGCAGAGAATCAGTAAGATTTCTTAAATGGAGAGGGGAGAGATAAAGATAATATATACAGGGAAGATACTTCAGCAACTAGTCTCAAACCTGTAAACTACCAAAAGAACTTACTGGAGTGATTGATATGGAGGGAAATGTACAATATGCCCAGCGAATACCAGAGGAGACGGGTACAGTACGTTAAGTGTCAACATCCGTGGACCAGCACAAACTATAAATATTGCCGGAACGAAGGCAGCTTTCAATAAGAAAGTGGATAACTTTATGCTACTAGTGCCAGATCAGGCGGGTTGTGATGGTTCTGTGGGTCTGGGGGACAGCTAGCACAGACTGTTTGACCAGATCAGCAGAAAAGCTTTGCTTCAGGCCAGGTTGTGAGGGTATAAGATCCCTCGAAACAAGGTACAGGTAAACCGCAGGTATAACCAGATCATCAACCAGTGAGCCTGGTCTAAGACCAGGCCACAGAGGCGTGAGACCAGAAATCTGCAACAAGAGAGTAACTAGAAACCAACAAGAACAGTGACCAACAAAAAGCTTGACATCAATGCTCTCCCCCAAGAAAAAATCGTGCAGTGTTGCCATAAAGCTGGCAACATGTTGCTAGCAACAATCACCAAGGGCAACCATTCACTCGTGGACTCCCAATGATTGCTTCACCCAACAAATAATTTCCTCTTCTTTTGTTGTTGTTGAAATTTTGTTCCTAACTTTCCCGACGTACATCATCATTCTCTCACTTGCTCTCTCTCATTCCAATTATCCCCCCCCCCTCTTTCTCACATATATATATATATATATATATATATATATATATATATATATATATATATATATATATATATATATATATATATTTATGTGTGTGTATGTATTATGCAAAACAACCACTCTAAAAGGATAGAGAAATTCCAAGCGCTTTCGTGACTACTCACATTATCAAGGAACTATGCATAGTTCCTTGATAATGTGAGTAGTCACGAAAGCGCTTGGAATTTCTCTATTCTTTCAGAGTGGTTGTTTTGCATATTCTGAAATCACCTGTTTACTGTGATCTTATTGCATATATATATTATATGTGCCGAATAGGTAAAATTTGTCTATTAGCAAGAACTCATTTAAAATTAAGTCTTTTCTATAATTTTCTCTTATACGTTTAAAGATATATTTTTTCATTTATGTTAAAGTAAAAATTAATAATTTTGTACCAACAGAACCTTAGAAAACTTACCTGGCCTTATTATATAATAACAAGCGGAATTTAATTTAGCCTAATCCAACTAAATATGTTTTAAATAAGTTTACAATAATTTAATAATAAACAAACACAATGAAATATATTTTTTTTCGTAGATGAATGGTTCAGAGAACCGACATGTTGATAAATTAGACACAGGTGCAACTCTTGGGTATCTTTATTGAGGAAACGTTTCGCCACACAGTGGCTTCATCAGTCCATACAAAGGAGAATCTTGAAGAACAGGAGGAGAATGAGGTAATCAGTCCCTCAACCTTGAGTCGATGTGGTCTACTACAATAAAGATATCCAGATGTTGCACATGTGTCTTAACTTTCATATTGTCGGTATTTTATACCTTTCTTGCACAACTTGTCAGACACTGCAACATCATGGAATCTTGGTTCAGAGGACATCTACAAGACCTTCTTCACGGCTGCTGCAACTAACCCATCTCTTTGGGAAGGACCTACTTCCACTGGGGAATCCCGCCTACCAGTGACTGCCCTCGTCTGCTGCCCGTCCCATTCACTGACGCCTATAAAAAGCGCCAGTCTTCTTGCCTTTGCTCCAGACTCTCCTCCACCACGATGCTGTGAACACTAACTCCAAGGCCGAGGGACTGATTACCTCATCTTTTGTATATAGTTCTACTGTCTTCCTATTATGTCCTAGAATCTGTATTGATAAAGCCACTGGATGGCGAAACGTCTACTACAATAAAGATATCCAGATGTTGCACATGTGTCTTAACTTTCATATTGTCGGTATTTTATACCTTTCTTGCACAATTTGTATGGACTGATGAAGCCACTGTGTGGTGAAACGTTTCCTCAATAAAGATACCCAAGAGTTGCACCTGTGTCTAATTTATCATATTTTTTTTCGTTAGGTTCAGAATGATTTTTGCGAAAATACGGCATACATAGATTTTCGCTTGTCATATTCGCAAGATCAGCGTTGCTATTTTGATCAGGCCCTGATCCATCGGGAGGCCTGGTTAGGGCCGTGGGGGGCCGTTGACCCTCGAAACACTCTAGTTGGACTCCAGGTAGCCACTCATCATTACCTCCACCGTAATGAAAATCATCAGGTGATCTATTCATCAGGTGATTTGTTTATCAGGTAATCTATAATCCTGCACACACTCAAGACAGTGTACGAGGTCTGCAAACTTCCAACTAGACAGCTACTCCTAAGCCCTCAGAACATAAATTCTAAAGTGGTATCTATTGAGAAGAGCATATCAAGCTTCAGGGAGTATACCTGAAAGGTGTTCCGGAGGTCAACGCCCCCGCGACCCGATCCATGACCAGCCCATGACAAGGGGGAACTGGCAAAGCACCTCAAATTTCAGGGAGAACACATCAAGCTTCAGGGAGAGTTGGCAGTAAACAGAAGATAGTTAAAAAGAATGCATCAAATTTCAGGGAGAGCTGGCGGAGCTCATCAAACTTCAGGGAGAGCTGGCGGAGCTCATCAAACTTCAGGGGGAGCTGGCGGAGCTCATCAAACTTCAGGGAGAGCTGGCGGAGCTCATCAAACTTCAGGGAGAGTTGGCGGAGCTCATCAAACTTCAGGGAGAGCTGGCGGAGCTCATCAAACTTCAGGGAGAGCTGGCGGAGCTCATCAAACTTCAGGGGGAGCTGGCGGAGCTCATCAAACTTCAGGGGGAGCTGGCGGAGCTCATCAAACTTCAGGGGGAGCTGGCGGAGCTCATCAAACTTCAGGGGGAGCTGGCGGAGCTCATCAAACTTCAGGGGGAGCTGGCAGTAAACAAGTTTTGACTGTGTGGAGAATTGCTCCCAGTAGCTTCAACAAATCCTCGCCGCACTCCAGATAAGCGACCCAACAATATATTGGAGTTACCAGCACATAAAACTAAACCCCAGAGAAAACTAAACTCGAGAGAGAGAGAGAGAGAGAGAGAGAGAGAGAGAGAGAGAGAGAGAGAGAGAGAGAGAGAGAGAGAGAGAGAGAGAGAGAGAGAGAGAGTCCTAATTTGTAACTACAGGAACAGGACTTAACTTGTAGTGTCTTGTTTACAGTATTCAAACTATATGAACGTATTAAAAATCATTTTAAACTGTAGTAAACATTTCCTTTATTCTACCATTTTGAGGTAGAGGAAAAAATTCTTCTATTGCCATTTCAGTACTTATTCTAGTTTATAGTTATGACGTTCTATTCTCCCTGTTATTGTTAGGAAGTTTTTCTTTATAATGCTAAATTCACGCACTATCAAAATCTCTGAAGGGGTCCTAAGAAGCAAGATTGCCAATCACGTGGATTCGCAACAATTTCACAGAGGCAAGTCGCTCCTGCCTATCACAGTTGCTTGACCATTACGAATTGATCTTGGATGCTCGAAAAGGCAAGATAAATACTGATGTTGTGTACATTGATTTTGCAAAAACCTTCGACAAGTGCGATCATGGTGTGATAGCACATAAAACGCGTGCAAAAGAAATAACAGGTAAATTGGACAGATGGATATTTAACTTATTAACAAATAGAACCCAGAGTGTAATGATAAACAGTGAAGTGAGAAGATGTTACAGCGAAAGCTCTGTTCCTCAAGACACACACGCAAGTACTGGTCTCACTCATGTTCTCATTCTTATATCCAACAAATCATAGCACCGTAACATCCCTCGCTGAAGACATCAGAATCTCTATGAAAGTGGCGTCTATCGAAGAGACAGTGAAACTTCTAGAGGATGTAAATAAAAACTTCCATTGGGCATCAAACAATAATATGATGTGCAATGAGGATAAGTTTCATTTCCTCCGCTATGGAAGAATGGAGGAAATAAAAACTGTAATGTGTACAGGACTAACTCAAATCATTCAATAAAGCGAAAACTTCATGTGCGAGATTTGTGGGAGTAATAATGTCAAAAGTTTGTCACATTTAAGGATCACAAAAAATGTTACTAATGCTACAGCAAGGTTAATGATAGGTTGTATAACTAAAACTTTCAAGACAAAGGATACTAAGCAAGTGATGATAATCTTCAGGTCACTTGTTCTCTCCAGGCTGGAATATTGCTGTATACTAATGGTTTCCTTCAAGGCAGGCGAAATTGCTGAGCTGGAAAACGTACAGAGAACTTTCACTGCCAATATACACTCAGTTAAACATATAAACGTCTGGGAACGCCTGAAATGCTTTTAACTGTATCCCTTGGAATGTAGGCGAGAAAGGTGCGTCATAATTTACACATGGAAATTCCTGGAGGAACTAGTCCCAAACCTGCATACGGGAATTACTCCATGTGAAAGCAAGAGACTTGGCAGACGATACTTCAAATAAAAAGCAGGGGCGAGAAAAGTACATCAGAGAAGAACTCGTCGAGTGTGAGAGGTCCCCGACTATTCAGTGCCCTCCTCCGTGCATAAAGGGAAATACTAACAAACCTTTTGCTGTATTCAAGAAGGAACTAGACAAGTTCCTCAAATCAGTTCCTGGCCAAGCGTGCTCTGGTTTGTACGTTGGACTGCGTGCAGTCAGCAGTAGCAGCCTGGTTGATCAGGCCTTGGTCTATCGGGAGGTTAGGTCTGGGTTCGGGCCTCGAGAGCAATGACCACCAAAAGCATCCTTCAGGTATCCTTATAAAATCACTTGTGTATAATCATATATACTGTCTTATCATCCAAATTATTATTATTATTATCAAAAAGAAGCGCTAAGCCACAAGGACTATACAGCTTATCATCCAAAGAGTATTGTGTAGTAGGCACTCTGTTGATCGTCTTTTGACTTTTTCTAGTTTATCCAGTGTGTGTATGTGTGTGTGTGTGTGTGTGTGTGTGTGTGTGTGTGTGTGTGTGTGTGTGTGTGTGTGTGTGTGTGTGTGTGTGTGTGTGTGTGTGTGTGTGCAAACAGCTTGTGATACCTCGTATAAAAGGGATATCCTGTTTACTATACACCTTATTCACATACTGGAAGGGAGACAAATGATTCTTGGAGCTGGTCAGTTAAATGAGTCAAGGGTACAATACTTCTCCTATACCTTTGAAGAGTTTCGAGAGTTTCACTACTCTCGGAGCCCGGCCATGGGCCAGGGTTGTCTGGTGCTTGCCTGGTCAATCAGACTGTTGCTGCTGGAGGCCCGCTGCCCCACATATCCATCACAGCCTGGTTGATCTGGCACCTGGTGAAGATACTTGTCCAATTTTATCTTGAAGACTTCTATACTTATTCCAGCTGTGTTTCTGATATCTTCTGGTAATGTGTTGAATAGTCTGAGACCCCGAGTGTTGGTACAGTGTTCCCTTATTGTCCCCACCGCACCCCTGCTCCTCACTGGGTTTATTTTGCACTTCCTCCCATATCTCTCACTCCAGTATGTTGTTATGGTAGTGTGCAGATTTGAGACCAGGTCCTCGAGTAATTTCCACGTATATATTATCATGTATCTCTCTCTCCTCCGCTCCAATGAGTACATGTTCAAGACTTGAAGGCGTTCCCAGTAATTTAGGTGCTTTACTGGCTCAGTGTGAGCCGTAAACGATCTCTGTATTTGTTCCAGCTCTGATATTTCTCCTGCTTTGAACGGGGCCGTCAACACTGAGCAATATTCTAAATGAGGGAGCACTAGCGATTTGAAGAGTGTCGCCATTGGCATTATTTTCCTTTTTTGAAAGTTTCAATAACCACTCGTTCATCCTCCTGGCTGTCGTGATCTTTGGGTTTGTTGCAATATCCTGTATGACCTTTTGTTCCCTTTGTACTTCTTCTGTTAGGTATGACATCCTAAATTTTTGCTCTAATTCAGTAATCTCTCAGCTAAGACTATCTTTAAGGAAAGGTCAGCTGACATAATTATTCCCAAGTCTTTTACGTGTTCCTTTCGTTCTATTTGGTGACCCTCTTGAGTTTTGTATACAGTGTTCCTTTTGAGTTCTTCATTCTTTCCATATCTAAGCAGCTGGAACTTATCACCAGTGAACATGTTCTCCACTACCCACGGGAAAACCCTGGTTATGTCTTCCTGTAATTTTTTCAGTGTCCTCTTCCGTAGTGACTTTCATGCTTATTTTAGTGTCACCTGCAAATGATAATACAAAAGTGTGACGGGTGTTTTTATCTGTCTGCTATGAGTATGAGAAACAGCAGAGGTGCCAAGACAGTGCCTTGGGGAACTGAGCTTTTTACCTCGCTGATGCTGGATCTTTCTCTGTTTGCTACTACTTTTTGTGTTTTCTCGGTTAGGAACCAAAAAAATCCATCTGCCTACCTTCCCCGTAATGCCCATGGCCTTCATTTTGTGCGCTATCACTCCATGATCGCATTTGTCAAACGCCTTTGCAAAATCTGTGTAAATCACATCTGCGCTTTGGTCGTCTTCCAATGCCTCCGTAATTCTGTCATAATGGCTCAGCAGCTGTGACAGACATGATCGTCCTGCTCTAAAACCATGCTGGTTCGGGTTATGCTGGTCCATGAAATTTGTAATCTGTCGTCTCATCACTCTTTCGAAGATTTTTATGATGTGAGAAGTTAGGGCTACTGGTCTGTAATTTTTAGCTTGTGCTCGACTACCTCCCTTATGCAAAGGAGCTATGTCTGCAGTCTTTAAGGCCTCCGGTATTTCACCTAGATCTAAGCTCTTTCTCCAAAGAATACTGAGGACATTCCATGAATCTGGTCCAGGTGTTGAGTGAGTGGACATGTTATCCATTTCTTTTTCAAAATCTATGGGATTTGTACTGTCAGTTAGATGGTCTGCGCGGCCTTCTGCTGGAGTGAAAAATATTTCTGCATTTCCTTCCTTGCTGTTATTTAGTGGGTTGCTGAACACCGACTCATACTGTTCTTTTAGGAATTCACTCATTTCCTGTTCATCGTCAGTATACGAATCTCCTCTCAATAATGGTCCAATTCTACAGGTAGTTCTTAGCTTGGATTTTGCACAAAAATAGAAATATTTTGGGTTTGTTGCAATATCCTGTATGACCTTTTGTTCCCTTTGTACTTCTTCTGTTAGGTATGACATCCTAAATTTTTGCTCTAATTCAGTAATCTCTCAGCTAAGACTATCTTTCCTGTGTTGCAGCATATTTGTGTTTTTAAGCAATTTAGTAACCCATTTTCTTCTGTACCATCTCCTACGCTCTCTCTGTATCTGATCTTCTGTTGAAGGTCCCAAACAAGCAGTCTCTTTATGTGAGTTAAGACACTGTGTGGTATGTGGCATTTTTTGAGAAGACTTTTCGCACACAAGGAAC
The DNA here is from genome assembly GCF_038502225.1 of Cherax quadricarinatus. Lineage (NCBI taxonomy): Eukaryota > Metazoa > Arthropoda > Malacostraca > Decapoda > Parastacidae > Cherax > Cherax quadricarinatus. The sequence continues at coordinate 28,841,372 of NC_091292.1, read as the reverse complement.
TTTATTAATTCGCACAGAGATAGGTAAACAGCTCTCTCTCTCTCGTTCATATATATATATATATATATATATATATATATATATATATATATATACATATATATATATATATATATATATATATATATATATATATATATATATATATATATATATATATATATATATATATATCGTGCTGAACATATAAAAGTGGTCAATTAGCAAGAACTCGTTTAAAATTAAGTTCTTTCTAAAATTTTCTCTTGTACATTTAAAGATATATTCTTTCATTTATGTTAATGTAAAAATTAATAATTTTGTACCAAAAAGTGCTATTTAATAACAAGCAAATACGGTGAAATATATTTTTATCGTTAGGTTCAGAATGCTTTTTGCAAAATTATTGCACACACAAATTTTAGCTTCACACACACACACATACACACACACACACAAACCACAGGGAGATCGACTGGGAAAACCTGGAGCCACATAGGGGTCCCGAAACATGGAGAGCCAAGATGATGGATGTGGTACTTGAAAACCTCATGCATCAACATGTCAGGGACACAACCAGAGAGAGAGAGGGGAGGATGAGCCAGCAAGACTGGATCTTGTGTTCACCCTGAGCAGTTCAGACATTGAGGACATCACTTACGAGAGGCCCCTTGGAGCTAGCGATCACGTGGTTCTGAGTTTTGATTATATAGTAGAGTTACAAGTGGAGAAGGTAACAGGAACTGAAGGGGACAGGCGAAACTATAAAAGGGGGGACTACACAGGTATGAGAAACTTCCTGCAGGAGGTTCAGTGGGACAGAGAAATGGTAGGAAAATCAGTAAACGAGATGATGGAATATATGGCAACAAAGTGCAAGGAGGCAGAGGAAAGTTTTGTTCCCAAGGGAAACAGAAATAATAGGAAGACCAAAACGAGTCCTTGGTTTACCCGAAGGTGTAGGGAGGCAAAAACTAAGTGCAACAGAGAATGGAAAAGGTACAGGAGGCATAGGACCCAGGAAAACAAGGAGATTAGTAGAAGAGCCAGAAACGAGTATGCACAGATAAGGAGGGAGGCCCAGCGACAGTATGAAAACGACATAGCATCGAAAGTCAAATCTGACCCGAAACTGCTGTATAGCCACATTAGGAGGAAGACAACAGTCAAGGACCAGGTGATAAGGCTGAGGAAAGAAGGTGGAGAACTCACAAGAAACGATCAAGAGGTATGTGAGGAGCTCAACACGAGATTTAAGGAAGTATTTACAGTAGAGACAGGAAGGACTCTGGGGGGACAGACCAGATGGGGACACCAGCAAGGAATACACCAACAAGTGTTGGACGACATACATACAGATGAGGAGGAGGTGAGGAAACTGCTAAGGGACATCGATACCTCAAAGGCAATGGGACCGGACATCTCCCCGTGGGTCCTTAGAGAGGGAGCAGATATGTTGTGCGTGCCACTTACCACAATCTTCAACACGTCCCTGGAAACTGGGCAACTACCTGAGGTATGGAAGACGGCAAATGTAGTTCCCATTTTTAAAAAAGGAGACAGAAAAGAGGCACTAAACTATAGACCTGTGTCATTGACGTGTATAGTATGCAAAATTATGGAGAAGATTATCAGGAGGAGAGTGGTGGAGCACCTGGAACGGAACAAGAGTATAAATGCCAACCAGCACGGATTCACGGAAGGCAAATCCTGTGTCACAAACCTTCTGGAGTTTTATGATAAAATAACAGAAGTAAGACACGAGAGAGAGGGGTGGGTTGATTGCATCTTCTTGGACTGCAAGAAGGCCTTTGACACAGTTCCTCACAAGAGATTAGTGCAGAAGCTAGAGCATCAGGCGCATATAACAGGAAGGGCACTGCAATGGATCAGAGAATACCTGACAGGGAGGCAACAACGAGTCATGGTACGTAATGATGTATCACAGTGGGCACCTGTGACGAGCGGGGTCCCACAGGGGTCGGTCCTAGGACCAGTGCTATTTTTGGTATATGTGAACGACATGATGGAAGGGTTAGACTCAGAAGTGTCCCTGTTTGCAGATGATGTGAAGTTAATGAGGAGAATTAAATCTGATGAGGACCAGGCAGGACTTCAAAGAGACCTGGACAGACTGGACACCTGGTCCAGCAAATGGCTTCTCGAATTTAATCCTGCCAAATGCAAAGTCATGAAGATAGGGGAAGGGCACAGAAGACCACAGACAGAGTATAGGCTAGGTGGCCAGACTGCAAACCTCACTCAAGGAGAAAGATCTTGGGGTGAGTATAACACCGAGCATGTCTCCAGAAGCACACATCAATCAGATAACTGCTGCAGCATATGGGCGCCTGGCAAACCTGAGAACAGCATTCCGATACCTTAGTAAGGAATCGTTCAAGACACTGTACACCGTGTATGTCAGTCCCATACTGGAGTATGCAGCACCTGTTTGGAACCCGCACTTGATAAAGCACGTCAAGAAACTAGAGAAAGTACAAAGGTTTGCGATAAGGTTAGTTCCAGAGCTAAGGGGAATGTCCTATGAAGAAAGATTAAGGGAAATCGGCCTGACGACACTGGAGGACAGGAGGGTCAGGGGAGACATGATAACGACATATAAAATACTGCGTGGAATAGACAAGGTGGACAAAGACAGGATGTTCCAGGGAGGGGACACAGAAACAAGAGGCCACAATTGGAAGTTGAAGACACAAATGAGTCAGAGAGATATTAGGAAGTATTTCTTCAGTCATAGAGTTGTAAGGCAGTGGAATAGCCTAGAAAATGACGTAGTGGAGGCAGGAACCATACACAGTTTTAAGACGAGGTTTGATAAAGCTCATGGAGCGGGGAGAGAGAGGGCCCAGTAGCAACCGGTGAAGAGGCGGGGCCAGGAGCTAAGACTCGACCCCTGCAACCACAAATAGGTGAGTAGGTGAGTACACACACACACATTATATATATATCTATATATATATATATATATATATATATATCTATATATATATATATATATATATATATATATATATATATATATATATACACAGACAAAATAATTGAGATGTGCGAGGCGAAATATATAGATGAGCGGGTGACATTACCTGTCGTAGTAACTCTCAGCCAAGAGAGATCACTGAAGCATAAAACCTCAGGTTGGGCAAATAAGCTGATTACAAAGCTGGTTCATACGGTTTTGTCTTCTAGCAATATCATATCAGGTGAGAATAAGTCTGGCCAGCGTTTCCGATTTCTGTGTTAGTCTGTTTTACGTAGAGGTTTCACCCACGTGAAACGTTTCACGCCCTTCAGAAGTGAAGGGTGTGAGAACCATAATCAGTTACACCATTGACAGTGTCTGCATGATGCCTTTTGAGGTAGACGCTGCTAACTTCATTACTAGTGTATCGTGGAAGTTCATATTGTTTTCTGTGTAGTGGTGAATAGTGCACGAGTTGTTTATGTCGTCTCGCTGGCAGGTGTGTGTGTGTGTGTGTGTGTGTGTGTGTGTGTGTGTGTGTGCGCGCGAGCGCGTTGATTCTCGTACCCTGGTTCTTAAACAGATGCAGCAGATCGTCGTAAGCTTCGCTCTCCTATATGCGGGTTACTTGTGTACAGTAAGTCCTCGTTTAACGTCGATTCGTTATAACGTTAATGAGAAAAAATCGGAGTTAGCACGTACGTTTTTGAACTGCGTGGTGGCAGCAGGTACTCCTTACAATTTTCACTCTGCAAATATTTATTCCTTGATTTAACCCTGTTGAAATGAGTGCTCAAGGTGCACTGTGCACCCCTATGTTTATATCAATAAGCCTGTTGTAGATTTGGTTTCCTTATTGTTTCGCATAAAGTCGCAATTCCAAGAACCTATCGACGACGTTCAGTGAAGATTTACTTAATTTTAGAAATGATAACATAAGTTATTCTCGCCAGACATGATATTGCTATAACATTAAATCATATGGAGGAGCACTGCAGTCGGACTGACGAAAATCAGACACATGTGCAGCATCTGGGTGTCTTTATTGTAGACGTTTCGCCAACCAGTGGCTTTATTAATACAAATTCAAGGACATAACTGGAAGACAGAAGAAATATATACAAAATGATGAGGAAATCAGTCCCAGTCCATATATTTTAGTTCTGATACTAATCTCACTGAATCACACTTCTGTGGGAGTCCTAGCCAGGAAATAAGCACACAAATGGAATATAAAAAGTTTAATCAAGTCGCATCTGTTTGTGACATGATTAAGTCCGCTGTGTGGGCGAAACATCATATATATGTTTGATGAGTTCCGAGTTTTTTTTTTTTTTTTTTTTTTTACTTCTAGAGCCCGGCCTTGGGCCAAGCTCATTATCAAAGGATCGCATTATACTTTTTTTCTCCCACCCAGACCGTACTTCCTACTATTTCTCTCCACCACCTACACGTACTAGAAATCAGCACCTACCTGTAAGAGTCGTAGCCAGGGGAGACAGAGACAGCATCACGTACCTGTGGTGGAATCGATGGTGAAGAGGAGCTGTGGGTTGCCTGCTGTGATGTTATAGGTGATGTTAGCGCCGGGGTCCGGGTCGCTGGCGTCCACAGTCACCACCACGGTGTCCGGGGGAGAGTTCTCTGCCACACCAGGCCAGTATACAGGCCACGAGCTCAGTGGACGGTGGTCGTTCACGTCCACTACCTCCACGTACACCTGAACAAACCGTGTAATGTTAAAAAAAGTACAGATACGGTAATACATTACAGGTCAAGCACACCCACGCGGACACTAACATCGTATACTTCCCATATGAGGTCATCTACAATCAGTAACTTTGTTTTGGTCTTCCTTGACCTCTGCGCCACGTTTTATATAATTTGCATTAGGAACGCCTTAAAGCACATGCTCTCGGGAAAAAAGACAGTATCAGCAATATGTTCTTGTTCTTGTCCAGACCAGAGCTTTGGTGAGATGGGTAAGGAAGAAGGATGGGTAAGGATAGAAATTTTGGAAAAGGGTGGGAGGGGGGAGAGAGGTAGGATATAAAAGGTAAGTGGCCCAACCACTTTGGTGTAATTTAAAAAGTGTACGTGAAATGATAAGATATTCTTTAAGGGGTATAAGCAATATGTACATTTATAAAATTGTGGAGTAATTTTTTCAAACACCTTCAAGTATTGAGGAGGTAATCCGTCTAACTCAAACGAAGGTTACTTAAACCATACCCCCGGCCGGGATTGAACCCGCGGTCATAGAGTCTCAATGACTCTATGACCGCGGGTTCAATCCCGGCCGGGGGTATGGTTTATTTGCAATCGTGTCATTACGATTTCTTGAGTCAAGTTAACGTTACTTAAAGTTTTACTTCGAGCCTCATCTGTCCTTGTCTGGTAGCTCTTCAAGGCACACCAATGACATTTTCGTAACACCAGACGAGCCTGGCCCATGGTCGAGCTCCGCGAATAGAAAGACTCATCAAGGGTAAAGGTATGTAAAAGTCTTGCGGGATTGTGGAAAATTATAAATAGACTACTACTGTGAGAGGAAAACTGAAAAAAAAAAATTATTTGTAAAATGTTTAAGTTTCATAAAAAAATGAACTCTTAAATATTACTTTTTCCGCACTGCTTTATTAGAGGTCCGTGGTTCGATCCCCGGTACTGGTGGAAACATTAGGGTGTTTCCTTAAGACACTTGCTGTCCGTGTTCACCTAGCAGCAAATAGATACCTGGGTGTTAGCCGACTGGTGTGAGTCGCATCCTAATTTGCCCGCAACGTTCTCCATAACAAGTGGTTTTCTATGGTTTGTATAAGTTGGATCATGTACTTGTAGAAGTAAAAATTATTATTATTATAACGGGGCATGTACTCGAATAGTGGTACATACACTCTTACAAGGTTTCCATGTGATAACGTGAGAACGATTCTTCTGATTGGCTTTAAACTTTCTGCATTACTGCATCTTAAAACTAACCATGCTCCCTGGAAGGTTGCTATAATCGTCTACACCCCTATTGCTAAACTAGTGTTATTCTGTATCTTTTGGTAATGAGGTGATTTATTTTAGCGCAAAGGGCTGGAGTATCTTTGATGAACTCTGCCCTCCTCCGTCTCTCTCTCTCTCTCTCTCTCTCTCTCTCTCTCTGCTCACAAAACTTATGTAAGTTATATGTGCCACTTTTGATTCATTTTTATTTTCTCCGAAGTGTGTAACAGCAAGAATGAGAATAGGTATGGCTTTTCTTGTTGCCTTTTAAAAGTGGTATGTTTTTCTAAGTACGCACACACGCACGCACGCACGCATGCACGCACGCATGCACGCACACACACACACACACACACACACACACACACACACACACACACACACACACACACACACACACAAACAGAACTACGAAGGGATCTGGACAGGCTGCAAACATGGTCCAGCAATTGGCTCCTGGAGTTCAACCCCACCAAGTGCAAAGTCATGAAGATTGGGGAAGGGCAAAGAAGACCGTAGACGGGGTACAGTCTAGGGGGCCAGAGACTACAAACCTCACTCAAGGAAAAAGATCTTGGGGTGAGTATAACACCAGGCACATCTCCTGAAGCGCACATCAACCAAATAACTGCTGCAGCATATGGACGCCTAGCAAACCTCAGAACAGCATTCCGACATCTTAATAAGGAATCGTTCAGGACCCTGTACACCGTGTACGTTAGGCCCATATTGGAGTATGCGGCACCAGTTTGGAACCCACACCTAGCCAAGCACGTAAAGAAACTAGAGAAAGTGCAGAGGTTTGCAACAAGACTAGTCCCAGAGTTAAGAGGTATGTCCTACGAGGAGAGGTTAAGGGAAATCGACCTGACGACACTGAAGGACAGGAGAGATAGGGGGGACATGATAACAACATACAAAATACTGAGAGGAATTGACAAGGTGGACAAAGACAGGATGTTCCAGAGACTGGACACAGCAACAAGGGGACACAGTTAGAAGCTGAAGACACAGATGAATCACAGGGATGTTGGGAAGTATTTCTTCAGCCACAGAGTAGTCAGGAAGTGGAATAGTATGGGAAGCGATATAGTGGAGGCAGGATCCATACATAGCTTTAAGCAGAGGTACGATCAAGCTTATGGTTTAGGGAGAGTGACCTAGTGGCGACCAGTGAAGAGGCGGGACCAGGAGCTTGGACTCGACCCCTGCAACCTCAACTAGGTGAGTACAACTAGGTGACAACACACACACACACACACACACACATGTAGGACCCATCTTGTTTAAGTAGGGGCCCAATACTGGACGTTGTTCTCGACTTTGATTTGGCATAGGAGAAGAAATACTTTGGGTTTCTTTCGATTTCATTTATGGCTTTTAGTTCTTCCCGCGATTCCTGACTCCTATAAGATTCCTTTAGCTTAAGTTCGATGCTTGCTATTTCTCTGACCAGTGTCTCCCTACGCATTTCCGATATATTGACCTCTTTTAGCCGCTCTGTTATTCTTTTCCGTCGCCTGTAAAGGGAGCGCCTGTCTCTTTCTATTTTACATCTACTCCTCCTTTTTCTTAGAGGAATAAGCCTTGTGCATACATCGAGTGCCACCAAGTTAATCTGTTCTAGGCATAAGTTGGGGTCTGTGTTGCTTAGTATATCTTCCCAGCTTATATCGGTTAGGACTTGGTTTACTTGGTCCCACTTTATGTTTTTGTTATTGAAGTTGAATTTGGTGAATGCTCCCTCGTGACTAGTCTCATTATGTCGGTCTGGGGCTCCACGCATACATGTCTGAACCTCAATTATGTTGTGATCTGAGTATATTGTTTTTGATATGGTGACATTTCTTATCAGATCATCATTGTTAGTGAAGATGAGGTCTAGTGTATTCTCCAGTCTAGTAGGCTCTATTATTTGCTGGTTTAAATTGAATTTTGTGCAGAGATTTAAAAGCTCGTGTGAGTGTGAGTTTTCATCAGCGCTGCCTCCTGGTGTTATTACTGCAACAATATTATTTGCTATATTCCTCCATTTTAGGTGCCTTAAGTTGAAATCCCCCAGGAGCAAGATGTTGGGTGCAGGAGCTGGAAGATTTTCCAGACAGTGGTCAATTTTTAACAGCTGTTCCTGGAATTGCTGGGATGTTGCATCCGGAGGCTTGTAGACTACCACAATTACTAGGTTTTGGTTCTCGACCTTTACTGCTAAAACTTCCACTACATCATTTGAGGCATTAAGCAGTTCTGTGCAAACAAGTGACTCTGCAATGTACAGGCCAACCCCCCCCCCTTTTTTTTTTGCCTGTTCACTCTGTCACATCTGTATAGGTTGTAACCTGGGATCCATATTTCGTTGTCCAAGTGATCCTTAATGTGGGTCTCAGTGAAAGCCGCGAACATTGCCTTTGCCTCTGCAAGTAGTCCACGGATGAAAGGTATTTTGTTGTTTGTTGCTGGCTTTAGACCCTGTATATTTGCAAAGAAGAATGTCATCGGACTGGTGGTATTGTTGGTACTGGGGAGGGGGATTTTTTTTCCGGCATTAGTATCTGTATCTGTTGGTTTGGAGTGGTTTTGGAGTAGTTTTAAGAAGAGGTATGATAAAGCTCAGGAAGCAGAGAGGACCTAGTAGCAATCAGTGAAGAGGCGGGGGCCAGGAGCTGAGTCTCGACCCCTGCAACCACAATTAGGTGAGTACACACACACACACACACACACACACACACACACACACACACACACACACACACACACACATACACATACGCATGCACATGCAACAGGCCTAGTGTCTAATCGACATGTGCCTAGGATCAAATAGTAACTAACACACACACACACACACACATATATATCATGCCCAATAAGCCGAACTTTATTAAAAATTGGACTTAAACAAAATTTTGTTTACAAATTCATAGATAACACTATTGTACAAAGTGTACAGTATACTACGCCATGACCACAAACCGAAGAGTACGCTACACCTACACGACAAGATGGAGGCCGTACTGTATAGTACTCCATAAAATTGTACAGATCGTACAGTACACTACACAGAACAAAAAGGCACAATACCGTGACTGGAACAATACACAAATAACCCGCACATAGGAGAGAGGAGCTTACGATGACGTTTCGGTCCGAAGTGGACCATTTACAAATCAAAAGTGACTTGTAAATGGTCCAAGTCGGAATGAAACGTCGTCATAAGCTTCTTACTCCTATGTGCGGGTTATTTGTGTACACTACCAACACAACACTGTTTACCACAACACGACACTGTACAAGCCGGACAGTACGCTACCGCCATAGCCACAATACTTTTTCATAAGATAATGTATATCTTCATTAAAGTTTGGGTCCACAAAACAGTTGTTCAACACAATTTAAGAAACTTTACACACAAAACACAGCTCTATTTCAGCAAAAACTTTAGCACTCTAAATATTTCTTCCAGAAATTCTTTTACGTTTAAGAAATTTGTTGGTGTGTCAGGTGGAGGATGAAGCAG